>NC_045436.1:101534347-101786237 GCF_002776525.5 Piliocolobus tephrosceles | reverse complement strand
AAAAAAAAAAAAAAAAAAAAAAAAAAAATCAAAGACTGTTCTGTTTTGCATTGTGTTATCTGATGGTTTTGAGTTTGGGGGGTATCAGCAATTACTCTGCATTATGAGAGAGTTTTGGTGTGTAATAACTAGGTAGGAAATATACTTTAAGGGGTGGTTAACAGTAGTTATGAAGGGATACTTGACTCTGCACACTTGGATCAGAGACGTATGCTCTTGGCCACCTGGAAGATAAGGCAACATCCTCACCCCTCACTGGGAGATGAGACTCTCATGAGGATGGGCTGATTACAAAATGGGCTGATTGGCTTTAGGTTGCCTTGTAATGAAATGCACAGTCAGTAAAAGCACTGCACTATCTTCTTCCGTAGTATTTCCCTCCTTTTGGGGATCCAGGATCCAGTATAAAATGGCACCTTTAATTGTGGAGATCTGTCTTTGCCTTCAGCTGCTTATTTGCTACTCGTTTAGCCCTAGAAACGCATGCTCTCCCAGCCCTGTTCCTCCAAGGGCACCACCCTGAAGTCAGTCATCCAATTAAGAAACTGGCAAATGGTGGGGCGAGGTGGCTCATGCCTGTAATCCCAGCACTTTGGGAGGCCGAGGTGGGCGGATCACTTGAGGTCAGGACTTCAAGAACAGCCTGGCCAACGTGGGGAAACCCCGTCTCTACTAAAAATACAAAAATTAGCTGGGGGTGGTGGTGGGCGCCTATAATCCCAGCTACTCAAGAGGCTGAGACATGAGAATCACTTGAACCTGGGAGGCAGAGATTGCAGTGAGCCAAGATCATGCCACGGCACTCCAGCCTGGGTGACAAGAGCGAAACTCTGTCTCAAAAAAAAAAAAAAAAAGAAAAGAAACTGGCAAACAAAAAACCATGTAAGTGCTGAATCTTCTATTTATAGTATATGTTTATATATTAAAAATCTCTAATTAATTGACTTAGAAAAATAAGTGCATAAATCAAATATTTTATCAGAAAAATAGAAACTTTAATGCCTTTTTGTTCATGTGACTTTAGTAATCTTTTGAAAATAAAGACAGTTTTAAAGTTTATTGGTAAAACCAAATGTCTTAAAAATGTAGACATTTGGTCTAAATTAAGGTCAGATATCAGATTTGCTAAATGCTTTAAGGTCAAACTGTTTCTTTAACTTTTGAAAATTGTTCTATTTACCTACCTTAAAGCCATCAGATTCTAGATAAGGTGTCTAGAATGGCTACTGTGGAATTAGCCATGCCCCCTGGCTATGCTGGAGAGTCAGCCCTTATCTGCACTTCTGCCTGGTGTGTCCTGCCTGGTGTAATTAAGACCACTGAAGAAACAGTTTTACATGCAAAGTGTATAAAAAAGGTGAAATGTGTTTTTGGTAAAGAAAAAAAAAATATAAGAAGGCATGGGAATGTGGATTATTTTCTGCCTAAAGTGTTAAAGGATTGTGTTAAGTGAAAAAAAAAAATTTTTTTTAAAGAAGCAGTGGAAGGTTTTTTTTTGCAGACGGAGTTTCGCTCTTGTTGCCCAGGCTGGAGTGCAATGGCATCATCTTGACTCACCGCAACCTCTGCTTCCTGGGTTCAAGCAATTCTTCTGTCTCAGCTTCCCAAGTAGCTGGGATTACAGGCACGTGCCACCATGCCTGGCTAATTTTGTACTTTTAGTAGAGACAGGGTTTCTCCATGTTGATCAGGCTGGTCTCAAACTCCTGACCTCAGGTGATCCACCCACCTTGGCCTCCCAAAGTACCGGGATATACAGGCGTGAGCCACTGCACCTGGCCTTCGTGGAAAGTTTATAAAAATTAATTGTAAGATATTCTGTGTATGAACATATTGGCTAAAGTTAAAGGGGTATTATTCAGTTTTTCCACAAATTAAACATTAGAATGAAAGCACAACAGGTTTTTCTTAAAGGACTTATCTGCTCTTTCACAAAAAAATGTAAAGGGTTATAAAGGTTTATAAAAATCTTACCTTATGATTAAACATTAAAATTGGGTTAGTATGTCTCTAAGGTTTTATTAAAAATTGGGTTCAATATTAATAATACATTAATGCAAAGGTGAAATTTTGCTTATTTGGTATAAAAATCATCCAGGAAGCATTATCAAATGTGAAACAGTGTTTTGCTTTCTTTAGACTATATTTGCATAAATATGTTATTGGTATATGTTCCAAAGTTATAAGAAACTCCTTTAATTCTAATATGACTTAGTGTATGTTACTAATAATTATAATAATGATAATTGTTATGGAAAATTTTGTGTGCCACAAAAGTAACCAAATTTCCTTATCAATTGTGGCTTTAATAGTGGCTGTCCTAAAGCTTTTTATCATCCACAGACAATTGTTGTCTTGTTTTAATCTTCTTTAAAAGGCGGTTTATAATCAACTGAACCTGGGAGGTGGAGGCTGCAGTGAGCCAAGATCGCGCCACTGCACTCAAGCCTGGCAACAGCGCGAAACTGTCTAAAAAAAAAAAAGCCACTTTGCTCCTCAAGCAATTTTACTTCCATCTGTTGGAAAAATCCTTCAAGTCTAAAAGGACCCCAATGTGAATACAGCATGGTAGAACTGTGTAGTGCACAATCTGCACAACTGTGTGTGGCATCCCTGCTTTGACAGTGCCTTATGAAAACGTTTATTTCTGCCGAAAACATCACCACTAATCACGAAGATCAATTTCTTTCTCACAGAAAGCACATTTTTCTCTTGGTTTTCAATGTGAAACACACAGTTAAACAGAACGAAGGCTGAACCCAAAGAGTTATAGTGTTTATTATGCAAACAGAAGAAGAAGCATGACAGAGCTCACTGCCCTGCTGGGTTCTCTGATCCTCTTTGCATGAATCTCAGTGCCTGGTAACTAAGATAAGTGGCTAGGGGTGAGCTGGGAGGGTGTTGTGTAGTAGTTGCAGGGGCTGGGATTGCGGGAGGGGGACAGCACCTGTAACTATCTTTCATCAAGGAATTGAAATAAATGTCATATTTTATTAGCCCTTGATGGCTGGTGGTAATCACCTAACTTAAACTGGCTCTAAAAGAGACAATATACAATCTTGACACCATAGGTCTGTTCTGTGACTGCTTCACCACTTATTTCATCTTTTTTTTTTTTCTTTCTGAAAATTCAGTCCAAATCTATATTTATTATTTATTTATTTTTGAGACTGAGTCTCACTTTATCACCCAGGCTGGAGTGCAATGGCATGATCTCAGCTCACTGCAATCTCTGCCTCCCAGGTTCAAGCAGTTCTCCTGTCTCAGCCTCCTGAGTAGCTGGGACTACAGGTGTATGCCAAAACGCCCAGCTAATTTTTGTATTTTTTGGTAGAGATAGGGGTAGATGGGGGTTTCACCATGTTGGCCGGGCTGGTCTCGAACTCCTGACCCCAGGTGATCTACCCTTCTTGGCCCCTCAAAATGCTGGGATTACAGGCATGAGTCACCATGCCCGATCCCAAGTCTATATTTATTTTAAAAACTATTAGAAAACTAATATATGAAAATATATGTTCAGAAAAAAAAGAAAGAGAAAGAAGAAAGGAAGGAAGAAAGAAATATAGATGAGCAAAAAGAAAAAAATAAAATCACTTAATTACTTATCTTGCCATTACGTAAGAATAACCACTTTTCAGGTGTGATTAAACAGTTTGTTATATATCCTTGCAAATGCAAGTTGAATAAAAACAAATTACCCACCTATGCTTGTGTCTACATATTTGTACACATATCTATAGCTACATATACAACTATATCCATGTTTTTAGAATTTAGATATTTAATTCCAAAGGAGAAAACAAATTTGAGCATTACATTATATATGCATATATATTTACACAATCATTCAACATTTTAAAAGTTATTATTTGCTTAAACATACAATAACTGTTCAATAAAACATAAAATACAGCCAAGAATTGGTAAGGTGTGTGTAACCAGTAGAATTATCCTAGATACAGTGGCCTCACTGATCTCCCCAGTGAAGTACAGGGTCACTGTGAACTGCTATTTCAAGTTTTCAGTTATTACAAGAGCATGTTTTTTAAACGGATAACCATTAAAATTTTTTAAAAAACCAATTCCCTTGTTTGCATTATTTCAATGTTTAAAATCCCACTATTAGAAAACTAATATTTGAAAATATATGTTCAGAAAAAAAAAGAAAGAGAAAGGAAAGAAAGGAAGGAAGAAAGAAAATATAGATGAGCAAAAAGAACAAAATAAAGACCACTTAATTACTTGTCTTGTCATTACCTAAGAATAATCACTTTTTAGGTGTGATTAGAGTAAAATAGTTTGTTATATACCCTTGCAAATGCAAGTTGTATAGAAACAAATCACTGCGCCGGGCGCAGTGGCTCATGCCTGTAATCCCAGCACTTTGGGAGGCCAAGGTGGGCGGATCACAAGGTCAGGAGATCCAGACCATCCTGGCTAACACGGTGAAACCCGGTCTCTATAAAAATACAAAAAAAGTAGCCGGGCATGTTGGCAGGTGCCTGTAGTCCCAGCTACTTGGGAGACTGAGGCAGGAGAATGGCGTGAATCCGGGAGGTGGAGCTTGTAGTGAGCCGAGATCGCGCCACTGCACTCCAGCCTGGGCGACAGAGTGAGACTCTATCTCAAAAAAAAAAAAAAAAAGTCACCCAACTGTGCCTAATATTTTCTTTCTCTCACTCTGATTTCATTTCTGCAAAAATTTACCCATTTTTATTAATATTAAAAATTATTAATATTAAATTTTGTTACAATTGTTAATAATACTAATTATTGTTCTTGTGTAATTTCTTGCTGTTAAAAGAGATGAGAAATGTTTTAAAAGTTGTTGGCTCATAACTGAATAAATTTCTGGCTGCCACCTCTAGCAGGGTCTTCTAGAAGGGGATTAATGGTTGATAATGTTGTTAGACAAGAGACTTCGTGCAACTCTTTCTGCTTATTTTTTGACAACTCCCAATAATAGACTGGACAATTTCAAGTCTATTATGATTATAAAAAGAGTTCTCATTAGACAGGGTAAGAAATCTCACACACAAGGTAAGAATAAGAACCAATGAAGGAAACACATGTTCACATACCAGTAAGCCAGTAAGAAGGGAACCGAAACATGTCCACCTGCTGAAGCCACAGTGACAATATGGCCATGGTTATTCTTCATCATTGCGGAAAGAAATGCCTTTGTAGTCTACAAATAGTTTTTATTAAAAGAGAAAAAAAAATACTGTATTTCAGACTCACAGACCCCTTGGGAATACTTTGAAACAGAAGTATATATTTTTAACATGAATCCTGGCATAAATGAAAAAAATATAAACTAAATGACAAATGCAGCAACAATAAGGGGACTGGATATGATGCCCACATTAGAAAACCTGAGCAAAACAATGGCTACTGAAAGCTTTGAGAATCCATCTCACTTAAATTGCTAAATTCAGCCAGGTGTGGTGGCTCATGCCTGTAATTCTAGCGCTTTGGGAAGCCAAGTCGGGCAGATCACTTGAGGTCAGGAGTTCAAGACCAGCCTGGCCAACATGGTGAAACGCCATCTTTACTAAAAATGCAAAAATTAGCTAGACATGGTGGCAGGTGCCTGTAATCCCAGCTACTGGGGAGGCTGATGCAGGAGAATCACTTGAACCTGGGAGGCGGAGGTTGCAATGAGCTGAGATCATGCCACTGCACTCCGGCCTGGGCGACAGAGTGAGATTCTGTCTAAAAAAAAAAAAAAAAAATTTCTAAATTTTTATGTTCCCCAGCCCTCTACCTCTTGTTATTGATGCTTGGGATGAAGAAACAAACAAGATAATACCCAGCCAAGTGCAGTGGCTCACACCTGTAATCCCAGCACTTTGGGAGGTTGAGGCAGAAGGATTGCTTGAGCCCAGGAGCTCAAGATCAGGCTGCGCAACATGGGAAAACCTCATCGCACAAAAAATACAAAAACTTGCCGGGCATGGTGGTGTATGCCTGTAGTCCCAGCTACTAGGGAGGCTAAGGTGGGAAGATCATTTGAGCCCAGGAAGCTGAGGCTGCAGTGAGCCAAAATCACGTCACTGCACTCCAGGCTGGGCAACACAGAGAGACCCTGTCTCAAAACAACAACAACAACAAAAGAGACAGTAACCTATATTTGAACAAACACAAAAACATAAAGATATATGTCAAAAACTTGGGAATATTAACATACAATAATACTGCATTTTTATCAACCCCAATATTCTTTTGAGATTATTCATCCCAAACTCTCATCCAAGAAATCTTTGAGGGGCCTTTTTAAGAACTGGCTATTTGGGCAATATTTGAAGACTTCAGAAACACACACAGCATATGTACATATATATAACTTAAAACTTTCAATGGTGAGGTTCACAATAAGGTTTGCAATTTTAGGGCCGGGAAATAACATGAGGCCTGAGCCTAATGCAAATCTGAAAGCCAGGGGAGTGGCTCATGCTGTAATCCAAGCACTTTGGGAGGCCGAGACAGGTGGATCACTTGAGTCCAGGAGTTCAACACCAGCCTGGGCAACATGATGAAACCCCATCTCTACTAAAAATACAAAAATTAGCTGGGCGTGTTAACGCCTGTAGTCCTAGCTACTTGGGGGTGCTGAAGTAGGAGGATCACTTAAGCCTGGGAAGTTGGGGCTGCAGTGAGATGAGATCGCATCACTGTACTCCAGCCTTGGCAAGAGAGTGAGACCCTGTCTAAAAAAGAAAAAGGACAATCTAAAAGCAAACTGGATTCACCGTTATAAAATCACAGACGATGACTCAGATGGTCCTCAACTCCTTTCTTTATCTCTAAATAGGATCACACACAAATGTGAGAACCTAGCTTAGAATTAAAACCTATACAATACCTGACATTTCTTATTAATTTATTATTATTATTAATATTGTAAGTGAGGAAGAATGATAGAATTTGGTGATAGCATGAAAAATGATCTCTTTGTATAATGTTATTCCTGGTGCCTGGAGAAAACTTTAGCTTGATTTAATACTTCCTTATGTCTGCTGAAAGCCCCACTTTAATCTCTGGGATTTTCAAAAGGAATATTTTTGTAAAAGAAACCATACTCACCCAGAAATGTGCAAGTACATTAACTTCAAAAGTCTTTTCAATCTGAGCATCTTGTGTAGCAAATAAATCTGATGTATAGACTACACCAGCATTATTTACTAAAATACTAACATCTCCAATTTCTGCCTTCACCTTCAAAAAATAAAATAAGAAAAGTAAATTAATTAAGAGGTATGAGGGTAAGTTTATACACAATTACTTTTTTTTTGAGACAGATTCTTGCTCTGTTGCCCAGGGTGCAGTATCGTGGCCAAAATCTTGGCTCACTGCAACCTCCACCTCCTGGGTTCAAGCAATTCTTCTGCCTCAGTCTCTGGAATAGCAGGAACTGAAGGTGCATGCCACCATGCCACACCTGGCTAATTTTTGTATTTTTAGTAGAGACTGGATTTCACTATGTTGGGTAGGCTAGTCTCGAACTCCTGATCTCAAGTGATCTGCCCGCCTCAGCCTCCCAAAGTGCTGGGATAACAGGCATGAGTCACCATTCCCGGTCTTGTATGCAATGACTATTAAAGGAGTATGTATTTTTCTGCTAGATCTGGATAAAAGTGATTTTGTAATCCATGTGTCAACAGGGGAAAAAATTCTTTTTATTTTACGCACTTATGTCCAAAATAGATATATCTTCAAGTGTATCAGGTGGAAATTTTCTTTTGCAATTTAGTCTCTTGACTTTGTTCTATTGACTATAGCTCAAGAGGCATTTGGCTAAGTAGCATTTTTTTTTAAAACATTACTTCAAAAGGTAAGCAAAAAAAGTTAAATTAGGCCAGGTGTGGTGGCTCACGCCTGTAATCCCAGCACTTTGGGAGGCTGAGGCGGGTGGATCACCTGAGGTCGGGAGTTCGAGACCAGTATGACCAACATGGAGAAATCTTGTCTCTACTAAAAGTACAAAATTAGCTGGGCATGGTGGCAGGCACCTATAATCCCAGCTACTCGGGAGGCTGAGGCAGGAGAATCACTTGAACCCGAGAGGCAGAAGTTGTGGTGAGCCGAGATCACGCCATTGCACTCTGGCCTGGGCAACAAGAGCAAAACTCTTGTTTCAAAAAATAAAAGTTAAATGAATGTGGTAAAATCAGGGACTACTATGAAGAATTGTGGAAAACTGATTACACTATTAGGCTGGCCACATTTTCTATTTCTTTATTTCTATTTATTTTCTATTCTATTGTTCAATCGCTCTCCATTAGGTGGCAGTAGGCTTAAGGGTGAAGAGTGGTTTTCTTGGACCTTGAGTTTTGGCTCTGCCACTCACTATCTGTTGGACCTTGACCAAGTTACCTAACCTCTTAAAACTTCAGTTCTTCCTCTGCAAAATAGAGATACTAATACAAGTTCCTTGAGAGTCATTGTAGAAACAAATGAAATAATGCATGTAAAGGAGTTAACACTGTATCTAATACACACAGTAAACTGCTATTACTGTCATCATTATTTTAAAATCATTTATACTTGTCTACAAGTAACATGATTTAAGGTTCTCTTCTTGACCTGCAGGCATTTGAGGTCAGGAATTGGAGACCAGCCTGAAACACATGGTGAAACCCTATCTCTACTAAAAACACAAAAATTAGCCGGGCATGGTGGTGCACACCTGTAATCCCAGCTACTCAAGAGGCTAAGGCAGGAGAATCGCTTGAATCCAGGAGGTGGAGGTTGCAGTGAGCCGAGATTGTGCCACTGCACTCCAGCCTGGGTGACAGAGAGAGATTTCGTCTCAAAAAAAAAAAAAACCCACAAAACAAAACAAAACAACAAAATATAGAAATATAAATGAGGTAAATAATATAAAAATACATACGTGTGTTTTTCTAGTATATATGCGTGGTATGTGTGTTTTCTCTTGAAATTCTATTTTGGTATTGATCCAGAAGAAACAGCATTTGAGAAATTAAAATGGTTATGTGGAAGGGCCTTATGTAAACCCTTATGGCCAGATTTCAAAGGTTATGGCAGCTATCATTGGTGAAATGATTTCAGTTGAGAAAATATAAACAAAAGAACAAGGCTAGCTGCTAAGAGCAATAGAAGGCATCCACTGGATTGTAAAGACTATTTGTAGGCTGGGCATGGTGCCTCACATCTATATTCAGTCAGAATTGAATTTCATCAGATTATATTTACATTAGTGAAGTGTCAAGCTAAGTTTTTCGAGCCCTGATCAACACCATTTATACCTATATACTATTTTATATTATCAAAGGATATTCCCAGATACTCTTGACCCTTTCTTCATCATTGCCTATTATCTCCCCAGGATATGAATGTCTGTTTTGTATTTCTTTTTTTTTTTTTGTATTAATTTTGTTTTTAAATTTTTGTGGGTACGCAGTAGTGTATATACTCAGGGTTACATGAGACATTTTGATACAGGCATGCAGTACATAACTATCACATCAGGGTAAATCAGGTATCCATCCCCTCAAGCATTTATCCTTTGCATTACAAACAATACAATTATACTCTTTTAGTTATTTTAAAATGTACAATTAAATTATTATTATTAATTTTTTTTTTTTTTTTTTTTTTTTTTGAGGCGGAGTCTCGCTCTGTCACCGGGACTGGAGTGCAGTGGCCGGATCTCAGCTCACTGCAAGCTCCGCCTCCCGGGTCCTCCGGAGTAGCTGGGACTACAGGCGCCCGCCACCTCGCCCGGCTAGTTTTTGTATTTTTAGTAGAGACGGGGTTTCACCGTGTTAGCCAGGATGGTCTCGATCTCCTGACCTCGTGATCCGCCCGTCTCGGCCTCCCAAAGTGTATTAATTTTTTTTAACTAACAAAAGATTCTTTATGGCTGCTCCTTGCAGAGCAGGGCTAACTCACAGGCAGTGCAACCAGAGTAGCCTATTTGTTCTATTTTTTGGTACCCATTAACCATCCCTACTTCTTCCCTACGCCATCTCTACCCTTCCCAGCCTCTGGTAACCATCCTTCTACTCTCTATCTCCAAGGGTTCAATTATTTTAATTTTTAGCTATCCCAAATAAGAGAGAACATGTTTTGTGTATATATATATGTATGTGTGTGTGTATATGTGTGTGTGTGCATGTGTGTGTATATACACATATATATATATATTTTTTTGAGATCTTGCTCTGTCATCCAGGCTGGAGTGCAGTGGTGCGATCTCAGCTCACTACAACCTCCGCCCCCCGGGTTCAAGTGATTCTCCCACCTCAACCTCCAAAGTAGCTTGGATTACAGGCGCCCGCCATCATGCCCAGCTAATTTTTGTATTTTTATAGAACAGGGTTTCATCATGTTGGCCAGGCTGGTCTTGAACTCCTGACTTCAGGTGACCTGCCCGCCTTGGCCTCCCAAAGCGCTGGGATTTGTATATTTCTTAATAATGAAAGCAAGCTGAGAATTTAATTCTTTTGGTGGCATAAAAATGTTCTGATAGGCCAGGCGCAGTGGCTCATGCCTGTAATCCCAGCACTTTGGGAGGCCAAGGTGGGTGGATCACCTGAGGTCAGAAGTTCCAGACCAGCCTGGCCGGTAAAACCCCCTCTCTACTAAAAATACAAAAATTAGCCATGCGTGGCCTGGCGCGGTGGCTCAAGCCGTAATCCCAGCACTTTGGGAGGCCAAGACGGGCGGATCACGAGGTCAGGAGATCGAGACCATCCTGGCTAACACGGTGAAACCCCGTCTCTACTAAAAAGTACAAAAAACTAGCCGGGCGTGGTGGCGGGCGCCTGTAGTCCCAGCTACTCGGGAGGCTGAGGCAGGAGAATGGCGTAAACCTGGGAGGCGGAGCTTGCAGTGAGCTGAGATCCGGCCACTGCACTCCAGCCCGGGCGATAGAGCAAGACTCTGTCTCACAAAAAAAAAAAAAAAAAAAAAAAAAAAAAAATTAGCCATGCGTTGTGGCAGGCGCCTGTAATCTCAGCTACTGGAGAGGCTGAGGCAGGAGAATTGCTTGAACCCAGGAGGAGGAGGTTGCAGTGAGCCAAAATTATACCACTACACTCCAGCCTGGGCAACAGAGCAAGACTGTCTCCAAAAGAAAAAAAGTTCTGATACTAAAATGGCCACATGAAAATAGCTACTTCAAAATACCTGAAAATGGGCCAGGTGCAGTGGCTCACGCCTGTAATCCCAGCACTTTTGGAGACCGAGGCAGGTGGATCACAAGGTCAGGAGATCAAGACCATCCTGGTTAACACAGTGAAATCCCATCTCTACTAAAAAATACAAAAAAATTAGCCAGGAATGGTGATGGGCACCTGTAATCCCAGCTACTTGGGAGGCTGAGGCAGGAGAATGGGGTGAATCCGGGAGGTGGAGCTTGCAGTGAGCCGAGATTGAGCCATTGCACACCAGCCTGGGCAACAGAGCTAGAGCTAGACTCTGTCTAAAAAAAAAAGAAAAAGAAAAAGAACTCAGGCTGGGTGTGGTGGCTCATGCCTGTAATCCCAGCACTTTGGAGGCCAAAGAGGGTGGATCACTTGAGGTCAGGAGTTCGAGACCAGACCAGCCTAGCCAACATAGTGAAACCCCATCTTTACAAAAACACAAAAATTAGCTGGGCATGATGGCACGTGCCTGTAATCACAGCTACTCGGGAGACTGAGGCAGGAGAATTGCTTGTGAACCCGCGAGGCGGAGCTTGAAGTGAGCTGGGATCACGCCACTACACTCCAGCCTGGGCGACAGAGCAAGACTCCATTTCAAAAAAAAAAAAAAGAACTCAAATCTAAAATTCCATAAACAAAGAGGTTCTCACGTCTGGCTGAATCAGACTCTGTAATGCACTGAATTAGAATATCCAGGGGTAACGTCCAGGAATGTATATTTTAAGGAATCAGCCCAGGTAATTCTGATGACCTTGCTCCCATTAAGGTATTTAGTTAACAGGTACAAGTGAGAATGCGTTCAGAGTGAAACCCCATTATATATAGCACCTCTCAATTGTATCTAGAAGAGGCAAATAATGCTTTATAGAAATAGATCTGCTGGGAGCATGGCTCACGCCTATAATCCCAGCACTTTGGGAGGCTGTGGTGGGTGGATCCCCTGAGCTCAGGAGTTCGAGATCAGCCTAGGCAACATGGTGAACCTCCGTTTTCTACCAAAAATACAAAATATTAGCTGGGAGTGGTGGCACACACCCGTGGTCCCCACTACTTGGGAGGCTGAGGTGGGAGGATTGCTTGATTCTGGGAGGTGGAGGTTGCAATGAAACGAGATCATGCCACTACACCACTCCAACCTGGGTGACAAAGTGAGACCCTCATCTCAAAAAAAAAAAAAAAAAAAAAAAGAGAAAAGAAAAGAAATAGATCTATTTACACTAAAAACCTGATAAAGAATAGCTTTATTGTAACTTTGTAACTCAATTCTATGAATGGGCTTCAAAAGATCCTGTCAGCGATTCTGCAAGTGTCATCCAAGGATAGTTACCTATATGCGAATCATGGGGGAGGTGAAGGTGCATGGGATGCAGGGTGGATAGGATGCATTTGAGGCCCTGCCCTCAAACTACTGAAAGAAAACCTCTGGAAGTGGAGCCCAAGAGTGTATATTTTTTTAACAACTCCCTGGAAAATTCCAGAACATACTAATATTTGAGAACTTCAGTTCTCGGTTCTAGTTTTGGGTTTGCTATGAGCTAGTTCTATAACCTTGGTCAAATAACATTTCTCAGTTACTTCAGCTATATCATGTACAGACCGCATCATTTCCAAAACACCTCCTAGCTCTAACATGATATGATTCTAACTAAACACAACATTTCACCTTCTTTGCAGAGCTGTAAATATCTTCTCGGTTGCTGCAGTCTACCACAAAGGTATAAACCTTGGCACCCAGTCCCTTGCATTTGGCAGCGGTTTCCTCCAGTCCATGCTAGAAAAAGCAACAAAGAGGGCAAGGTAATAATTGATATGAGCATATTGTATTGACAGCTGAAAATAATTAAAAATAATTTTTAAAAAGTAGTGAGATTCTTTCCATTTGAATTGGGCAAGACTGTAACAACACATTTTTGGCAGGTATACAGGCACATTTTGCTGTTAGTATTTTGACTAGCTTCTTTTATTTGGAACTGAATTTAAAGCAAGCTTCTTAAAAGAAGATAAAAATCTTAAAATACTAGTTTTTACATTTATGAACTTTAAATACTTTGTGAATGTTGGTATCTCTGTGTGTTCCATATCAGGTTTTTTAAAAAATATAAGATTAAGCTTTTTTCCACGTCATTAAAAACTCTTCATGGACGTCGGTTTACTGGCTGCAAAATAAATAATGAGTTAACTACAGTTCATTAGACCATTCGTTCTTTTAGCATTTTAATGCAAAAGTCATATTCACTGAGCTTAGAAAAACCTTGACACAAAAATGAATGAAGTAGAGTCCTGACCCCAAGGAGTTCTCCTTGGGGTAGTAGAAAGAAACGTAAGTATCATAGTTAAGTGGGACCACATAATACTGTTATTGTTTTGATAATAAAGGATTCAGTATTGGCAGTTTCAATCTAATACATTGTGATGAGTATCACAGCAGAGTTCTATACAGGGAGTTATGGGAACACAGAGGGGCACATAATACAATTCTAGCAGTGGTTTGCCATGCCCTTTCACTTACTTTCCCCAGGGTGAGAAAGGACACATCAGGCAGGGTGTGGGCAATGACAGAGAGGAGACTGGTCATGTGGAAACCACTAGTAGGATCATTGTTGTTGGATGGATCACAAAGTTCAAGGCCAGCAGAAGTTCAGATTAAGATCTCACATGTGATATTAAGATTTATCAAAAAGTGAATGGGGAGCCACTGATTAAATCATAGAGTCAGGTTCATGTGTCGTATTGATTATTCTGGCTAATGTATGGAGGCTGGATTTTAGGAGTCAACACTGGAGGAAGAAAAAAACTGAGAGGCAGTTAGTTACAGTGATTCAGGTAATAGATGACACAAACTTGAATTGTGGTACTAGTAGAAAAAATGTTTAGGAGGTAAAATCAGTAAGACTTGGTGAGCAGATGAGGAAGGATGGGGAGGAGACACATCGGACATCTTTGCTTTCTAGTTTTGGTAGCTGGCAAGATCACGCTGCCACGTGTCAGACAGAGATGACAGCAAATTTGAGGAAAGGGGGTGATGAGTCCAATTTGGGGTGCTGATTTTGAGTTAACTTAAGTTTAGAATCATACCATTGGGTTTTGTTGTTGTTGTTATCTTTGTTTGTTTGCCTTTGGCCAATTTTTGCCTTTTTTTTTTTTTTTTTTAAACTTTTAAGATAATGTCTCAGAAGACATTTTGGATTAAGATCTAGTTTGTGTACTCTGCAGGCCAAGTATTAATTTGCCATTAAAATAATGGCAAAAACAGCAATTACTTTTGCATCAACCTAATAATTGTCAGCTAATGCACAAATGGGCAGATCCTAGGAGGACTCATACATTTATCCACAGAGGATGGTGAATCAGTGTACACATTGGTAAACAGCATGTTGCAGAAAGGCCAAATCTGGACAGCTGTGGGGAGAATTAGTAGCTTGTATAGTGAGCCTGTTATCATACTAAAGGGAAACAAGTTCTTTTTCTGTTGCGGGAAGTCAGGGACCCCGAACGGAGGGACCAGCTGGAGCTGTGGCAGAGGAACATAAATTGTGAAGATTTCATTTTAATATGGACATTTATCAGTTCCCAAATAATATTTCTATAATTTCTTATGCCTGTAATCTCTTAATCCTGTTATCTTCGTAAGGTGAGGATGTACATCACCTCAGGACCACTGTAACAATTGTGTTAACTGTACAAATTAATTATAAAACATGTATGTTTGAACAATATGAAATCAGTGTACCTTGAAAAAGAACAGAATAACAGCGATTTTTAGGGAACAAGGGAAGACAATCATAAGGTCTGACTGCCTGCAGGGTCAGGCAAAAAGAGCCATATTTTTCTTCTTGCAGAGAGCCTATAAACAACGTGCAAGTAGGAGAGACATCACTCAATTCTTTTGCTAGCAAGGAATATTAACATTAATACCCTGGGAAAGGAATGCTTTCCTCGGGATAGGTCTATAAATGGCTGCTGTGGGAATGTCTGTCCTAGGTGGTTGAGATAAGGACTGAGATATGCCCTGGTCTCCTGCAGTACCCTCAGGCTTATTAGGATGGGGAAAAACTCCACCCTGGTAAATTTGTGGCCAGATGGGTTCTCTGCTCTCAAACCGTGTTTTGTTGTTTAAGATGTTTATTAAGACAATATGTGCACTGCTGAACATAGATCCTTATCAGTAGTTCTGCTTTTTGCTCTTTGAAGCATGTGATCTTAGTACCTACTCTCTGTTCTTACAGCCCCTCCCCTTTTGAAACCCTTTTATTTATATTTTTTTTGAGACAGAGTTTGGCTCTGTCACCCAGGCTGGAATACAGTGGCGTGATCTTGGCTCACTGCAAGCTCCGCCTCCCAGGTTCACATCATTCTCCTGCCTCAGCCTCCTGAGTAGCTGGGACTACAGGCACCCTTCACCACTCCTGGCTAATGTTTTGTATTTTTAGTAGAGACGGGGTTTCACCGTGTCTCGATCTCCTGACCTCGTGATCTGCCCGCCTCAGCCTCCCAAAGTGCTGGGATTACAGGCGCGAGCCACCGCGCCTGGCCTGAAACTCTTAATAAAAACTCGCTGGTTTTGCAGCTCAGGTGGGCATCATGGTCCTGCCAATATGTGATGTCACCCCCAGTGGCCCAGCTGTAAAATTCCTCTCTTTATACAGTCTCTCTTCATTTCTCAGCCAGCTGACACTTATGGAAAATAGAAAGAAACTACGTTGAAATATTGGGGGCGGGTTCCCCCGATATCTGGCATGCCAACATGGTTTTCTTTTTCCTAAGCATGTGGGAACCCAATTCCCTTTGGTAGGTGTGGAGAAACATTCATTGGTCCAGTACACAGAAATGCTTGGTCAGCTCCCTGACGATTGGTGAATTGTCTGTGTATTGTCCAGGATAACTATGGGTCACGTGCTGTCTAAACATTATGCTTATCTCTGCTATATTAAACTCCTGTTAAAACGGGGGGAGTGCGATTGCCCATGGAAAATATGGTCACCCTATTCATGGCAGTGAAGGAACACTGTCCTTGGTTTCCTGGAACAATGGGATTGTGTTGGTACAAAATTCTGGAAACTGGTCCCAACAGGAAATAATGTTCCCATCACTGGGGTGATTGGGCCTTGGTATGTGCCGTCCTAATGACATACCAATCCCGTGACCCCCTGCAGTTACCACAATTTTCTGAATCTGGTGACCCACTACCTCTTCTTCAGCTTTCCTGTACCATTTGGCCTTTGTTATCTGCTCAGCCTCTCCCTTCGTCTACTCCTCCCCCACCTGACAATGTTGAGAATTCAATATCTAACTCTGGTGACTCTGGCTTAATGTCATCTCCTGATGATCTTATTTCTTTTCATGAAGAGCCAGTACTTGTAGCTACCGTGGCCCCAACTCGGACAGCCCAGGACGATATCTATGCTAACTCTTCCCTCTCCAAACCTTTGCAGTCTTTGCCTCCAGGGCCATCTAATGGCTCTGGGACCAAACTACAATCTACCTGTAATTCTGCAGGCCCTCCCCCATCTACCTCAGCCCCTCACCCTCCTGTCATTTCAGTACCTCAACCGGTCACTTTGCCGTCCACTCAACCTTCTTCTCTGTACCCTTCTTCACGCACGGATGCCCTGCCACTCTGACTGCACAGGATTGGGACAATAATCACCAGTATGCTTCTGCCTCTTCTGCTCCCCCGATGCCCCTTTCTCATGCTCTCATACTGGTCTGATCTCCTCAACCTCAGTTTCCCTTATCTACACATACTTTTCCTATCACTTCTATGCTGACTCCGTCTCATGTGCCTGTTGTTGAAACTTCCATGCAACGCTCATTACGCCAAAACAAAAGAACAAGCGGATTAGAGGTGTGGGATTATCCAGTCATGCTGGAACCTCCTAATGCTCAAGGGGTATAAGTGCATTGATATGTGCTGCTTAATTTTACCTTTTTAAAAGAATTCAAGGATTCTTGTACTCAGCATGATCCTACTTCTCCATATGTTAAAATGGATTTACAGACTCTTTGTACTGAGGTCATTTTGCTTCCTTTAGACTGGGACCTTTTGGCAAAAGCTGTTCTAACTTCATCTCAGCATTTACAATTCTGTACCTGGTGGTCAGAGGTGGCCCGTCTGCAGGCTCAGCTAAATCGGGCTGATGGCATTCTAATTACTCAGGCTCAGCTCACAGGCTCTGATCATTGCTCTGACACTACTACCCAATTAGGCTTTGATGCTCTCACCATGGAACAAGTAAAAAAAGGTATGTATGAGTGAGAGCTTTGGATAAATTATGTGCCCCAGGCCAAGTTCCTGTTTCTTTTACTACTGTTAAACGGGTCACAGTGAATTATAATCTGATTTTTTTGGCTAAATTACAAGATGCTGTTCAAAATTCTGTCTCTGATGAGCACACTCAAGGTATTGTCCTTCGTATGTTAGCTTTTGAGAATGCGAACCATGAGTAAAATGGCCATGTGTTCCGTCCAAAGACAAAATTTACCTGATTATGAGGTGTTGCCTGCATATATTAAAGCTTGTGAAAGCTTTGGATTAGAGACTCACAAAGCTATTCTGTGGGCACGGGCCATGAAGGACAGTGATCAAACTGGCTCGACTGATTCTTTTCTTGGAGCCTGCTTTAATTGTGGTCAACTTGGTCACACTCAAAAAAATTGCACTGTTAAAAACTTACAAGTAGCCAAGCCGGCTCAACAAACACGGCCAAATGCTCCTGCTACTGTTTGCCCTCGTTGTTGTGAAGGTAAACATAGGGCAAGTACTTGCCGCTCTAAGTCTGATATAGATGGAAACCCCTTGCCACAGAACCAGGGAAACGGGAAACGGGAAGCGGGGCCAGTCCCAGGCCCCAATATCAAATGGGACACCTCAGACTCAGACCAATGTTATGTTTCCGCTTCAAGGAGTCCCAACACAGCCCCCAGCACAAACAAATTTCCCTGCAGCCAACCCAGATGGGTCCCAGACTCTTCTTTTGTCTCAGTACAATGCTTGTCCACCTCCACAGTAGGAGGTGGGGCGGTCGAGCTCTGTAGTTCCATTCCTCTAAATTTACTACCTAATTCTTTGCCTTTAATTCCCAGACCACTACCTGGTAACCCAGAACAATTATAACATGGGGAAGAGGGTATGCTTGTGTTTTGCCAGGAGATCATCAATCCCCTATCTGGGTGCCCACTAGAAGACTGAAACTTCATGTGAATACTGACAATGAAAACCACAGGGAAAAGATGTCCGTGTCAGAGACCGCCCTCATACCTGGTGAGATCTGTGCTGACTCCTCAGAAACTGGCACGCCAAATCAAAATGGGTCTGGTTCAATCCTCCCTAATGGCAACAGAGACTCCTCTAACTAATCTCACTTCTAATTACCTTCCTTTTTCTCCTTACGAACCTAACAATCTCACCATTTCTATTAGCCTGAAAACAACATCCCCTGGTTCTTCTCTTCCTCCTTCACCACTGGATCTTGCTTACAATAAGTTTTATTTAATAATTCTCCTCATTATACATTCTGTCTCACCAGTTTCCCCTCAAATTGATTTACCTGCTACACAAAATTATTCTCATTGAGCTTATGTGCCTTTTCCTGCACTTATTCGATCTCTCACCTGGGTGGATGCTCCTGCAGAAATCTATACTAATGATAGTGTGTGGATGTCTGGAGCTATAGATGACCGTTGCCCTGTTCAGCCAGGAGAAGAAGGCACTGCATTCAATGTTACTATGGGTTATAAATACCTTCCTCTGTGCCTCGGACATGCACCTGGTTGTATCCATCTAGAAACTCAAGTCTGGGCTGCTTATCTTCTGGAGAGATCAGCCACAGGGGAACAGGGACATTTGGTCTCCAGCCTCTCCCTTTCTCCTTCAAGACAAATGAAAAGGGGAGTAATAGGAGATACCCCATACTTCCAATATAAACCTGTAGGAAAACCATGTCCTAAAAATTCTGAGGGTCCATCTCACATACAGTAGTATTAAAACATGACTCATATGGTTTAGTAATAGACTGGGCACCAAAGGGCTATTTAAAAAACAATTGCTCCTCTGGTGGAAGGGAATGCCTGGAGGCTACTTTTTTATTTCTTATTGGGAGGATGAGGATTATCATCCTACTTTGCATAGGAGGTTCAGCTCATTCTTTCCCTTAAAATGGGAAGAAAAGGGCATTACTCCCCCACTCCTCCAAGTCTCATATGATATTCCCCATTCTGAGCCCAGAACACCCAGAACTTTGGAAATTGGCTATTGCCATGTCCGGACTGCGAGTATGGGAAGGGGAAACTTTTCTGTCTATTGTCCCCCTACCGCCTCTCACATCCATGATTCTGAACCCCATGACAAATCCCCTTTGTACCCTCTTCCTCTTTATGGTGCCGATCACCCTTTATGGGACTCTGATTGGCATTATGATAATTCTTCGAGACCCAGGTATGACCCTCTGCCTCTTTGGCATCCCTGGGCACCTGGGATTGCTTCTTTACGGCAGAGAACATCAGGTGTTGCCACCACCGCTCCTCTCCCTCACTATAAACGTAGATTCAAACCTTCTGCTTTGTTTACCTCCAGCCTGACTATTCCTGTACAGAGTTGTGTTAAGCCTTCTTACATGCTGTTAGTGGGAAATATCAAAATTTGGACAAACAATCAAACTGTTCAATGCATTAATTGTCACTTATACACTTTCGTTACCTCCCGTTTTGACTCCAGGAAAAGTGTGATGTTGCTTTGAGCTTGAGAAGGAATCTGGGTACTGGTAACTCTACCCAGACCTTGGGAATCTTCTCCCTCAGTACATTTAATTAATGAAGTGTTACAACGAATTCTCAAAAGAGCTAAGAGATTTGTTTTCACTTTAATCGCTGTGATCATGGGCCTAATTACAGTCACTGCACTGGCCACTCACTGCAGGAGTGGCATTATACCAATCTATCCAAACGGTTCATTTTGTTAATGATTGGCAAGCCAATTTCACCCAAATGTGGAATTCTCAACAGGGCATTGATCAAAAATTAGCTAATTTTGATATGTGATGTCACTCCCGGTGGCCCAGCTGTAAAATTCCTCTTTATACTGTCTCTCTTTATTTCTCAGCTGGCCGACACTTACGGAAAATAGAAAGAACCTACATTGAAATATTAGGAGCGGGTTCCCCCAATATTTTTCTTTTACTGAAATCTCCCTCACAAACTGTAGTATACTCTCATGAGGAACTCTTATTCCTCAAGGGACATCAACATCTCAGGTAAACTTTATTTTGCTCTCCTATACTTTACCAGCAGCTTTTGGCATCTCCTTTTACAAGTACATTTTATTAATGTTGTATACACATATGATAGAATATTACTCAGTCTTAAAATGGAATGAATTTCTGACACATGCTACATGTCAACCTTGAGAACATTATGCCACATGAAATAAGCCAGACACAAATACCATATGAGTGTACTTACATGAAGTACCCAGAGTACCATTTTCATAGAGACAGAAAATAGAATGATTGTTGCCAGGCCCTGGGGAGAGAGAGGGCTGGGGAGATATATCATTTTAATGGGTAGAGTTTCAGCTTGGGAAGAGACGAAAAATTTCTGGAGAGAAACAGAAGAGATCACTGCATAATGCGGTAAATATACTTAAGGCCACTAAACTGTACACTCATAAATAGTTAAAATGGTGTGTTATGACATATATTTTACCACATTTTAAAAAGTTTTTTAAAAGTATATTGTATTGGCCAGGTGCAGTGGCTTACACCTGTAATCCCAGCACTTTGGGAGGCTGAGGCGGGCAGATCACAAGGTCAGGAGTTCGGGAACAGCCTGGCCAATACAGTGAAACTCTGCTTCTACTAAAAATATAAAAAATTAGCTGGGTGTGGTGGTGGGCACCTGTAATCCTAGCTACTTGGGAGGCTGAGGCAGGAGAATCGCTTGCACTGGGGAGGCAGAGGTTGCAACAGGCCGAAATTTTGCCACTGCCCTCCAGCCTGGGCAATAGTGTAAGACTCCATCTCAAAAAAAAAAAAAAATTATATTGTATTGATTGGGTCTTCTCTTTTTTGAACAAATATATTTCCCTACATGAACAAATTTTAAAATAAAAATTTATTTCCCATTTATTCTGTTTTCAGAGATTTGCTTATTAATGATTGGCTTTCTGTAACCACCAAGCGACTAACCACCACTCCACTATGTGGAGGCAAAGATACCCTTCTTTCACATCTGCTGTCTCACTTTTGCCCTGTTTACTTGGTCTTCCTCATTTAATTTGGTCTGCTTTCCACACCTTCTGAATTGTGCAACTTTTTTTTTTTTTCTTCTGAGATGGAGTCTCACTCTGTTACCCAGCCTGGAGTGCAGTCATGTGATCTCAGCTCACTGCAGCCTCTGCCTCCCCGGTTCAAGTGATTCTTCTGCCTCAGCCTCCCTAGTAGCTGGGATTACAGGCATGCGCCACCATACCCGTCTTAA
The DNA here is from genome assembly GCF_002776525.5 of Piliocolobus tephrosceles. Classification (NCBI taxonomy): domain Eukaryota; kingdom Metazoa; phylum Chordata; class Mammalia; order Primates; family Cercopithecidae; genus Piliocolobus; species Piliocolobus tephrosceles. Next base: position 101,764,590 of record NC_045436.1, on the reverse strand, counting down.
TTTTTACATTCTTAGGAGAAATGGGGTTTTACCATGTTGCCCAGGCTGGTCTTGAACTCCTGGCCTCAAGTGATCCACCCATCTCGGCCTCCCAAAGTGCTGGGATTACAGGTGTGAGCCACTGTGCCTTGCCAGTGCAACAAATTTAAGTTCTGAATTCCTCCAGAAAAAATTCTGGACAATGCCCTGTAGATAGTTGGTAAGAAATAAAAAACAAGCAGATCTTCAGGAAAAAATGAATTCTTCCTTTAAAATGTTTTGCAGCACAGTACAATTGCTCATAACTCTTCAAGATTTCCCTTGGTTTTTCAAATATGTTTGTCTATTGCTACAACTAAGACACCCATTATCTTGATTACTAAAAATTTTTAAATTCCTCCCATTAATTTTTCAGTTATTCATTAATTCAGTTTTTCATTCAATAAGTAGTCTTTGAGCATACACTATATGCATACCACTTACAGTAAATTTTTCTTTCCAAACTAGTATTTTAGGAGAAAGGGTCTCCCTGTTGCCCAGGTTGAGTGCAGTGGCTATTCACAGGCCTCATCCCACTACTGAACAGCACCGGAGCTCTGACCTGTTCCATTTCCAACCTGGGCGGGTTCACCCCTCCTTAGACAACTTGGTCTCCTTCATGCCCACTGCCAGGAGGTTACCATACTGATTGTGAACTTATGTGGACATGCAGAGCGCACCACAGTCCAGAACTCCTGGCCTCGAGCAATCCTGCTGCTTCAGCCTCCTGAGTAGCTGGGGCTACTGGAGCATGCCACCATGCCTGGCTACAAACTATTCTAACCAGGCATGGGAATGAGAATAGTCAAGAAGTGATAGATTATCATAAAGCAGAATGAATAATTCCCAGTATCAGTCTCAGTGGAACAACAAAGCTGACACCACCATTAATTCTTCCCTAAATTAACATTAGGTACACGTGGACATAACTATCCTCATTACATGGACAAATCTAAGGGATTGTCTTTGTACTCTAGGTGAAAGGGCGCTCCGTTTGACCCCTCCCTGCCCTTCTAGCTAGATCTCATAACAATCAAACACCACTCCACTTTCTTCCTCACTCTCCAGGTATTCACCAGCCCAAGAGCTTCACATCTCCAGTTTCTGCTACCTGGACTGCTCCAAACTCCCACCCTGTCCTTCCCCAATCAGGTTTAGTGGTTCTTAGACTTCTATAATTTCAAATCTATAAAACAGCAAGAAAAATAGAGTGGGGTATGTATACTGAACTAAGATTGCCAAACTTTTGGCCAAATAAGGACCCTCAAAACTAACAAAATGACCCTCATATGTTATCATTGTAATTTCATTAACAAATATATATTTTACCCACAAAAAAGTAGGAAGGATATAATCTCAAAATAAAAGATAGATTATTTAAATTAAACTAATTTAACCTCATAAAAACTCACTACATTGTCCTCAATTTTTCTGACCATTACTCCCAATTTCTGCTGCTCCCAACCTGGTCCAACAGTCCCCATAATGTCATCTCATGCCTGGATTATCACAGTAGTCTCTTACTTTACTTGCTCCTTCCATCTTTTCTCCTCTTACATCTCTTCTAAGCCCAGCAGCCGGAGGATCCTCTTCAATAGGAATTACCCTCAAAACCCTTCAATGACTCCCCAGAGTAAAAAGCCAAAGTACAGGAAATTTTATCATCTGCAACTCCAGCCCCCTAAATCTCTAGACCAGTACTGTCTCATAGAAATATAATATAATGCAAGCCATGTACATAATTTCAATCTTTCCAGTAGTCACATCAAAAAAAAAAATCTAGTGGCATATTTTATTTAATCCAATATATCTAAGTAATTATTTCAACATGTAATCTATATAAAAATTCTTAACACAAAATTCTACATTCTTTTCTTCATACTAAGTCTGTAAAATCCAGTGTGTATTTCCACCCACAGTCCATCTCAATTCAGACTGGTCACATTTTCAAAGGCTCAAGAGCCACAAGAAGTTAGGGGTTACTACCTACCATTGTGTTGCACAGAGTTGATCTAGACCTTTCTTGTGCTTCTCTCCCTTCCCTCAGTCTATGCCAGGCTTTGTATTTGCTGATCCTTCCCTGCAGGACTCACTGTGCTCTCAGCTTCTTCTGATCTTGACTCAATTATCTCCACTTCAGTGGGGCCTTTCTGGCCACCTCTGTAAAGTTAACACTCCCCTCCTACCCTCCCCACCATATACAGTCTTTAATCTGCTTTCACCTTTTATTTTTTTCTTTATGCTTAATACCATCTAACAATAAACATTTTATTATACAGTGTGGCATACTGCCCCTAGCTCATGAGGCTCATGTCTTCCTCAGTGCTATATCCTCAGTTCTGCATTAGAACAGTGCCTAACAGATAATAGATGCTCAATAAACATTTGTTGGATAAATACATGTCACTGAAGATCAGAGAAAATTCTGTACAAACCAGCACTGGACATTGGAAGTCATTAACCTAACTAACTCTTACATATATTTAAATTTTAGCTTAAACCACTACTTTGTCAAGGAATAGTAAGAACTAACACTCCAGTGTTTACCTTTTACCAGCCACTGTGCTAAATGCTTTGTGTGCATTATCTCTTATCACACTCCCAGCCTTCTGAGGTAGGTATTGTTATTTTATCCATTTTGCAGAAAAGGAACTAAAGCTGTGGAAAAGTTGAGTAAGTTACCCAACTAAAAAGTGAGAACTCAGATGTGTCTGACTATATCACCATGCCAGATCTTGACCATGCTGGTCCAGGCTGGGCCTAGGTTGTATTTTTCATTGCACTTGTAATTACTATTTTTTATTTATTTATTTTATTTTATTTATTTATTTATTTTTGAGACGCAGTTTCACTCTTGTTGCCCAAGCTGGAGCACAATGGCTCAATCTTGGCTCACTGCAACCTCCTCCTCCCAAATTCAAGCAATTCTGCCTCAGCCTCCTGAGTAGCTGGGATTACAAGCGCATGCCACCATGCTCAACTAACTTTTTGTATTTTTAGTAGAAATGGGGTTTCACCATGTCAGCCAGGCTGGTCTCGAACTCATGACCTCAGGTGATCTGCCCACCTCAGCCTCCAAAAGTGCTGGTATTAAAAGTGTGAGCCACCCCGTCCAGCCTGCACTTGTAATTACTTAATGTCCATTTTCCCTACTAGACTGAGGTCATGGAACCTTATTTTCTGTTTGTCACTCTGTCCCTAATGTCTAAGCAGTGGACAGTTATTTGTTGATTGCTGTCTTAATCAGCCACTCACTGGGTTAACTCTCATTTAACTTCACATCCTTTGAATTATTATTTACAGCATTGCATGTCAACTAGTGTGTAATGGATAATGTTTCAGGCCATCAGGTATCTTATAGAAACCCCTTTGTTCATCTACCAAAGGTCAAATAAAAGGTTAGAGTCTAGGTCCTCTTCCCTAAGCTACACCTAAACTTGTCCTGGATAAAAAAATACATTGAAAGTTTTTTTTCTATTTATTATTTTTACTAAAAGATGCTTTCCCGCCACTCCTTCAGTATCACAGGTCAAACGTGATAAAAAAAAAAATGCTTTTTTTTGAGACGGAGTCTCACTCTGTCCCCCAGGCTGGAGTGCAGTGGCCCGATCTCGGCTCACTGCAAACTCTGCTTCCCAGGATCACACCATTCTCCCGCCTCGGCCTCCCGAGTAGCTGGGACTACAGGCACCTGTCACCATGCCAGGCTAATTTTTTGTATATTTAGTAGAGACAGGGTTTCACTGTGTTAGCCAGGATGGTCTCGATCTCCTGACCTCGTGATGCGCCCTCCTCAGGCTTCCCAAAGTGCTGGGATTAGAGGTGTGAGCCAATAAAAAATGCTTTTTAAAAAAACTTGAGACAGGGTCTCACTGTCACCCAGGCTGGAGTGCAATGGGGTGTTTACACTGCAGCCTCCACCTCCCAGGCTCAAGCAACCTCCCACCTCAGCCTCCCAGAATATTACTCTTGGCAATAACTATGGCAATTAGCATTGCTTTCTGTTGAGTATAATCTTTTAAACCACTTATCTCATTAACAGCAAGTAGGCTAGGACTTTCTCTTAATAGGTACAAGCTTCTTACTCTTTTAATATATAGCTAAAACGATTACTTTTCCCCTATGTTTAAAATAGAGGGATGAATGAAATCAGGTCAGGAGAAAATTATGAGTTATCCTTAGGGCAAAAATGGGGATCAGTTTACAACGGGGCAGTAACTGGGACTCCTATAACCTCTAGGTCTGTTTATCATGTGATCATACAACATATTAATTCATGCCCTCCCATCTGCAAAATGGCAATACTAATTTTTTTTTCCTCCCTGCTTTACAGAGATGCGGTAAAGGGTGGTTGCCAGCAAAATGCAGACATGTCCACAGATTAAAGGAACCAGAAAGTAAAACATAGTAAGCACCGTTACCTTATTTATATCCCAGAGAACCAGCTTGCCTTTAAGTTTAGCAAATTCATAGGCAGTCAGTCTCCCAATTCCATGCCCAGCTCCTGTAATCAGCACGATTTCGCCGGCGACTGATTTTCTCCTCTTAGGAATAAAAAGCTTCACGAAGGACTCTAGGCAGCAGACGATGAGTAAGGGGAGAAGCAGGAGGAGGTCCAGAAGGAATTTCATCCTTTTTGTTGCTGGGAGCGTTTGGTGTGTCTTTTCCAATCACTCTAAACTGCTTTTAGAGGGTTGCTCGATCTAACACCAGAAAGAGTAGGGGCGAGATCAAGGAAGAGCTCCCCTATCAAAGAAAAACAACTCCGAAACCGTTCCTTCCGCTGGGCTGGGCTTTGTTGGTCTTTCGCAATTGGCTCGGGCTGCAGTGCTTGCTAGCTCAGAGATCTGGGAGGGACGAAGTCCAGACCGGAGCAAAGCTTCCTAGTTCTGCTTCGCGCAGCCCCCAAGCGATGTGTGGCCGCGACTATCTTTTACCCACTTTCTCCCGGTGTCGTGAGCCGGCCGTGGAGGGTTAGCTGCTCACTTGTTTTCCTAAACTGGGTAAATTCCAAGGATAACCGACAGTATCCGCAAGCCAGATGCTTCTTTCAAAGTTGAAGGTTGCTTATCACTAGATAGGGGTGCCGCTGGGCGTGGCGGCTCTCGCCTGTAATCCTGGCACTTTGCGAAGCCCTGGAGGGAGAATCACTTGACCCCAGGAGTTCGAGATCAGCTTGAACAACATAGGGAGACCCCTGGTCTCTTAATTTTTTTAAATTTTTTTGGTAATTAGCCAGGAGTAGTGACGCGTGCATGTAGTTCCAGCTACTCGAGACTGAGGCACGAGAAAAGCTTGAGCCCAGGAGGTCCAGGCTACAGTGAGCGAAGACCGCGCCGCTGCAGCCAACCTGAGTGAAAAGGCCAGACTTTGTCTTAAAAAACGAAAACTAGATAGAGGATGAAAATGTAGATTCCTATCTTAAAGGATCTTGAAAAGACCAAGCGTTCTGCTTCCAGCTGAAAAATTACGCTACATCACATTTTAGTTTGAAATAAGCACGATTTCTGAAGACAGGAAATTTTGTCTGTTCAAGGACAGCTATAATCAAGCGCCAGGAAAAATTGTTACCGTATTAAAGGGATTGTTTCCACAAGAAAGAAGAATATATTTGAATAATCACTTTTCACTTGACCTATTAGAGTTTAAAAAGAAAAAATATATATTGTACTTTAGGAATTTTATCTTTCTTCAAGTGAATAAATAAATAAATAGCAAATCATTTAGCCTAAAGATTACCTATGTAACATTTCGTTTTGTAGCCTATATAAATGGGTATTCAGTATATGTTAACTGGTGACTTGAAAAAATTCTGGAGATTGATTAAGGGAAGAAAAGACCTAACTAGGGCTTGTGTGCAGTAAGAGCTTAATAATGGTATTGAATGCAATTTTTTCCAATTCATTTTTCACAGACATTGAATTTGGGTTTTGCGCAAGACACTCCAGTGCTTGGGAAGAGACTTCGTTGTGTGACAATGGTCAACTTTCATATTTAAGAGCCAGAAAGATCACAAAAAAAATCGAAGTTCACAAATAGTTCGTACTCAATGGTCTCTCTTACTTAAGCAGCCATACGTTGTTATAGGGGATGAAGGGATAGTGGCAGCCTCACAAATGTGAACTCCATTGTGGAATTCTTTGAATTCAGAATATCATCTACAACGTGTTTTGGATAGCCTCCAAATCCAAATTTACGAAACACTTGTATAGAAAGTTTACCAAGTGTTTTTCCACATGTATTATTTCATTTAATTTTGAAAAGCCTCCTAGGAAATAGAGAAGAGAAGTAGAGTAAAGATATATTTATACCCCTATACTATAAATGAATAAATCTGTTAGATCAACTTTAAAGTCTATACAGCGAGTAAAAGTGTAACTGGGTCTACACATATGGTCAGTGTTTATCAATTTTTTTTTGTTCAACACCTACAGGAATAAATTACACACCTTACGTGGTGATCTAGTATAAGAAGTGTTTCAATTATGTTGACTTTCATATATTGAGTATTGAGGCTCTGGCTATGCTATTTCTTTTTCTTTCTTTTTTCTTTTTTTTTTTTTTTTTTTTTGAGAAGGAGTCTCACTCTGTCTCCAGGCTGGAGTGCAGTGGCGAAATCTTGGCTCACTGCAACTGCCACCTCCCAGGTTCCAGTGATTCTCCTGCCTCAGCCTCCTGAGTAGCTGGGACTACAGGCATGTGCCACCACACCAGCTAATTTTTGTATTGTTAGTAAAGACGGGGTTTCACCATGTTGGCCAGGATGGTCTCAATCTCTTGATCTCGTGTTCCACCTGCCTCGGTCTCCAGAAGTGCTGGGATTACAGGTGTGAGCCATCGCACGCAGCCTGGCTATGCTATTTCTCATTCCATTCTATTAATAATAAAAAAAAAAAGCTCGGTAGTTTTAACCTACAATTGATAAAGGTTTCATTGGTTAAGGGAAACAACACAGCGTTTGGAAGCAGTCATACCTGAATCCCTTATGTGTGTGTGACTTCATCTCTCTGAACATGTTTCTTAATTTGTAAAATTGAGATAACTAATACTTAGCCTACAGGATTCTTGTGAAGTTCAAACGAGTTAATAGAAAGCACATTGCTTTATCAACTATTCAACTCTATGTAAATTTTAATTAACACTAATAGAATGTGAGTGATGTGAATGGTCTTGTGAGTGATGGTTGTAACGTGAATGATTTTGTGAACAGCACACTAGATGTTTACAATGAAAATTGTTCACAGAACACAGATTAGCTTCTAATCTGATGGTTATGTGATTTTATGTATTTGTGATTTTAAAAAACATCTTTCATTGGCAGGGTTTAAAATATTTTGTACTTGGGACATCTGTTTTTTAAAATTTTTTTTATCTATTTATTTTGAGACTGGATTATGAGACTAGCTAATTTTTGTATTTTTGGTAGAGGCAGGGTCTCCCTACCCTGGTAGAGGCTGGTCTAACTCATGGGCTCAACTGATCTACCGGCCTTGGCCTCCCAAAGTGCTGGGATTACAGGTGTGAGCCACCGCACCCAACCTGTGTGGGACATCTTAATTTCATGCTGCCTTCCCAGAAGTTGAAACAGTATTTAAAAAAAAAAGATGAGGATAAAGGGGTCTTTCTTTCTTTCTTTTCTAGTGTTCAAAAACACTAACTTGAACCAGAAGAATAGGGGTCTTTCATCAATGTCTTGAACACTTGCTATGTCCAGGCATACGCTAAGTGCTTCAATAACACATTTCATTTTATCTTCTCAATAACTTTAAGCAGTAGGTTCAATAGAAATCTGTATTATATGAATGAAGAAATAAAGAATTAAGAGAAATTAAGCAAACCACTTGAGGTCATAGTGTAAATGTAGAGTTGAATTTAAACCTAGGCTGTCATCACCAGCCTTTTTTTTTTTTTTTTTTTTTTTTAACTGGGAGTCCCAGCCAGAGCAATTTGCCTTCTTCTTCTTCCGTAGGGCAAAAAAGAAAAGCTTCTCAGTTCTGAACCATTAGATAAATTCAAAAAGATCAAAACTCCTGACTTTGAATCACAACATTAATAACACTTCCCTTTCATACAATTAGGTAAATACCTAATTAGCAGGCAATAGATTGCAGCTGCTAAAAGAAGGCGTTTGACATGTTCTCACTCACAGGTGGGAATTGAACAATGAGGTCACTTGGACACAGGAAGGGGAACATCACACACCGGGTCCTATTGTGGGGAGGGGGTAGGGAGAGGGTTAGCATTAGGAGATATACCTAATGTAAATGACGAGTTAATGGGTGCAGCACACCAACATGGCACATATATACATATGTAACAAACCTGCACGTTGTGCACATGTACCCTAGAACTTAAAGTATAATAGTAAAAAAAAAAAAAAAAAATTAGGCGTTTGAATTCCTACCAAGCTTTTAATGAGCTATGTGGTATTTGGTTAATTACTTAACCTCTCCTGAGGTCTCAGTTACCTCATCTGTAAAATGGGTGTAATAGCAGCTTGGTTGCTCTGAAGAGTAAATGATATATATATATAAAGCACAGAGTCATTCATAGGAGTAAAAAGCACAAAAGTAAATGAGATATATAAAAGCACATCTTGCATACAAACATACTTAGTGAATGACAGCCATTACTATATGTGAATCAGTCATCAGTAGGAGGCCTGTATTTGTAAGGCTGACTCTGTTGTATCCCAGCAGATTAGGAATGAAAGACCGTCACACTTAGCAATTACACAGGCCAGTGAAGAATGCTCACTTTCACTCTAAAGAATACTGAGGAAAAATATACAGAAATGATTGCCACACCTGCTAACAGTGGTATTTCCCATAGTTTTCTTGTCATCCTGAGATAGAAGACTTCACAGTTTGACTCCAAAATCTGAATTTTAGAGCTGGAGAAATTTAGCCATTAGCTTGTGTGCAATGACACATTTTTTTTTTCAATAATGAATCTATAAATTCAAAGTAGTACTTTCAAAATCGGAGTCAATGCTCTCAAAGCCTACTGCTGTTTTATAAACTAAGTTTACGGAATATTCTAAATCCTTGTTTTCATTTAAATATCTTCCCGGCATCTTCACTAGAAGTAGATTCCATCTCAAGAAACCAATTTATCTTGCACTTGTTTATCTGATGGAGATGACTTCTTTCCTTAAACCTCAGGAACCAATTTCCACTAGCTTCAAACTTTTCTTCTGCAGCTTCCTCACCTCTCTCAGCCTTCATAGAATTAAAGACAGTTGGATTAGGCTTTGGTTGAAGGGAATATTGTGGCTGGTTAGATTTATCCAGACTAAAATTTTCTTCATATCAACAATAAGGCTGTTTCACTTTCTTATCATTTGTGTGTTCATTGGCATAGAACTTTTAATTTCTTTCAGTAATGTTTCCTTTGCATTCACAACTAGGCTAACTGTACATGCAAGAGGCCTAGCTTTCAGCCTATGTTGGCTTTCAACATGCCTTAAGTTTGATCATTTCTAGCTTTTGATTTAACGTGAAACACATTTGAGTCTTCTTTTCACTTGAACACTCAGACCACTGTAGGGTTATTAATTGGCCTAACTTGAATATTGCTGGGTTTCAGGAAACAGGAGGCCTGATTATGGGGAGTGGGTGAGAGGGTTGTAGGGAGACAGCCTGTTGGTAGAGCAGTCAGACACATGATGCTTATTGATTCAGTTTGCTGTTTTATTCAGATATGCGGTTTTTGGTGTCCTAAAACAATTACAATAGTAACTTCAAAGATCACTGATCACAGATCGTCTTAACAGATATAATAATAACGAAAAGGTTTGAAATATTGTGAGAATTACCAAAATATGACACAGAGACATGAAGTGAGCTTTAGGAAAATTGTGTGGATGGACTTGCTCAATGAAGGGTTACCATAAAGCTTCAATTTGTAAAAAGCACAATATCTGTGAAATGCAATAAAATCAAGTGCTGTAAAACAAGGTATGCCTGTAATTTGTCGAATGTTCTATGGTTCATAATATGGGAATCTAGGTCTCTCTGACTCTGAGGTTATACTCTTGAAATGTCCCTCCCTTCTCCCTTTTTTTTGGCCTCTAAGATGTCCTTGGATTTGTAAAGACTAGAGAGAAGAGCCAGCTTAAATGGATATTAGTTGGCCTCTTTCAGCCGAACACTCCTTTTGTCAGTAGACCTTAGAATCGGGAGAAAACAGAAAAAAAACCTCAAAAAACAAACATAAAACCAGCCAACCAACCAACAAATAGAAAACCACAGAGATGATCAATAGATAAATATCCAATAAATATTTAGGATAATGGGCAGTTTTCTTTAGGACTCCTCTGCTCCCACCCGAGTCTCTCCACACTCTATTAAATCACATCAATCCAACATGTAAAATGACCTGGCTATTGCCCACTTTTTGCTTTGGTGTCCATAGCTGTGGAAGCTGCCCAAGTATTCAGGAAGAGCCACACAGAGAAGAAGTCTTTTCATTGGATCTTTATTTTGAATCGAAGATATGATGAGAAAGTTCTTGAAATATGGGTTTGGATATAACTTTTCCAAATTACATGTCATATGTTTCAATGATAACTTCCTAGAAAATTAATAACTATGATACCACTTTAAGAAAAAATTAAAACCTGTGATAAAGAACTTTCTTTTATTTATTTCAAGTAGTAATATGCTCAGAGCTCTAATGATGAGATTATCCAATAAATAACTACAGATTTATCGCGTATCACTCCAATCAGCAACCACAATTTTAGTATTATCCATCTCAACGTGTTTAAAAAACGTGTTGGCTAGGCACAATGGCTCATGCCTGTAATCCCAGCACTTTAGGAGGCCAAGGCGGTCGGATCACCTGAGGTCAGGAGTTTGAGACCAGCCTGGCCAACCTGGTGAAACTCCATCTGTACTAAAAATACAAAATTAGCTGGGAGTGGTGGCAGGCGCCTGTAATCCCAGCTACTTGGGAGGCTGAGGCAGGAGAATCACTTGAACCCAGGAGGTGGAGTTTGCAGTGAGCTGAGACTGCGACACAGCACTCCAGCCTGAGTGAAAAGAGTGAAACTCTAAAAAATAAAAAATAAAAAATAAAGTGTTACATACCTTTGTGTAAGCAATCTAATTTATTTTACTTCTTATTTTATTATTATTTTTTGAGATGTAGTCTCACTCTGTTGCCCAGACTGGAGTACAGTGGTGTGATCGCAGCTCACTGCAACCTCCTCCTTCCAGGTTTGAGGGATTCTCTTGCCTCAGCCTCTGGAGTAACTGGGATTACAGGTGGGAGCTAACATGCCCACCTAATTTTTGTATTTATGGGGTTTCACCATGTTGGCCAAGCTGGTCTCAAATTCCTGACCTCAAGTGATCTGCCCACCTCGGCCCCCCAAAGTGCTGGGATTACAGACATAAGCCACCATGCCTGCCTAGCAATCTGATTTATAATACTAAATTATTTCATTGAAATTAGCCTAAATAATATTTATGATATATTACTAAATTATGTTTATTAGCATACACCATTGGAGAAAAACTGAGTTTTAATATTACAGGTTGGGAATAACTATTTAGCAGATTTAACACATGGCCATTTTGATTAAACTTTTTAAAAAAATTTCATGCTTTCCTTTAATATTATTAAAAATGAATAAACAAAATTAATTCTAATTAGTTTAAATATGTATTTGGATATTAATGGCAGTGGGGGCCTGTCTGGAGTAGCCACTGCCATCACACTGGCTACAGCGAGGGAGGCATGACTGGGGCTGTGTGCTTCATGGAGCTGGCAGCAGCTGAAACAGGCAGAAGCCCCATCCCCTTTCTGAGTCGCTAGGGCTAGAGTCTTGTGCTTCCGAGTGCAGCTGTGGCTGCCCAACCACGGCTCTGGAGCTGTGCATCCCTGTTCTCTTGGGGGCCAGGAGCAGGCAGGAGCCCCCGTAACTGCAGCGGCCCAGCTGCAGCTGGGGACCCGGGCATCTCTGCACTCTCAGGGGCCCAGGAAGCCCCCATGCTTCAGCAGACTCAGAAGTGCATGCTCCTGCTGCCTGGTCTCTCCCCACTACGGGCACCTGTTCTGATTTTGGAGCAAAGTTGAGGCCCAGCCCCGGTGCTATCACAGCCCGCCCAGATGTGTGCATGCTTGGGGGCAGTGCTGACAGGCCAGCCCCCTGCCTCCTTGGTCCCCTCCAGACTTTGGGTGCTGATGAGCATGGGAGGCAGGTGGAGCAGGTGCTGAAGGCAGCTTGATGCTAACCTGTAGGTACCCCTCGGCATGAACGACCTGGGCACTGTGGCCACTGTGGAGAGCAGGTTAATGTTGGCAGGAGGCAGATAGGCTCCAGGGTGGAAGGGGCGGGTCGCTGGTGAAACCCTACCTTCAGGCCACAGATGGTCTGAGGCCTGGGGGCCATGTTGCCAGTTCTGTGGACCAGAGTGAGAACTTATGGTGCTTTATATGGACCCACCCATGGCCATCCATGGACCAATTAGCACATACCTCCTCCCCTCTGAAGCCCATAGAAACCCTGGACTCAGCCAGATTTGGGCAGATGTTGGGACAACCTGCCTGCTGAGAGGAGCTACCCACTGTGGGTTTCTTCTCTGCTAAGAGCTGAACAGATGTTGGGATAAATCTGCCTGTTGCCTGTGGAGAGGAGCTACCCACTGTGGGTCTCCTCTGAGCTGTTCTGTCACTCAATAAAGCACCTCTTCACCTTGCTCACCCTCTGCTTGCCTACATGCCTCCTTCTTCCTGGACGTGGGACAAGAACTTAGGACCTGCCAAATTGCCGGGCTGAAACACATCCCTTGCTCACTGTATTGTAGGCGATGAGAAGGAGGGAAGAGAGACGGAGAGAAGAGCTGTGACCCTTCAGAGATCCCAGACTTAGGAGCTCCCTGAGCCAGGGCTGTGACTCCTTCTTTGGGGCTCTGTGGTTTCTGGCATCTCGAAGCTTCTGGGTGCCACCGCATTCCCCACTGCCAGCTGTGGAAGCTGCTTACAGTACTCCTGGTTTGGTCACAGTTTCACAGGATGCTAGTGCCTGTGCTGGCACCTGGAGCTGCCTGCCCCACTGTAGCCAGCGTGTCTGGCTGTGCACAGTAGCTGGACCCCACACTCACTCAGTCACACACCCTTCACCACTCCGTGCCTGGCTGGCCCTTGGAAGGCATGAGGTCCAAGCTGGTAGTGTGAGCTGAGTGTAGCCTACCAAGCCCAGTGGGCCTGAGCAAAACTTGGTGAAAGGCACCACTGACCATAGAGGTTTGTTGGAAAAGTGACACTCAATGATCCTGCGACATTAATATTAATAATAATTAAGAATATTAATCTTTAATATGCTTTTGTTTCAAATTATACATTGGGTTGGAGGTCCTGGTTATCTCTCCCTAGGGAGGGCTCCGTTTTACCTGTGGTTCATTTTAACCCCCATTTGAGAATCACTTATCCAAGCCTTACTGGGTCTCAGAAGTGTCCTCATTTGTGGTATGAGCAACATTACTGATAAAGTGCACCTCCCCCCTGGGAAACTGTTTGAAAGCAGCATATACTTTCTGATAAGTTTGTTCAAAATTCATCCCCTTATTTTGTAATCACACCTACTGTGGAGGGTATTACAGGATCATGCTTTTCCTTTAGTCTTCAGCTTTTTCATATAATTCTTTTGTAAATTATTAAGGAAAGATATTGAAATATATTTCTCAATAATGGGGCAGTGAATACCATTTGAGTAGTATTTTCGAGGGTAATTGAACTTTTATTCCCTAGATTTTTTTTTTTAAGGGAGTCTTGCTCTATTGCTCAGGCTGAAGTACAGTGGCATGATCTCAGCTCACTGCAACCTCTGCCTCCTGGGTTCAAGCGATTCTCCTGCCTCAGCCTCCCAAGTAGCTGGGACCACAGGTGCACACCACCACGCCTGGCTAAGTTTTGAAATTTTTAGTAGAGATGGGGTTTTGCAATTTTGGCCAGGCTAGTCTCCCACTCCTGACCTCAGGTGATCCACCTGCCGTGGCCTTCTGAAGTGCTGGGATTACAGGTATGAGCTACCACGCCTGGCCTCTAGATTCTTTTTTATGTTTTTGTTTTTGAGACAGAGTCTCACTCTGCTTCCCAGACTGGAGTGCAGTGGCGCACTCTTGGCTCACTGCAAGCTCTGCCTCCCAGGTTCACGCCGTTCTCCTGCCTCAGCCTCCTGAGTAGTTGGGACTGCAGGGGCCCGCCACAAAGACCGGATAATTTTCTTTTGTATTTTTAGTAGAGATGGGGTTTCACTGTGTTTAGCCAGGATGGTCTCAATCTCCTGACCTCATGAACTGCCTGCCTTGGCCTCCCAAAGTGCTGGGATTACAGGCGTGAGCCACTGCGCCTGGCCTAGATTCTTTAAAACATAGTCTATTTTTATTGACTAGGAATATTAAGCCTAAGTTGTACCCTGCATGTTAAAGGTGATAACACTCTATCAATTGAATCAAAGAAAAGACAATCAAATAGCTATGAAAGTTAATAATTTTGAAGTATTCAGCCACAGTAGTGTTGGGGTGATCAGACCCAACACCTGGTCACGGGGTGATGAAGTCTGGCAGAGTCAAAGGGTTGAGAAAAAGACAGTTTGAAAAGGAAAGTGGGATGAGGGGGCCATCATGATTGTGGAGGTTGTGAAGGCCCCGACCTCTGGGACCCCAGGCTATTTATTGGGAATCCAACAAAGAAACAGGTCATGAGAATGTGGGGGTCAAAAGGGCAGGCACATGATCTACAGCTGTTATGGTTTAATATTGATATGGAACATCTTCTGCTACTTGAGACAATGGGAATACAATCGATCTAGAAGCCTAGGAGGGCTAGAAGCAAGGAGCCAGCAAGTCTAGACACATTCCAGAGGACATCATGTCAGACATGCAAGCCCTGCCTCAGTTTTTTTCCCCAAAATGCCCCGCTTCTCCTTTTTGTAAAAGAGAAGGTATCATTATTACCATCATTATTACTAGTTATCATTATTACTAGCATAAAAGGTGGCCTCTTTTAATTGAGCAAGGCAATTGCAGGCTGTGCAGCCCTTAATTGCCGGTTGGTGGTCCAGCTTCATTTTTCTTAGCTCTTATTCAAACTGGAGACTCTGTGGTTTGAATGCATCCCACATATCTCCCCTTTCCCTTTCACAAGAGGACCCTTAATCCTAGGGGTTGCGGAAAGATGAAGGTTAGTCTTCTGTAACTTCTTCATGCTGAATAGGGGCAATGATATTCCTGCCTAACTATTAGGGTCTCTTGTATTCAGGGTAGGGAGGAGCTGAGTCAGAAAGCACTGGTTCATTAAGCATCATGACTCTGGTCAGTCTTCATTCCATCTTCACATTCAGATTCAACTGGCTCATGGCTCCTACTGGGGGAACCCAGTCCATAGTTGGGATCCATGGGTCCCTCCAGTCTCCCGTTCCATGGTCATACACATCTTGAGGGCATCCACACGGTTCATTAATCTCCTGCAAAAACACAAGCATACCCTCACCCCCACATTATTAAATCTACTGAAACAGAAGCAAAAACTTTTGTGGCTGTAGCCAGGAGGCCACTGATAATGAGAAACAGGCCCCTTCTAACAGAAGGCACAAGGAAAGCAAATCGAGGCTTTTCAGACCTTCAATTCGCACTGTACAGGTGGGTCCACTAGATACTGTGGCTCATGATAGATCTTCAGATGTTTGGTGGGCACCCACACAGGCACCTGACTGTCACCTGGAGAGACACAAGCAAATCCTCTTCCCCATGTAATTATCTTTCCTTTTTCCCAGTTCTTTGTATGTGTATCCCTCCATCATATATCTTGTCCAGCCTTTTTATTTTCCTTTTGTCCTGTCAGAAGTTGTTCCGCTGCAGTTATGGGTTGATCTTTTTGTGAAATTTAATGATAATAAAGCTAGATGCAATTGCATATGTGATATTTTATATTCCTGGTCTCCTGCCTTCCGCTTTTGTATGTGAGTTTTTAAAGTACGTTTAGCTCTTTCCACTATTGCCTATCCTTGTGAGTTATATGGAATACCCATAGTATGGGCAATATTCCATTGTTGAAAGAATGTAGCCATGGCTTTACTACAGTATCCTGGGCCGTTATCAGTTTTTATTTTTTCTGGAATTTCCATAACAGAAAAGCAAGACAAAATATGTCTTTTAATATGAGCTGTAGCCTCCCCTGTTTGACATGTGGCCCAGACAAAATGTGAATAGGAATCTACTGAAACATGAACAAAGGACAATTTTCCAAAAGTGGGAATATGTGTTACATCCGTCTGCCAGATGGAATTTGGAGATAACTCCTAGGGTTAACTCCTCTTCCTTGATGTGGCAAATGCAGGACTTGGCAGGCAGAACAGTGTTGCACAATTTCTTTAGCTTCTTTCCATGATGCACCATATCTTTTCCTAAGGCCTGAAGCATTAAGAAGGGTAAAAGAATGAAATGTTTGTGCACTAGCAAAAGCTGCAGACCCCAATGCATCCACTCTTTGATTAAGTTTAAAGGGCCAAGGAGGTTAGTATGTACACTCATATGAGTGATATAGAAAGGTGAATGCCTTTGTTGTAGTGCTTGCTGTAAGGAATGAAATAAAGAATTAAGTTGTTCATCAGTCACATTTTGAATTAAGGCACATTCAATATTTTGTATGGTTTGCACTATGTAGGCTGAATCAGAAACAATGTTTACTGGCTGTTTAAAAGTTTTTTAACACTGTTATCACAGCCATAAGTTCAGCCCTTTGAGCAGAAGTAAAGTCAGTTTGCAAAACTTGTTGAGGTCCCACAAATGAGGCTTTCCCATTACTAGATCCATCAGTAAAAATAGTAAGGGCCCCTTTAATAGGGGCTTTTTGAGTAATAGAAGGCAATATCCAGGATGTTAATTTTAGAAACTGAGATACCTTAGATTTAGGATAATGATTATCAAGAATGCCAACAAAACCTACCAAATTAACTTGCCATTCTTGGGAATTAATATAGGCTTGTTGAATTTGTTGTTTAGTTAACGGAACTATAATCTGATTTGGATCGTATCCCATTAGCTTTGTTGTGTGCAGCCTTGCTTGTCCTACTAGCACAGCAATTTGATCCAGGTACAGAGTGAATGTTTTGGTTGTATTGTGAGGCAGAAAAACCACTCAACCAGATCATCCTGTTGAACTATAACTCCTGTAGGCAAATGCTTAGTAGGAAAAACTAAAAACTGTAATGGTTGCATTGGATTAATCTGTTCTACGTGTGCTTGCTGATTTTTTTTCCTCAATTAATTGAAGTTCCTCCAATGCCTCTTTGGACAAGGAATGTTTCTTGTTAAGGTTAGAATCACCTTGTAAGGTAGAAAAGAGGTGAGACATAGCATAGGTAGGAATGCCTAAAGTTGGATGAATCCAATTAATGTCACCTAGAAATTTTTGGAAATCATTTAGGGTTTCTAAATTATCTCTTTGAATTTGAATCTTTTGAGGCTTAATAGGATTTTACTCTACCTTCATTCCTAGATATTGAAAAGGAGTAGAAGTTTGGATTTTACTGGGGGCTATAATCAACCCTGCCACCTTTACAGCCCTTTCTAACTGTTTGTAGCACAACATCAATTCTTCCCTAGTTTCAGCTGCACACAAAATATCATCCATGTAATGGATGCTATAACACTTTTTAAATTGTTATCTAACTGCCTTAATAGCTTTCCTGACGTAAGTTTGGCAAATAGTCGGGCTATTTAGCATGCCTTGTGGTAGTACTGTCCAATGGTATCTGTCTGCTGGTTCTTTATTATTTATGGTGGGAATAGTAAAAGCAAATTTTTCATAATCTTGGGCAGCTAAAGGAATGGTTTAAAAAAAAAAAAAAAAAGCAATCCTTTAGATCTATCACTATGAGAGGCCAGTATTTTGGGATCATTGTTGGGGAGGGTAACCCTGGTTGTAGTGCACCCATGGGTTGAATTACAGCATGAACAGTCCTTAAATCTGTTAGCATTCTCCATTTCCCTGATTTTTTCTTAATGACAAATACAGGAGAATTCCAAGGGGAGAAAGTAGGTTCTATAGGACCCTTTTGCAATTGTTCCTGCACCAGCTCTTTTAAGGCCTCCAGTTTTTCCTGTTTCAGCGGCCACTGCTCCACCCAAACTGGTTTGGCAGTTAGCCAAACAAGAGGAATGGGAGCTGGAGGCTCAACAATGGCCACTTCTAAAAATGACACCCCAATCTGGTCCGATCTGTTTGTCCTTTTAATTCTAAACATTCTGATTGGCCATTTTTATCTTTCCCTAGTCCTTTTCCTGGGCAATATACCATATTTATCATCATTTGTCTACTGTTACTACTATATTTATCCATAGGAACAGATATTTCAGCCTCCCATTATTGCAGTAAGTCTCTACCCCATAAATTGAGAGGAATAGGTGTAATATAGGCTGAATTGTCCCTTCCTGACCATCTGGCCCTTGACATGGTAAAATCAAGGAACTTTGAAAAACTTTCGAGGCAGCTCCTACTCCAACAATACCAATGGATGCCTTTTGCTTAGGCCAGTGCCCAGGGCAATTGATTCATAGCAATAATAGAGACATCAGCTCCAGTATCTACTAGTCCTTCAAAATATCTTCCCTGAACAGTTACTGTGCAAATAGGTCTTTTGTCAGACACTTGATTAACCCAATATACAGCATTTCCTGTTGTGTTAGTTCTACCAAAGCCTCCTGTTCTCTTCATTGTGCTGCTTCCTAATTTTATGTAAGGCAACAGCAACAGCTGAGCAATTCTTTCTCCTGGGGAAGCACACCATAGTATTGAGAAACTAGTTGAATTTCTCTGATATAATCAGAATCAATTATTCCTATATGCAAGTGACACCTTTCAAATTTAGACTAGACTTTCCAAGTAATAGACCAACTGTTCCTGTGGGTAAGGGTCCCCTAACTCCTGTGGGGACCTGTTTTGGTGGCTCCCCAGGAAGTAAGGAGATGGGAATTGTGCTGCAGAGGTCCGTAACAGCACTGCCTGCTGTGGCGGGGGACAATTGTACATTTGTAAGGGCAGTGACTGTACTGGGTATGTCTCGGTTTGTTGAGGGGCTCGAGGTGGGCCCCTCTTCCTGTTTTCTGAGAGAGGTTGTCCATCTTTGCTAATTTTAGAATGACACTGACTTGCCTAGTGATGGCCTTTTTCACAATGGGGGTATACACCAGGACTTTTCTGTTTGTTGGTAGTTCTTGCCTTTTGATTTCCTTTTCTACATTCCTTTTTTGTGTGTCCCAGTTGCCCACAATTAAAGCAAGAGCCTAAGAAACAGGGCATATTCTTTCTGACTCTTAATCCAGCCATAGCCTGAGCTAAAAAAGTAGTCTTATGTAAGTTACCTCCAATGCCATCACAAGCCCTAATATGTTCAGCTAAATGAGCCTTCTTTCTCAGGGGTCTAATAGCAGTTTGACACTCTGCATTAGCATTATCATATGTAAGAAGCTGTATTACAACATCTTGAGCTGTTTTATTAGTTATGGCTTTATACACAGCCTCTTGGAGCCAACCAATAAAATCAATATATGATTCTTTAGGTCCTTGTTGGATAGAACTGAAACAAGGATATTTTCCCCCTGTAACATTTATCCTTTCCTGTGCCTGTAAGTACACAGAGCGCAGCTGAACAATGGCAACATCCTCCATTACTGCTTGATTTTCTAATCAACCCCAATCTGCTCCGACTCCCATTAACTGTTCAAAGGAAACAGGCACACGTGGTTGTGCTTGTGTCTTTTCCCTTGCCTGAGTTTGAGCTTCATCAGCCCACCAGGTTTTTTTTTTTTTTTTTGGACAGGAAGTAGAATTTATTGGTATTAAGTGGGGGCAGCATATTGGAAGCCCTCATGAGTGCAGGGCCCGCCATTTGTCCAGAGGACCACGATTGGGGATGTACTTGACCCCACAGCCATCTGGGATGAGCCGCTTTTCAGCCACCATGTCTTCAAATTCATCAGCATTGAACTTGGTGAAGCCCCACTTCTTTGAGATGTGGATCTTCTGGCGGCCAGGAAACTTGAACTTGGCCCTGGGCAGGGCCTCAATCACATGCTCCTTGTTCTGCAGCTTGGTGCGGATGGACATGATAACTTGGCCAATGTGAACCCTGGCCACAGTGCCCTGGGGCTTTCCAAAAGCACCTCGCATGCCTGTTTGGAGCCTGTCAGCCCCAGCACAGGACAACATCTTGTTGATGCGGATGACGTGGAAGGGGTGGAGCCGCACGCGGATATGGAAGCCATCCTTGCCACAACTTTTTACCATGTACTTATTGGCACAAATTCGGGCAGCCTCCAGGGCTTCAGAGGACAGCTGCTCATATTCATCTGACACCATGTGGCCACAGAGTGGAAACTCATCCACTTTTGCCTTCTTCCGCCCCAGGTCAAAGATGCGAATCTTGGCATCAGGGACACCTGGGCAGAAGTGAGACTTTGGGTACGGCTTGTTCTTACAATACCGGTAACAACGGGCGGGGCGGCGGCCCATGGAGACACCAGGATCTTCAGTGGCGCGCGGAAGGGAAAGAGCAGCCCACCAGGTTTTAAACTGCAAGTACTGAGATGAAGTGAGAACAGATTTTGTTAAAGTATCCCAATCATACGGTATTAATCTATTATCGAGAGAAACGTTTTTTAATAAAGTTTGCACAAAAGGAGAGTTTGGCCCATATTGACTAATGGCTTGCTTGAATTCCTTTAACAGCTTAAAAGGAAAAGTGGTCTGATTAGCCATATTCTGTCCTTCCTGTTGGATTACAGTTAAGGGAAATCGCCATGCTTCAAGGTCTCCCTAGGCTCTAGCCTTTTGAATAGAATTTTGTATAGCACCACCAATTGCTCCAGATTTTAATGTTACAACTACAGGAGCAGTAAGTTTTGTAGCTAATTCATCTTCTCACCCATTAAGGGGAGAGAGAGGAGGTGGCCTTTCACTTAATTCAGCAGGTAGAGCCGACAGGCTAGTAAAACATGCTTTTTTCAGTTTCCCTTTCTTTTCTTTAATTTCCTCTGTTTCCTGTTTGTTCCTCACATTCAGAATCTGAAGATAGGTTTTTACACTCATCCTCCTCTTCCCCATCTGAATCTGCCTCATCATCTGTTTGAAATGGTTCAAGAGCTGCTTTTATTAGCACTCACATTGACCAAACCAAGACTGGAATTTTTGCTCCATCTTCATACACTTTTTAAAAAATCTCTGCCAATTATCTCCCATTCATTCAACTCCATACTCCCTTGTTCCAGGAACTATGGACAAAACTGCTTTACTGCATTAAAGGGTGACAACAAATTCTGACTACTAACTTTCACTCCTCCTCTTCGTAATAAATACCTTACGAAATTTAAATAAGCAGAATGTCTGCTTTCACTTTGTCCCGTTGTTACCCTGGTTCTTCCAAGTGCTCAGCTTTTCTGCTAAGCTTCTTTTAGACGTCCTTGGGTGTCCTTTGATGATGCATCCTCTGCTTTCACAAGTTCTAGTGTTCCTTCACCGGTGTCTTTATTGCCCCATTTTGGGCTGCCAGCAATGTTGGGGTGATCAGTCCCAACACCAGGTCGTGGGGGCGACAAAGTCCGGCAGAGTCAAAAGATTGAGAAAATGTTTGAGAAGAAAAGTGGGACCAGGGGGCCATCATGATTATGGACACTGCAAAGGCCCTGAGCTCTGGGAGCCCAAGCTATTTATTGGGAATCCAACAAAGAAACAGGTCGTGAGAATGTGGGGGTCAAAAGGGCAGGTGCATGATCTACAGCTGCGATGGTTTAGGATTTATATGGAACATCTGCTACTTGAGATAATGGGAATACAATCAATCTAGGAGCCTAGGAGGGTTAGAAGCAAGAAGCCAGCAAGTCTAGACACATTCCAGAGGATATTATGTCAGACATGCAAGTCCTGCCTCAGTTTTTTCCCCAAAACTCAGCTTTTTCCCAACAAGTAGTGGGAAGTTTCAGAAAACTATGATCTATAAATTCAGTGACCAATAAGGAAACACCTTATTAGAAAATTATCTAAGCTTATACTCTAAGAAAAGTAAATTTATGAATCAGATCATAAAATTGTCAAACTAGCATTGGACTAGGTATATACAGACACATTTTTTTCTGCCTCATAAGTGAGACTAGAATTTAAACCTGAATATCTTATCTAAGAATTTTGCTATATACAATGTCCAAACTATACAATTTTTAATCTGGGATTTGAAAGAGATTAAAATTAAACTCTGCACTTGAACTCAGTGCTGCTTCCCCCTAATTTATTTGCAGTTTTCTGTTATTTGGTGCCTCATGTTAAACCTACTGGGAGAAAGAGGTTCTGAAGCTTTCATATACTATCCACCTTTGTTATCCTTGCTTTCCTCTTCAAGGCTACTGTGGATATTCTCTATAGCTTGATTTACTTCAAGTGAAAATATTCCCTTTTGTGGAGATAAAGGAGTAAATAAAATGGTATGCAGGTTTATTTGTCCTTGACTTATAACCCCGAAGAATTAGGTTGAATTTGCTTAATCCAGTTCCTCTTTCCTACTATTGAGTTTCCTTCATCATGAGTCAAAACCACTCAACACTATTCCTTTTTTGCCATCTTTATTGTTTGCAGCCTTTTAGCCTCTTGATTTCCCTGGAGTTTTATAACACTCCCAGAATGCTTTGTCCTATGATCACTCCCATATAAATTATAGATCTATTTACTGTGTGTTAACCATCTACCTACCAGTGATAACCTCTGAGTTCACCACTCTTTCATAAACAGGAAGATAAGTCCTCTGAGAACTGCCAAGTCTCCTGTTACCATGCAACAGTAAAATAGTTACATAATGGAGACCAATGTGCAGAGAAGAGACTAGATAAGGCCAAAAATTGCTTGTTTGACTTGACTTTTACTCAGTTGTCTTTATCTCTCATTCTTGAGGCTATATTCATGACCTTGATATCCTTGGTTCTGCACAGCATCCCAATCTCAGCTTGGAACCTCCCCGTCTCTCACACCCCACCCCTCCCTTACTAGCCTTCCAGCCCACTCACTTGAGTGCACTAGAGCAACTGCTTGACTAGTGTCTTCCAATCAACTGACTTCCAATTTCCACTACAGATTACCTGACTCAGTTCCTCCCTTCTCCCCTTATTCAGCTTAGAACCCATGGCCCTTCATTAGAATCATTCTCCTGATGCTTGATCCCACTATTGGACTCTCCTAGCAATGCTCTAACCCCTAGTTAAACCCCGCTCTCTTCTACTTTGTGTTTGCACCACGAAGCTGAACATTCCTGAAACAAATCAAAAAACGGCCTCAACCATGCTGATTGAATTCACATACACAAATCTCAAAGGATCATTAAATATTCCCTGGGAGGAAATTTCCTACGATGTTTCCTTTCCCACTGTCTAAAAGAGGCTATATCACACATTGTCCTCTCTCCTCAAACTGTCTATACTCCCTTTCCTTCCCTCACCATCAGCTGACCGCTTTGTCTCCGTTGGCATAAACAGAAGCAATCACAAGGAATGCCCTCATCTCCCAGCCACCAAATCAATCAAACTCTCTGTGGATGAATGTCCAGATAGCTCTTGTCCTACTTCTTGCAGCACTGCTACTATACACAGTAGTGTTTGTTGATTCAAACTCACAGTTTAGTTCTTTCTCCAGCAATAAATATTGATGAGAGGTTACTTATTGAACCTTACAGAACTCACCAAAAGGAAGAAAAATGACTAATTTAAAACATGGAGACTGGTAGTCTCAACGTGAGCAAGCTAGCATGGTGGCCTGCATTGTGGTGGGGCATGCGGTTGCAAGAAGCCCAGGCCAGAGTTTCCAGGCTGGGGGTTGGCCTCTGTTGCTTGCAGTTCTTGAGTCCCTAATTCATTCCTCCAAGGGGAAGAACAAATCCTCTGAAATTTCAAAAAGGAAGAAAAGTTATGTTAGAAAGGAGAAAAGTACTCCACATTCCAGAGTTCTATTTTGGAAGTATTCTTTGTGTTACTATAGCTAACTCATATGCCAGTGAAAAAACTCAGCCAGTTTCTGGGGATTTGCATCTAGAGATCAGGAAAAGGACTTGGGGCTACTTTTATCCTTAGGAATATTATCAAAGGACAAGGTGTTAAGATTTGCTTTGAACTTTATAATCTTCGAATCCAGGAGATTCAAGTGGTCAAATTAGAGAAATGGCTGGATGATAACTTGCTGTAGTTACGAGATGCCCTTCCTGAATATAGCACTGCTGATGTGAATATGAAGCCAGTAGCACAACAGCCTAGCCAAGAAGTTCCTGTTAATAAGCTGAAAGTGAAAATGAAGCCTCAGCTCTCGTCCAAATACTGGGACTGTCCAAATTTTAATATTTAAGGAATAATATTTGATGCTTGTTTCACCGAAGAACAAATGAAAGCAACTTAGAAGTAGAGACAGCTGTGACTTGAATTTGATATGATGAGGGAATATGATGTTTCAAAAATTGAAGCTGCAATATGGGATGAAATGGAAGCATCCAGAAAGTCCTGATTCTGAGCATGAATTTGGTTACTTGCAGAAGATATATTGGCTCTAAGAGAACATACTGAGAGACCACTTTAATTTCATTTATAAGAACGCAGTCATTAAATGAACTAAGCATTCATTGTTTCATTAGTATTTTTTTCTAAAATAAAACTTTCACACCAGTTTATTACTCTAAAAAAAAGAATTATACATGCCAAATGGTCCAATATCCATTCCCTTACTGGAGGCACAGTTACAATAGGAGTCAGAGCATCACCAGAATGCTCTTTAATGAGCATGGAAGTTGAGCAAGGGGAATAGGTGGAGTGATCTTTTTTAAATTGTGAAATAAATCATAAACACAACAATGTATGATTTACAGAATAATAAAATGGACATTTACGTACCCATCATCAGGTTAAGAAATAGAACATTTAGGCCGGGTGTGGTGGCTTACGCTTGTAATCCCAGTACTTTGGGAGGTCAAGGCAGGCAGATCACTTGAGGTCAGGAGTTCAAAACAAACCTGGCCAACACGGGGAAACCTTGTCTCTACTAAAAATACAAAAATTAGCCGGATGTGGTGGCGCATGCCCGTAATCCCAGCTGCTTGGGAGCCTGAGGCAGGAGAATCACTTGAACCCGAGAGCTAGAGGTTGCAGTGAGCCGAAATTGCACCACTGCAATCCAGCCTAGGTGACAGAGTGAGACTCAGTCTCAAAAAAAAAAAAAAAAAAAAAAAAAAGAAATATCTGAGAAGGTTAAGAAATAACATTGAATAAGATCTAAAACAAAAAAGGAAAACTATTCCATATTTTGTTTTTCAACTAGCTGTTAAATCAGATAATTTTATTTCCTTTACATGGCAAATGTCAGCTAGGCTGGTCCAGCAGTAGTGAGTTATCAGAACTTATTAACATTAGTGTCACTAAAGTTGGTGTACAACCCTACCCTCCCCCCAGCTAAGTTTGACTGGCTTAAAACAAACAAACAAACAAACAAACACAAAAAGTCCATGAAAGCTTTCAAAAATACTTACTTTCAACTGCAAAAGCACATTTTCTGAAATTTCTTTCATCTACCACATGGTGACATTTGCAACGACTGTCTTTGAACAACTTTCTGTTGCCTAATAAACAATGTGAGATAGAATTGACAAGATCTTTTTTGAAAAAATAAATGTTGGCTGGGTGCGGTGGCTCACGCCTGTAATTCCAGCATTTTGGGAAGCCGAGGCAGGTGGATCATCTGAGGTCTGGAGTTTGAGACCAGTCTGACCAACACGGAGAAACCCGTGCCTACAAAACATACAAAAAAATTAGCCAGGCATGGTAGCATAAGCCTATAATCCTAGCTACTAGGGAGGCTGAGGCAGGGAAATTGCTTGAACCAGGGAGGTGGAGGTTGCAGTGAGCCAAGATCGTGTCACTGCACTCTAGCCTGGGCAGCAGAGAAATGCTCTGCTGCCAAAAAAAAAAAAAAAAAAAAAAAAAAAAGGTGGTTTGTTGGGATTTTTCTAACGTCTTGACAATGTCTCAATCCCATTTTGGAACACAGTACATTGACAAAATGCTTGCTTTTTTTTTTTTTTACAAACTAAGTATTTAATTTTTGGTTCCTGTCTTGATGGAGCAAGGTATATTAAAGATTTATCAAAATTTAAAGCTGATGAACTATGACCTGTGAAGACAGATGTTACATGGATTATAGCACAGAGCATGAGTTAGGAAGACACTTAGGGAAATCTGTGTAGTTCTACAGCCCCGTGGGAGTAGTTCTATGTCTGTTACAATAAGACTATAGTTGCACCAGTAGATTCTTTAAGGAAGAGAGGAGAGTGGGAAGAGGGAAACTGATTTTATGAGCACTTATATGTGTCAGACCTTGTGCTAGCAGGACTACATAAGGATTTTTGCTTGTTCTTCGTTTTATGTCTAGTGACCCCATTCTTCCTTCAGATCTCATCTCAAGTAATTCCTAGTATGTGGAGCTTTCCCAGACTTGACCAAATTCCTACAGCACCATGTACCTATCGTAACATGTATCATAGCTGCAATTTGACATTCATTTGCATGATTATTTTTACCAATATCTATCTCTCCAGTGAACTTGTTGGCTCATAAGGGCAGCCCAAATCAACCAATGGTGATTGGTTTTGCTTCACATCGTAGCCACAGTATCTGCCACAGTGCTTCTATGTATCCGGAATTTAATAAATATGAAGTGGACAAATGCGTGGTTGGAATTTAAGCGTATAGTCATATAGACCTACATTTGATTCCTTATGTAGCAAACTGAATAATGAAAGATATCAGGTCTTAATCCTTGGAACCCATAAATGTTACCTAACATGAAAAAAGGGTCTTTGCAGATGTAGATAAGAATTTTGAGATGGTGAGATTATCCTGGTGGGCACTAAATGAAATCACAAGTGTCCTTACAAAAGAGTGGGAGAGTCTGGGTGCAGTGGCTCATACCTGTAATACCAGTACTTTGGGACATCAAGGCAAGTGGATCAGCTGAGGTCAGGAGTTCAAGACCAGTCTGGCCAATGTGGTGAAACCCTATCTCTATTAAAACTACAAAAATTAACTGGACGTGGTGGTGCATGCCTGTAGTCCCAGTTACTTGGGAGGCTGAGGCAGGGGAATTGCTTGAACCTGGGAGGTGGAGGTTGCAGTGAGCTGAGATAGCGCCACTGCACTCCAGCTTGTACAACAGAGAAAGACCCTGTCTCTAATAATAATAATAATAATAATAATAATAATAATAATAAGACAGGGAGAAGGAAATTTGATTCAAACAGGAAAGGGGAAGGCAATGTGACCACAGAAGCAGAGATTGGACTGATGTGGCCACAAGCCGTGGAATGTTAGCAGCCACCAGAAGCTCTAAGAGGCAAAGAATGGATTCTCCACTGGAGCCTCCAGCGAGAGCATGGTCCAGTAGACACTTTCATTTTGGTACAACAAAACTGATTTTGGACTTCCAGTCTCCAGAACTGTGAGAGAATAAATTTCTGTTATTTTCAACTACTAATTTGTGGTAATTTGTTATAGCAGCCACAGAAAACTAATACATCTGACTCTAGAAATTATTAGATAGGCTGTGTGAAGTTGAGCAAGTTATTTAACTTCTCAAGTCTGAATCCTCATCTCTAAAGTAGAGGCAATCAGACCAGCCCTCCTGGGGGTAATTGTCAGCTCTAAACATGGTGATATGTGTAAAGTATATAGCCAATTGTAGGTATCACATTGTAAATGCTTGAAAAAAAAATAATTACAATTTTTTTAGACATTTTATAAAATTTATCTTCTTTAATTCTCATAGCTCTATGATGTTGATTACCATATCTCCTCATTTTATAGGTAAGGAAACAGGCATAGAGAAGTGAATGTGCCCAAACTATATAGACAAAATAAAAAAAAACACCATAAGCATAATATTTTTGAAATATTTTTAGATGTTTTTATATTTGAGTGTCTTATTGCCCTGAGGCACTCCATCCATCGAAATAATGGTTTCCATGCTTTAGGGGGAGGAACACATATGAATTGGAACAAAGAAGCAACTGTCAAATGGGATTTTTGAGTCTCCAGCACAGGATTAATCTTGAAAGCCAGGCTTTGTCAAGTGAGAAGGGGTTTTAAAAAATCCTTCTGCATGCATTAACTTATCAAGAAGCAGGACTGGTGAGTGTGAAGGGTTTCTTTAACTGAAAAAACAGATGATATGAAAAAATGTTTTTTTCCATAATGAAAGAGAGAGGGGGAAGGAAGCTACTTCTGACCCAGTGAATTGTGGGAAATAAGAGGGAGATGACGGTAATAGAACCAAATATTAGTTGGGTGTGGTGGTCACGCCTGTAATCCCAGCATTTTGGGAGTTTGAGGCAGGTGGATCACTTGAAGTCATGAGTTCGAGACCAGCCTGGCCAACATAGTGAAATCTTGTCTCTACTAAAAATACAAAAATTAGCCAGGCGTGGTGGTGTGCCTCTGTAATCCCAGCTACTCAGGAGGCTGAGGCAGGAGAATTGCCTGGACCTGGGAGGCAGAGGTTGCAGTGAGCCAAGATCACACCACTGCACTCCAGCCTCGGCAACAGAGTGAGACTCTGTATCTAAAAAAAATAAAATAAAATAAGCAAGTATGAAGAATCCAGTACCCTGATCCCACACAGTGCCCACTTGAATGCTGCTGTTTATCCAGTTTCAATGTTTATAACATCTACTTCTCTATGTTGTGAACAATAAAATTTGGTGGAGTTTTAATGACTTCTCATTGCACTTGGGATAAGATCCCAGTTCCTCAGAATAGTGTGTAAGGCCTTAGATGTTTAAGTCTTGAGTCAGGATTTTTACATAAAATTAACACAATCATAATGATAGGATTTATTTTCTTGATTAGTCCAGAAGCCAGCTGTCCAGGGCCAGTACATCTACTTGAGGAAGTCATAAAAGACAGGCTCCTTCTTGCACCCTACTCTGCCATCCATACTGTGTGGCTTTTGTCAGTATTGGTCTCAGGATAGCTCCTCCTTCTCTAGGAATTATGTCCTCCTTTCAAGCTGGAATAAAGGAAGGAGGCGAAATGGCAAAGGGTAAATGGTGCTTATGAAATGAGCTAATTCCTTTTTACCAGGAAAACAATACCCTTTCCGGAAGACCCACACAGTAGACTTCCACTTTCATTTCATTGACCAGAAAGAGTCACATGGCCCCTTTAGCTGCAGGGAGAATTAGGGAGGTAGAAGTTAAAACTAGGCATATTTCTACAAAGAATGTGGAAGAAAGAATTAATGGGTATTGGGAAGCAGCCAGCAGTGTCCACCATACTGGCCTAAATACAGATTATTATGCCCCTAGTTTACTATGCTTTAGTTTATTGGCCTTTCTATTCCTTGGCTATTTTATTTTATTTCATTTTTTTGAGATAAAGTCTTGCTCTGGCGCCCAGGCTGGAGTGCAATGGCATGATTTCGGCTCACTGCTACCTCCGCCTCCTGGGTTCAAGCGATTCTTCTGCCTCAGCCTCCTGAGTAGCTGGGATTACAGGCGGCTACCACCATGCTCGGCTAATTTTTGTATTTTTAGTAGAGACATGATTTCACCATGTTGGTCAGGTCGGTCTTGAACTCCTGACCTCAGATGATCCACTTGCCTTGGCCTCCCAAAGTGATGGGATTACAGGAGTGAGCCACTGTGCCTGGCCTCCTTGATTATTCTTATTTCTTTCCTACCTCAGATCTGTTTTTTCAACGTTCAGTCTTACCTGCCTTGAATGCTCTTTTCCCAGCTTTTTCAATGACTGGCAGCTTCATGTCCTTAGGTCTCTGCACAAATGTGACCTCATCAGAAAAGACATCCTCACCCTGCAATCTAAAGTAGTCACTTCTCCTTCAACTATTCTGTCCCTCAGCAAGTTATCTATTTCCTTCACAGCACTTTTCCTAATCTGGAATTCCTAGTTTATTGGTTTACTTATTAACGTTTATTTCCCTCTTCTATAAAGTAAGCTTCATGAGAGTAGGACCTTGTCCATCTTGTTCACAACTGTATTCCTGGCACCTGGGGTGGTGTGCTTAGTAAATAGTATTATTTGTCATTACGGTATAATGTGAATAAATGTGAACCCGAAAGAGGCAATCCTTTAAGATGGATCCCATGTGGCTAACAAATTTTAAACAGAGCCAAGTGGCCATTTGCTTACTAAAGGTCACACACATACTCTGAGTTCACTGAAAACTCACACCTCTATTGAACTTCGGGATTTACAAAACTCACCCGAACCAACCAATAGGAGCTCAGCTGTGTCAATCAATCAGAACTAAGCTAGCTTGAATCCCTCATTTGTATAAACAGACCTAATTAGTAATCTGGGTGGCAATTTTGGTTATAAAATCCAAACCCTCTCTCTGTTCTCTGGAGCACACTTTTGTTTTACACCAAAGGCCATGTTTCCCTGGTTTGCAAACTGTCCACTGGAATAAAGTCTCTTTCCTCCAAATTCCTTTTCAGAGAATGTTTGTTTACAATGACTAAATGAATGGAAGAAAAAAAAAAAAAGAGAGAGAGAGAATACGTTAGACCATTCTTGCATTGCTGTAAAGAAATACTTGAGGCCGGGCATGGTGGCTCATGCATGTAATCCCAGCACTTTGGGAGGCCAAGGTGGGCAGATCACAAGGTCAAGAGATTGAGATCATCCTGGCCAACATGGTGAAACTCTGTCTCTACTAAAAATACAAAAATGTAGCCAAGCTTGGTGGTGTGGGCCGAGTAGTCCCAGCTACTCAGGAGGCTGAGGCAGGAGAATCACTTGAACCCCGGAGGTGGAGGTTGCAGTGAGCCGAGATCACGCCACTGCACTCCAGCCTGGCAACAGAGTGAGATTCCATCTCAAAAAAAAAAAAAATAAGAAGAAAAGAAAGAAATACTTGAGACTGGGTAATTTATAAAGAAAAGTGTTGCAGGAAGTCAGGGACCCCAAACAGAGGGACCGGCTGGAGCCACAGCAAAGGAACATAAATTGTGAAGATTTCATTTTAATATGGACATTTATCTGTTCTCAAATAATACTTTTATAATTCTTATGCCCATCTTTAATCTCTTAATCCTGTTATCATCATAAGCTGAGGATGTATGTCACCTCAGGACTACTGTGATCATTGTGTTAACTGTACAAATTGATTGTAAAACATGTGTGTTTGAACAATATGAAATCAGTGCACCTTGAAAAAGAACAGAATAACAGCAATTTTTAGGGAACAAGGGAAGACAACCATAAGGTCTGACTGCTTGTGGGGTCGGGCAAAAAGAGCCATATTTTTCTTCTTGCAGAGAGCCTATAAACAGACATGCAAGTAGGAGAGATATTGCTAAATTCTTTTCCTAGCAAGGAATATTAATATTAAGACCCTGGGAAAGGAATGCATTCCTCAGGGGCGGTCTATATATGGCTGCTCTGGGAATGTCTGTCCTATGTGGTTGAGATAAGGACTGAGATACGACCTGGTCTCCTGCAGTACCCTCAGGTTTACTAGAATTGGAAAACTTCATCCTAGTCAAGTATTGGTCAGATCAGTTCTCTGCTCTTGAATCCTGTTTTCTGTTAAGATGTTTATGAAGACAATACTTGCACTGCTGAACATAGACTCTTACCCAAGAGTTCTGATTTTGCCCTTGTCCTGTTTCCTCAGAAGCATGTGATCTTTGTTCTGTCTTTTGCCCTTTGAAGCATGTGATCTTTGTGACCTACTCCCTGTTCGTATTCCCCCTCCCCTTCTGAAATCCTTAATAAAAACTTGCTGGTTTTGTGGCTCAGGTGGGCATCATGGTCCTACCGATATGTGATGTCACCTCCAGTGGCCCAGCTGTAAAATTCCTCTCTTTGTACTCTTTCTCTTTATTTCTCAGCTGGCCGACAGTTATGGAAAATAGAAAGAACTTATGTTGAAATATTGGGGGTGGGTTCCCCTGATAGAAAAGAGGTTTGCTTGGTTCACAGTTCTGCAGGCTGTACAGGAAGCATGGTGCTGGGCATCTGCTTGGCTCCTGGTGAGGCCTGAGAAAGCTTACAATCATGGTGGAAGGCAAAGGGGAGCTGACATTTTGGTGAGAGTGGGAGCCCGAAAGAGGTGGGGGAGGTGTCATACATCTTTAAATAACCAGATCTCGCATGAACTATCACAAGGACAGCACCAAGCCATGAGGGATCCACCCTCATGACCCAAACACCTCCCACCAGACCCCACCTCCAACACGGGGGAATACATTTCAACATGAGATTATGGGGGACAAATATCCAAACTATATCAGGGAAATAGTTGAGATTCTGAATTACTCTTACTTTTAGCATACCCATCAATTCCAATGATCACATATGTCACTTTCCTATTTAAAAATTCTCATTTCTCAGTGTCATTGGCCTGTCTCACCAACTATTGTAAGATGTCCTTGAAGTTGGTACATGCTTCATAAATTTTAAAAAAGTCCTTACTTCTCCTTACTTAAATTCTGATGACATCTGTTTAACTAATTTAGGATGTGGGTAATTTAATAACGAGATTTCTTTTTTTTTACCCAAGAGCAGGTTGCAGAACATGCACTCACTACACCCTAGCAAACATGGGAGTATGCGTCCCCGAAGGGAGGAACCCAGGAGATCTGGTTGTCCCAGCTAACTGCGATTTGGTTTCAGTGCCATGGAATTGGTTTTGTTTGCACAGTTGTGTGGTTCATCAAACTAAGTTCACACTAGCCTCCCCTTAAGGAATGTGGAGTTAGAAGACTAGGGTCTGAGGAGCTTCCTGTGAGAACTACTTTCTGTTGCTCCCTTTCTTTGCTTGTTGACTTTGTAACTCACTGCTTTTCTCCTGTCCTCTCTCTTGACTAATTTGTCAGCAGACTTTGGAAACGCTGAACTTGATGAACAGAGCTGGTCTAATACATTTCCAACTTAAGCAGTGATTAACAACGTTGACAGCAAAGTTTATCTGACCAAAGGAAGCCAAGTACAGATATTTATCTTTAAAATGCACATTTCAATAATACTACTTCTCAACCTGAGATAGCAGTCAAAATAAATGAAGCCGGACACTAGTTAAAGCAGTAAGGACAGACTTTATTCAGTAATGGCAGTCCAATAGGGAAGAGAGTGTAATATGAACAAACCCCACACTTCCCTGAAACAAAAGGCTGAGGTATGCAACAGAGAAAGGCACAAAATGATCTTAAGTTTTAGGGGGTGGCGAGCAGCCGGGGAGGGGGGCGGTGGTTTGTTGATTGATGTGACTATGCCATTTGGGTTTGTTAACTGGCTTGTATCCAGAGGAGAAACAAACTTCTATCTTTATGATAGGAGGCAGTGGTGCTAGCTAAAGCAAGGTACCTGCCTCCTATAGGGACCAGGAGATAGGGTGAATTATCTCCCTGAATATTTGCATTTCAAGGAGATGGCTCCCAAGTCTTTGAGGAAACTGTTTTGGGTGGTAGACTTACATCAGGAAGGGTAGAGAAAGAATTCTAAGGTAACTGCTCTAAGAAGGGATTCAGTGACCTATCTGCCTATCACCAAGTTTTGGCTGGAACAAACAGTAAATTCTCCAGGCATTGAGTTTTGATTTCAGGGAAGCATTTTAATGGGGTCTGGGACCAGCCTAGGGACAAGGCCTTAAGCTACTGGAAGTTATGCTAGAGTATAATCAAGTCTCTCAGTGCTGAGAAAAGAACTTTTATATGAGGAAGGTGAATCCTTTAAAATTATCAGGCCCAGAGAGACATTAAAATGAGACAGCAATTACATCCTACTCCCCACTTTCTTATGTATTCATCTCTTTAAACTGCTTGCTACAGCCACAAGTAGCTACCAATTAACCTAATAATGGCACACTGGACACTGTAACTCCCACCGTATAGCTTAATATATAGCCATTCACTAATCAATGCTATTTCTACAAAGCAATAATTCTCTACAACTTTGTATCAGTCAACTCCCTGTCCCCTTTTTGCCTTTAAAAACCTGATTGTAACGAAGGCGGACGGGAGCTCACATTCAAGGTTACTTGGGTCTGGGTCTTCTGGGCAGCTGTCCTCACTTTGGCTAAAGTAAATGCTTTAAATTCTATTTCGTGCCTCAGCATCTGAGACACACCTAGGCGGACCGTGTAAAGGTTTGAACAGTCAATACTGTCAAGAGTTCTGCAGTTTTCAGAACAATGGTTGTCAAAATTTGATTAATCTGGCTCTTAAGATGGTCAAAGTTTTGTAACGTTGGTGTATTGGAACCGCACAGAAACAGTGGCTCATGTAAGCAAAAGTCAAATATTTGCCACATCAATAAGCTAATATAAATGAGGTAAGCCTGATTACAAGCTGCTTTGGACAATCTGGGTTTCCAACTTTCAGTTCGTCCGTTTGGCTAATTTTTGCCTCTCGAGTTTCTTCTCCAGTATTAAGGGTATTGCCCTCTGTTCCTCCTCCAGGTTGTGTGCCTATTTTCATAGCTTTTCTCCTCCACGAGTTTCCAAGGGCCACACCTGGTCCTGGCAAAGCCTTGTGAATGAAATCCAGCAACTGGAGCAGACAACTTGGTTAAGAAAGCAAAAGCAAAAACAAAAACAAAAAACTGAGAAATGCTTCAAGATACGAGGGCTGAGTCTCTGCACTATCTCCTCTTGCTGTAACCACTCAAGGGGTTCACCTTTCCCGCTGCCTAGACAGAGGTGATTCATCAAGACAGGGGAATTGCAATAGAGAAAAAGTAATTCAGGCAGAGCCGGCTGTGTGGGAGACCGGAGTTTTTTATTACTCAAATCAGTCTCCCTGAGCATTCAGGGAGTAGAGGGGTTTTTTTTTTTTTGAGACGTAATTTCTCTGGTCGCCCAGGCTGGAGTGCAGTGGTGTGACCTCAGCTGGCTGCAACCTCCGCCTCCCGGGTTCAAGCGATTCTCCTGCTTCAGCCTCCTGAGTAGCTGGGGCTACAGGCGCGCGCCACCAGGCCCAGCTAAGTTTTGTATTTTTAGTAGCGAGGGGGTTTCACCACGTTGACCAGGCTGGTCTTGAACTCCTGACCGCAAGTGATCCCGCCTCAGCCTCCCAAATCAGTTATAATTTTGCAAAGGGGGTTTCATTCCCATAATCAAGTACTATTCAAAATATGGCTAAGACCCGCGTGGTTCCGCAACAACTTACTGCCTTAAAA
Source organism: Piliocolobus tephrosceles (assembly GCF_002776525.5). Lineage (NCBI taxonomy): Eukaryota > Metazoa > Chordata > Mammalia > Primates > Cercopithecidae > Piliocolobus > Piliocolobus tephrosceles. The sequence goes on along the minus strand of NC_045436.1, from coordinate 101,729,353 downwards.
AACCAGGGCAGGGCCAGGCGCCTTGGCTCGCGCCTGTGAGGAGGCCCAGGCAGTTGGATTGTTTGAGCTTGAGAGTTGGAGACCAGCCTGGGCAACACGGCAAATATCTGTCTCTACAAAACATACAAAAATTAGCCAGGTATGGCGGTGTGTGCCTGTAGTCTCAGCTACGTCGGGGGCTGAGACAGGAGACTCGCTTTAAGCCCAGGAGGTTGAGGCGGAAACGAGCTGACATCGCGCCCCTGCACTGCAGCCTGGGCGACAGAGCCAGACTCTCGTCTCAAAAACCAAGCAAACAAACAAACAAAACCCAGGGCAACAAGTCTCTCTCAAACCCCTTGGCTTCTTTCCCACTTATTCCCCTTCCAGTTCCTCGTCTGTCAGACGTTTCCTTTCCTCTGGTACTTTCTTGGTATTTCCCTTCGGCTCCAAGTACGCCTGCGCAGACTGGGAAGTCTGGGAAGTTGGAGACCGAAAGCGCTACGAAGCCGGCAACGCACGATCTTTGCTTTGCGGCGCGGCCGTAAAGCGCCGTTACGCAGCGAGAAAGTTACGACGTCCTTGGTTGCGGTTCCCCCGGTAGCTGGCGCTGTGCGTCACGTGCTGGTTTGGATTTTTCTCGATGCCTGGGTAAAGCCCCGGACTCTTAGCGTGGGAGGGCTTTTGATCTGTGATTTATAGGTAGGCACAGCTACTCCAGTTCGGGAACCCAACGGCAGCCGGGTCCTAGTGCCCACTAGATACGGGGGGCCGGGACTCGGAGCTGTGGGTTGTGGGGAGGTGGAGGCACCAACTAAGAGCAACCTAGCATCGTGAAGCCGCCCTCGGGGCGCTGATGGCCGGACGCCTCCTGGGAAGGGCTTTAGCTGCAGTGTCTCTCTCTGTGGCCTTGGCCTCTGTGACCGTCAGGTCCCCCGTCTGCCGCGGCATCCCTGCGTTCAGGTATTCCGCCCTCCTACTGCCGGCTCATTTGCCCTAGACTTTGAATTGGGGTGGAACCAGCTTTATTTCCGGCGTATTCTGTAGGCTTTGCTTTGTCTCCCGGGTTTTTATAGTCATATGCAAGTTTTCAAAAAGGCTGTAAAATGTTTTATCTGCCTTTTGAGGGAAACGAGTGGCGTCGGACCCTTTTTGACCTCTTATTTTGAAATTTGCCATCCTCCGTAAATCATTGTTAGTATCACGAGAGAGTTTAAATAGCACTTGTTTGGGATGGTGTTGCCCTGTGCCATTTTTCCATGGTTACTACTTAAAACATTGTTGTTAGAATTAATATATGTACATAGTTAAAACAGCTTGAAAATGATGTAAAATGAAAAGTGAAATCACTATTCCCCCACCCCCTTTCCAGGGTAGATAATATATTTGCTATCTACCTCCTTTTTTTTTTTTTAATTTGTCTATTGTGGATAAATTTAGGAATTTATGGTGTCTTAGGCCGCCTCCTCCTGTTCTTCTCCAGTTTTTATTCTTTGAGTTAGTAAACACAGGGTCCTAGGTGCAGCAGCCTTTTCTTATTTATTTTATAGATATTAAAAGTCTCTTGAATCTACAAAGATGATAATTAGAAAAAAAAATCTGTTTCCTAAATCTGTTTACTGTTGGGCAATAGTTCTGTGTCTTTTTGGTCCGTCCTGTTTCCTTCTGCTGCTTTTTCTCCCACGTCTGATGGGCACTGGTTATCTGTCTATATTTTGGTTAATGTGAGTAATAGGTCTTGTTTTCAGTACACGGGTCGCTAATTGACTTTTGGCTCTTTGTACCAGGTCGCCTAGATAGGAAGGTTTCAGTTGAGGGCACGTGAGCAGGTACCAGACGGATAGGCCGGGAACCTGCCTTTTGCTTCAAGCTTTACATTAGTGGAGGAGCAGCTTCTCCGCTGAGTATGGCTGTTTAACTTTGTTTCCTCAGTGTGAACTGTAAAATTATTAAGCCTAAGTTTCTGCTGTGTACTCTTAACAGCAGTATTCACAGTAGGGGTCCTACCCCTTCATTTCTAAAAAACTTTTGACTTTATTTTAGGGACAAACATAACTATTTTGCAGTTTTTGCTTGAAGAGTGGGGAGGGAGGAGGACTGAGTGATTTCCATGGTTTTTGTCCCGCTGCCAATTTATGACCTTTGGGCCCACTGACTTCAAGCTTGAAACCTCTAACTCTGCTCAGTTTGTAGGAATAGCATCTCCCCCTAATCCTTTGGTGGTTTTTTTTTTGGACGGAGTTTCACTCTGTCGCCCAGGCTGGAGCGCAGTGGTGTGATCTCGGCTCACTGCAACCTCCGCCTCCTGGGTTCAAGGGATTCTTCTTCCTCAACCTCTTAAGTAGCTGGGACTAAAGACGCGCGCCACCACTCCCGGCTAATTGTTTTGTATTTTTTAGTAGAGGGGGGATTTCAACACCTTGGTTAGGCTGATCTGGTCTTGAACTCCTGACCTCGTGATCTGCCCGTCTCAGCCTCCCAAATTGCTGGGATTACAGTCGTGAACCACCACGCCTGTCCTTGGTGCATAGTCTTAAATTTACTTTGTCCTACTCTGGTTTTAAGGTCAATATTCCAACTACTTTTCATCTTCCTGAAGTTGGTTAACATCTGTCATTCACTGGTGGCATTTATTCCTTCTCCTGGTATGGATTTTATTTCCCTTTATCTTTATTTTCTTCCAGTGGGATTTGAGGAAGGAAGGAATACACGTATGTGCTCTCTGGAAATCTCTAATGCTTTTTTTGTTAGATACCAGCAGAACAGTGTAAACTTGCTTGGCAATTATTCTTCGTTTTTATAACTCTGGGAACCCTAGATGAGGCAGGTATATCCAGAACCAGAGACTGTACTGGCTTTAAAGAAAAAGCCAACAGTTAACAAATGTGCCATGTACCTGGTAACTAATATGGCAGAATAGCTTGAGCTGGGGAGGTAGGAGGTTGCGGTGAGCTGAGATCATGCCACTGCATTCCATTCTGGGTGACAGAGTGATACAATGTCTCAAGAAAAACAAGAGTTTTACAGCCAGGCACCGTGGTTAACACCTGTAATCCCAGTGCTTTGGGAGGCTGAGGCAGGAGGATCGTGTGAGGCCAGGAGTTTGAGACCAGTCTAGGCAACTTAGCAAGACCCTTGTCTCTTAAAAAAAAAAATAAATTAACTGGATCTGTTGGCATGCATGTGTACTCCTCACTATCATAGGAGCAGAGTAGGCTTAGAGACTACTAAGTGATCAGTAGGATTGCTTGAGCTCAGGAGTTGAGTTTGAGGCTGTGGTAAGCTGTGATTCCATCACTGCATTCCAGCCGGAGTGACAGAGCAAGACCCTGTCCCTAATGTTCTTTTCCTATTTTTTTTGTTTTTGATATGGAGTCTTGCTCTTGTCACCCAGGCTGGAGTGCAGTGGCGCGATCTCCACTCACTGCAACCTCTGCCTCCCAGGTTCAAGCGATTCTCCTGCCCCAGCCTCTCAAGTAGCTGGGATTACAGGCGCCTGTCACCATGCCTGGCTAAGTTTTATATTTTTAGTAGAGACGGGGTTTCACTACGTTGGCTAGGCTGGTTTCAAACTCCTGACCTCAGGTAATCTCTCCGCCTCTGCCTCCCAAAGTGCTGGGGATTACAGGTGTGAGCCCCCACCCCTGGCCGAGACCCTGTCTTTAAAAAAAAAAAAAGAATTTTACCAGTCTTTGATAATTTGGAAAAACCCAGAAAATGACAGTTTTGCACTTAGTTTTTGTGATTACTAGAAAGTTTTTTCTTTTTTTCTTGCTCTGTCATCTAGGCTGGAGTGCAGTGGTGTGATCATGACTCACTGCAGTCTCAACCTCCTAGGCTCAAATGATTATCCCAACTCAGCATCCTGAGTATCTGGTACTACCAGTGCGCACTACCATGCCTGACTAATTAAAAATTTGTTTATTTTTTTTTGTAGAGGTGGGTCTCCCTATGTTGCCCAGGCTGGTCTCAAACTATTGGGCTCCAGTGATCCTCCTGCCTTGGCCTCCTAAAGTGCTGGGATTATAGGTGTGAGACACTGCTCCCAGTCATCAAGTGTAGGTTTTCTAGAAAAAAAGTAGTATATTACAAAGATGTGGTGAATGCTTTTAAATAGCACAACATACAAATCTTCCGGAAGGATCTACTGGGGACACGCATGTAGAACATTGTTTTATTACTGTGAATACGTAAAACACATGAATGAACTAAAAATGAAATAGAGATAGTAAAGCATAGTGTTAAGAGCCTGGAATTCTAAGACAGCTTGCCTAGGTTTGGATCCTGATTTCTACTCAGTTGTGTGACCTTGGTAAACTTATTTACCTCTCTGGTTCTTAATGTTCTTATTTCCTTTTTTTTTTTTTGAGACGGAGTCTCGCACTGTCGCCCTGGCTGATGTGCAGTGGCGCAATCTTGGCTCTCTGCAACTTCCGCCTCCCAGGTTCAAGTGATTCTCCTGCCTCAGCCTCCTGAGTAGCTAGGATTATAGGTGACTGCTACCATGCCTGGCTAATTTTTTTGTATTTTTAGTAGAGACTGGGTTTCACTATGTTGGCCATGCTGTTCTCGAATTCCTGACCTTGCGATCCTCCTGCCTCAGCCCCCCAAAGTGCTGCGATTACAGGTGTGAGCCACCGCACTTGGCCTTAATGTTCTTATTTCTTTAAAAAAAAAAAAGAAAAGAAAAAAGATAATATGGCCTGGTGTGGAGGCTCACACCTGTAATCTCAGCACTTTGGAAGTCCGAGGCAGGAACATTGCTTGAGCCTAGGAGTTCAAGACCAGCCTGGGCAACATACAGTGAGACCCCATCTCTACAAAAAATAAACAAAATTGGGAGTCTCTGAGCCTACCTGATTTACCAAACCGCTCCCTCAACAAAAAGACAAAACTAAACCAAAAGAAAAAAAGAAAAAAAAAAAGCCAGGTGTGATAGCACATGCCTGTAGTCCCAACTACTCAGGAGACTGAGGCAGGAGGATTGCTTGAGCCTGGGAGGTCGAGACTGCAGTGAGCCATGATTTTACCAATGCACGCCAGCCTGGGTAATAGAGTGAGGCCCTGTCTCACAAAAAAAAAAAAAAAAGGTTAAGAAAAAAAAAGTAACTGAACTCAGTTGTGAGGATCAAGTGAGTTAATTTACAGTGCTTAGAACAGCGTCTTGCACATAGTAATCACTGTATGTATTTATCTGTGGTTATGACAATATGATTGTTGCAGATTTTCTTTATTTCAAAGCACCATGTCAGTATTGCATTTTTTAAAGTTTGCCAGTTTTAAGAACTGGTTTTTGCCATGTAAATGAACTTTATCAATTACTTAGTTCCCATTTGCTAGGCCAAATATATTTCTTGCACTTGTTCAGTAATACAGTACAAAGGTCTAGGCTGTGTGTGTGTATATTACAAGTATTCTTTTTTCTGTTACCTTTTAGTGTATCACATTTAAATAGCATATTTAGATAGCAGTGTTAACACTTTTTGATGTGATAAGATGTGTAGTCTGAATTTTTGCTCTTTTTCTTGCACAATTAAATTTGTTTTAGAAAGGTAAATAATCCAGTGTGTAAGTCTGTCTTGTCAAGTAGATAGGTTGGTGGAATTCCATAAACATTTTATTGCTTAATCAGGGAACAAAGAGCCTTAAGTTATTTAAATATTTTTGGTACTTAAGTGGGATGGAGTGGAACAGGATTAGTGTTTACTGTTGGGTATTTAATTAATGGCCTTAACTTTTTTCTTGCCCTACTCCCAAACCGTGAAACATAACTCATTCTGTAGTAGAGTTCAGTTAGAGGTTAGGGTTCCATATGTTAAAATTTTGCTTTTTAAAACACCTGAAGTCTGTTTTCTAATTTTGATAGATGTGTTTCATATATGTATTTATTTTTTATTGAGTATGAGTTTAAGGTGAGTGAGGGACTCTTTATTTTCAGAATATTCATTATGTACATTTCCTAAACTGTGGCAGCTGAAGCAAGACAGTCGTCACAGCATGGAAGTGAATGAACCTACCGCTTTTAATAAAGTTAGTCACAAATCAGATATTCGCTCACCTTGCACTAGTTTTCAGCCCATCTGGGGATATTCCCTTCTTTATTGGTTAGGGTTTCCCGATTTTGGTGTGTTTTACAACACTTTGCAGATGTAAAGTGAGTGTAAAATGAAATAGTAATTGTTTCAGAGTCTTTAAATGTGATGAAAGAGAACAGCTTGAATAGTACATAAAACTGTAGACGCGCAAAAATAGGAAAGAATGAAACCAGTTAAAAATCCAACTGACAGTTTGGCAGTTTCTTACAGAACTCAACACTTAGAATTCAGCAGTCACACTCTTTGGTATTTACCCAAATGAACTGAAAATTTATGTCCACACAAAAACCTGCACACAGATGTTTACAGCAGTTGTATTCATGACCGCCAAAACTTAGAAGCAGCCAAGATGTTCTTCAATAGGTGAATGGGTAAATAAACTGTGGTACATCCAGCCAATGGGATACTATTTAGTGCTAAGAAGAAATGAGCTATCAAACCATGAAAAGACATGGATGGAGGAATCTTAAATGCATATTATTAACTGAAGGAAGGCTGTATGATTCCAACTATATGGCATTCTTGAAGGCGTAACTGTGGAGACAGTAAAAAGATCAGGAGTTGGATGAATTGGGGTAGCACAGAGGACTTTAGCCTCCTGCATTGTCAACATCCCCACAGAGCCATGGAGCCATACGTTTGTTAAAATCGAACCTACATTGATGCTTTATCACCCAAAGTCCTGTAGTTTATATCAGGGTTTACTCTCAGTCTCGTACTTTATGGTTTGGACAAATGTATAATGACACGCATCAACTATTATGGAATTGTACACATAAAATTCACTGCCTTTGGGGCAGTGAAACTTGTGTATGATACCTAATAGTAGGTACATATATACACTGTATACACTGAAGATGGACCAGGAGGAAGTCTAGTAGGCAGTTCTTGTAAGTCAGGTTAAGAATTTTAATGAAAAAAAAAAAAAGAGTTTCTTATTTTTTTAATGAGTCGGGATCTCATTATGTTGCCCAGGCTGGAGTGCAGTGGCGTGATCATGGTTCACTGCAGCCTTGACCTCCTGGACTCAGGAGATCCTCCCACCTCAGTTTCCTGAGTAGCAGCAACTATAGGCACGTACCAGCATGCCTGGCTAACTTTTAAAAATTTTTGTAGAGATAAGGGTCTCACTATCTCACCTAGGGTGGTCTTGAACTTCCAGCTTCAAGCAGTCCTCCTGTCTTGGCTTCCCAAAGTGTTGGGATTACAGACGTGAGCCAGCATGCCCCACTGATAAGTTTCTTTTTGTGTATATATAATTATGTAATTTTCCCTAATTGCATAAATTTGATCAGGCATACCTCACTTTATTTGGTATATTTGGGAGTCTTTTTTCCTTCTCTTTTTTAACTTGTTTCCTTTTCTCCTTTTCCATTTTATTTCTTATCCTTTTTTTTTAAATCTGTTTTTCTCTTTTTTTCTTATCCTTTCTTGCATCTCCCTTTCCTTTTCTCCTTTTCTCTCTCCCCTTTTCCTCCCCATCTTTGCCACTCTCTCTTCTTTCCCCCATCCTCTTTTTCTTCTCTCCTCTCCTCTACTCCCCTTTCCCCCTCCCTTTCCTTTTCTTTCTTCTTCCTTTCTTTTCCCTCTTCCTGTTTGCTTCTACGTCTATTCACATTAGCACCTTATTTCCTAGCTTGTGTTAAGAACCTGATTATGTAGATCCTTCTATATATGCTTATATAATAGTATAGACATTTGTGGTAAGCAGAATAATGGCCCCCCAAGTATGTATGCATCCTAATACCTGGAACCTGTGTATAAGTTGCCTTACATAGCAAAAGAGAGTGCAGATGTGATTAAGGTTAAGGATGTTGAGATGGGGAGAGCATCCTGGAAGGTGTGCCTGATGTAATTGAGAGTCCTTAAAAAATGACCTGGCCGTGATCAAAGATATGACTACTAATGAATGGTCAGAGAGAGATTCTATGTTGCTGGCTTTGAAGATGATGGAAGGGGGCCATGAGCCACAGAATGCAGATGGAATGGGGATTCCCTCTAGAAGCTGGGAAAGTGAATGAATTTTTCTCTTGAGTCTCCAGAAAGGAATGCAGCCCTGCTGGTAAATTGCTTTAGCCAAGTGAGACCTTTGTTGGACTTCTAACCTACGAAACTGTTAAGAGAATGAATTTGTGTTGTCTTAAGTCATTGAATTTGTGGTGATTTGTTATGGCTTCAATAGAAAACTAATACATTATATACATGCACTGAAATGTATGTACTTACTTATTTTTTATGTCATTGCTTTATAAAAATAGTATCGTATTATAGCACTTTACTGAATCTTTTTTCAGCAATACCTTATGGAAATACAAATTGTTTGATGTCATTATTTTTATTAGCAAGTAAATTTCTCCACATCTTTGCCAATACTTATTTTCTGTATTGTTTTTTTCATAGTGGTAATTCTAATGGGTCTGAGGCAGTACCTCATTGTGGTTTTGACTTGCTTTTGTCTAATAATTAGTGATATTGAGCATCTTCCCATGTGCTTATTGGCCATTTGTATATCTTTTTTGGAGAAATGTCTATTGGAATCCTTTGCCCATTTTTCAATTGGGTTGTTTTATTGTTGTTGTGTGTAGGAGTTCTTTCTGTATTCTGGATATAACCAACCCTTTATCAGACATGTGATTCCCAAGTATCTTCTCCTGTTGCATGGGTTGCTTTTTCACTCTTGATTGTGTCTTTTGATACCCAGAAGTTTTTCATTTTGATGTAATATGTAGTCCAACTTACCATTTTTTCTCTTGTTGCTTGTACTTTTGGTGTCATATCCAGAAAATCATTGCCAAATCCAGTGTCGTGAAATTTTGTCAGCATGTGTTCCTCTAAGATTTTGATCATTTTAGGTCTTATGTGTAGGTCTTTGACCCATTTTTAGTTAATATTTTTATATGGCGTAAGGTAAGGGTCAAACTTCATATTGCTTTTGCATGTGAATATCCAATTTTCCTAGCACCATTTGTTGAAAAGACTGCCCTTTGCCTGTTGAAATGGTCTTGGTACCTTTGTCAAAAATTATTATGAGGATTTATTTCTGGGTTCTACTTCTATTCCATTAGTTTATATGTTTGTCTGTATGCCAGTATCTCAGTGTTGTGATTGCTATAGCTGTGTAGTCAGTGTGAGACCTTGCACTTTGTTTTTCCCTTTCAAGATTGTCTTGGCTATTTGGGGTTCCTTGAGATTCCATATAAATTTTAAGGTAGAGTTTTCTGTTTCTGGAAAAACATCATTGGGATTTTGGCAGAGATTGCATTGAATCTGTAGATAACTGAGTAGTATTGATATCTTAACAATATTTTCTTGCAGTCAATGAACATAGGATGTCTTTTTATTTATTGGTGTCTTTAACTTTTTTTAGCAATATTTTGTAGTGTTCAGTGTATAAAAGTTTTGCTTCCTTAAGTTTATTCCTAAGTATTTTATTCTTTTTGATGCTATTGTAAGTAGAATTGTTTTCTTCATATTCCTTTTGGATTGTTAATTATTAGTGCTTTGTTTGTTCGTTTTTGAGATAGAGTCTCGATCTCAACTTACTGCAACATCTGCCTCCAGCGTTCAAGCGATTCTCCTGCCTCAGCTTCTTGAGTAGCTGGGATTACAGGCACGCACCACCACACCCGGCTAATTTTTGTATTTTTAGTAGAGACAGGGTGTCGCCATGTTGGCTGGACTGGTCTCAAACTCGCCTCTGCCTTCCAAAGTGCTGGGATTACAGGCATGAGCCAGCGCACCCAGCCTGTTAGTGTTTTTTAATGTAACCATTTTTGTGTGTTGATTTCATACCTTGCAACTTTGCTGAATTCATTTATTAGTTCTAACAGTTTTTTCGTAAATTATCTTGAGTTTTGTACATAAAATATCATGCGATGTGTAAATACAGGTTGAGTATCCCTTATCTAAAATGCTTGGGACCAGAGCGTTTTGGATTTCAGGTTTTGGAATATTTGCATACACATGATGAGATGTCTTGGAGATGGGACTCAAGTCTAAACACGGAATTCATTTATGTTTCATATATACTTTAAACAGGTAGCCTGGAGATAATTTTATACAATATTTTGAACTTGTGCCTGAAACAATTTTAGTGTTTCCCATGGTGTGGAATTTTCTATCTGTGGCATCATATCAGCACTCAAAAAATTTCTGATTTTGGATTTTTGGATTAGGAATACTCAACCAGTTTTACTTCTTCCTTTCCAATTTGGATGCTTTTTCCTTTTTTTCATTTCCTAATTGTTCTGGCCAGAACTTCTTTTTCTTTCCTAATTGCTCTGGCTAGAACTTCCAGTATTATATTAAATAAAGTGAACATCCTTGTCTTGTTCCTGATCTTAGAGGAAAAACTTTCAGTCTTTCACCTTCACACCATTAGCTGTGGGCTTTTCATATATGGCCTTTATTATGTTGAGGTAATTTCCTTCTATTGCTAGTTTGTTGAATATTTTTAAATCATGAAAGGGTGTTGAATTTTGTTAGATAATTTTTCTGCATCAATCAAGAGGATTGTGTTTTTTAAAAAAGTTTTGTTAATGTGGTACATTATGTTGATTGATTTTCATTATGTGGAACCATCATTGCATTCCAGGAATGTCTCCCTTGGTCATGGTGTATAATCCTTTTCATGTGCTGTTGAATTCTGTTTGTTGTTATTTTGTTGAGGATTTTCACATCAGTATTAATCAAAGATTCTAGTTTGTAGTTTTTTTTTATAGTGTCTTTGTCGAGCTTTAGTATCAGGATAATGCTGGCCTCATAGAGTGAGTTTGGAAGTGTTTACTTCCTCTTCAGGGTTTTGGAAGAGTTGAGGGAATATTGGTGTTGATTGTTCTTTAAATGTTTGGTAGAATTTATCAGTAAAGCCATCTGGTCCTGGGTTTTTCTTTGTTGGGAGTAAATAGATACTTTAAAAAAATTCGCCTTTTAAGATTATACAACCCCATTCAAACTTTACTACCTATCCTGCAATGGTTACTTTTTCTTTTATGGTTATCAGCCCATCCAGGATCATTGATTGCTTCTAATTGTCATGTCTTTTTAGTCTTAATCTATCTGGAAGAGTTCCTGCACTTTTCTCTATCTTTCATGACCTTACCAATTTAGAGAGTACACACCTTTATTCTGTAAGATGTCTTTTAACCCGGGTCTGTCCTGTGTTTTCTAATGTCCAGATTCATGTCATATATTTTTGGCAGAAATACCTCAAATGATTGTTGTGTACTTCTCACTGTATGAGATCAGGAGGCACATGCGGTTGACTTATTCCACAACCTTGGTCAAGTGGATATTTGCCCCGTCAATCATTTGTCTTAAGAAGGTCAAACTGACTGGTATTGTGAGAGCAGGGAAAAGGAGCTACCATAATTTTACCATGTCCTCAGAATCTCCTTTCCTACTTTAGATGTCCTAATTTAAGGTCATCAAGAATTCGTATTTTATTTTAAGGATAATGAGAAGTCATTTAACTTTTTAGGAAAGATGAGATATGAAAAATTTTTGTATATGCTGTGTGGTTAGGGTGAAGGTTGGTTGGTTTTTCTTTTGCATATGCTCTCTAATTATTTCATGCCTGTATACTTTGTTTAAATTTTGCTCTAAAGGTTACAATTTGTATATTTACCACAGTCTACCTTCAAATTATATTACATTAGTTCATTTTCAGTGTAAGAATTTTTCAGTATTTAATTTCTATGTTCCCATTTTTCCTTTGAACCATTTTTGCCATATGTTTTACGTGTATATTAGACTATAGATGATTTTTTTAAAATGCATTCCTTCACATAGACTTTAAACGATTTTCTTTTATAATTTTTTTTTTTTTGAGATGGAGTCTCGCTCTGTCGCCCAGGCTGGAGTGCAGTGGCACAATCTCAGCTCACTGCAACCTCCACCTCCTGGGTTCAAGTGATTCTCCTGCCCCAGCCTCCCCAGTAGCTGGGATTACAGGTGCGCAACACTACACCTGGCTAATTTTTGTATTTTTTAGTAGAGACGGGGTTTCACCATGTTGAGCAGGCTGGTCTCGAACTCCTGACCTCAAGTGATCTGCCTACCTTGGCCTCCCAAAGTGCTGGGATTACAGATATGAGCTACCACGCCGGGCCTACATTTGTTTTTATGGTTTGAGTTTTTATAACAGACTTCCCCTTCTACAACAGATAACACACAAGTAAGCTTGTGTCTTTTTTTTTCTTTTTTTTTTTTTTTGCCTAAAATAAATTCAGTGAGTGGGTTCCAATTAATAAGATTTAGCTATATGTTAAAAAAATATATATTTGAAAATAATCTCTCATAGATGTTGGACCTTTAGACTAATATACATCATATTTGAATTTTCTGATCCTTAAAGGTTTTTGAAATTGGAAAGTATGTTTTTGAGTCTTTGAATTAGGTTCTTTTTCTTTTGTTTTTTTTTTTGAGATGGAGTTTTTGCTCTTGTTGCCCAGGTTGGAGCGCAATGGCGCGATGTTGGCTCACTGCAACCTCTACCTTCTGGGTTCAAGTGATTCTCTTGCCTCAACCTCCCAAGTAGCTGGGATTACAGGCATACCATGCCTGGCTAATTTTGTCTTTTTAGTAGAGATGGCATTTCACCATGTTGGTCAGGCTGGTCTTGAACTCCTAACCTCAGGTGATCCACCTCGGCCTCCCAAAGTGCTGGGATTACAGGAGTAAGCCGCCACGCCCGGCCTAGGTTCTTTAATTAATATATTTTTGGTATTTATGTAAAATGTTTTTTCTTTTTCTTCCCCAGAAACTCGTTTTCATCTTGTTGGTTTCATCTTAATACCAACGTCATGTCTGGTTCTAATGGTTCCAAAGAGAATTCCCACAATAAGGCTCGGACGTCTCCTTACCCAGGTTCAAAAGTTGAACGAAGCCAGGTTCCTAATGAGAAGGTGGGCTGGCTTGTTGAGTGGCAGGACTATAACCCTGTGGAATACACTGCAGTCTCTGTCTTGGCTGGACCCAGGTGGGCAGATCCTCAGATCAGGTGAGCAAATAAGACAGCGTTAGCTGGGAGTAAGACTCTTAGAGAAGGTAATGGTTTTATTTGTAAAGTATATTTTTGACTCCTGAAAATAATTTCAATCTATGCTTAGCTGTGTTATAACTCAGTTTCCACATTTGCTTGAATTCTTGCTAAAGATAAACAGTTCATATTTTTTTACTCTTTTGGGGGTTTTAGGAGGATACTTCCAAATAGTTAAATCTGTTTTGATTTGAAATAACAAATAGCATCAGCTATGTGTTATGAAATAACAGCTGGTACTATTATATTTGTTTTGAAATAACAGCTGATGGTACTTGTTTTCATGTGTTTTGTTTGGGTTATCAATAGAACATCTTTTGTGGTTATTTTCCAACATAACTAGACTTGTGAAAATATTTTTCGGAAAATTTTCCAGGTTACTAAGAACAGGATGATGATAAACCAGTGTGAAAAAATAGAAGAGGGATGGATAAAGGGAAGAGAGAGGGGAAGAATGAGAGAGAAAGGGCTCTCACTAAATTCATAGAAGTGCTGCATTGATTAACATTTTGTGTTTATGTTTCTTTTATTTTTTCCAGCTTTATTGATGTATGATTGACAAATAACTATATATAAGGTATACAATGTGATATTTTGACATGCATATACATTTTGAAGTGATTACCACAATCAAGCCATTTAAAATAATCTTACATGGTTACCTTTTTTGTGTGTGTAGTAAGAACAGTTGAGATCTACTCTCAGTGAGTTTCAAGTATACAATACTGTATTATTACTATTTTTGAGACTGGTGCTCTATCTATTTTTGAGACTGTACTTCACCCAGGCTGGAGTACAGTGATGTGATCATAGCTTGCTCTAACCTTCAACTCCGGGGCTCAGGTGATTCTCCTGTCTCAGCCACCTGAGTAGCTAGGACTATGGGCATATTCCACCATACTTGGCTAATTTTATTTTACTTTTTTTTAAGTAGAGATGGAGTCTCACTGTTTTGTCCAGGCTGGACAAGAACAGTATTATTAACTGTAGTCACCACACTGTAAATTAGATCTCTAGAACTTACTCATTTTGCATAACTGAAACTTTATACCCTTTGACCAACATCTCCCCATTTTTCCCACCTCTTTATGTTCCTTTTCTAACCCAGGGTGGAGTGCAGTGGTGTGATCATAGCTCACTGCAGCCTTGATCTCCTGGGCTCAAGTGATCCTCCCACTTCAGCCTCCAGAGCAGCTGGGACTACAGGTGTGTGCCACCATGCCTGGCTAACTTTTAAATTTTTAGCAGAGATGAGTTCTCACTTTATTATTGTCCAGTCTGGTCTCGAACTCCTGAGCTCAAGTGATTTGCCTTGGCTTGCCAAAGTGCTGGGATTACAGGCGTGAGCCAGCACGCCTGGTGATTTTTTTAAAGGGGTGAATCTCTAGAGTCCCAAAGGCATTGCAACTCTGTTTTTATAATTTCATGGTTTTTATCATTTAATTCATTTTATTTGCATGTTAGATGGCAGATTGGTTAGAAGTCTTAAGAAAATGTATGGATCATTGAAGTTGGAAATTATTCCCCAAACCACAGATATTTCTTTGCTCACTCACTGGCATTAAAGCAAGAAAGAAGTGAAACCTGTGTCAGAACTGCCCATGAACTATCCAGTGCTACATAACTCTTTATTCACTGTCAGTGTAATTATGGCAGGGATTTTATAGTGGTGAGGAGAGTAGTTTAGTTATGTCTGTTTAAAAAATTTTGTGTTGGGCCAGGCACAGTGGCTTGCACCTGTGATCCCAGCACTTTGGGAGGCCGAGGTGGGTGGATCACTTGAGGTCAGGAGTTTGAGACCAGCTTGGCCAACATGATGAAACCCTCAGCCTACCGAGTAACTGGGACTACAAGAATGTGCCACTGTGCCCGGCTAATTTTTTATATTTTAAAAATATAAAATGTATATTTTATTTATATATATATAATACATATTTTATTTATAAAATATATTTATATTTAAAAATATAAAAAACTAGCTGGGTATGGTGGCATGTTCCTGTAGTCCCAGCTACTCGGCAGGCTGAGGCAGGAGATTTGCTTGAACCCGGGTGGTGGAGATTGCAGTGAACCAAGATAGTGCTATTGCACTCCAGCCTGGGCGACAGAAAAACGACTCCATTTAAAAAAAAAAAGAAGAAATAAATAAAACATAAAAATTTTTTTGTTGTGGTATGATATAAATATATTAAAAATGCACATTTTTAAATTTTTTTTTTGCTTTTTAAAATTAGAGACGGGGTTTCACCGTGTTAGCCAGGATGGTCTCGATCTCCTGACCTCGTGATCTGCCCACCTCGGCCTCCCAAAGTGCTGGGATTACAGGTGTGAGCCACCGTGCCCGGCTGTAAAGTGCACATTTCTTACATGTGAAGGTGTGCAGCTCAGTAAAGTTTTACATTTACATAGCTCTGTAACCACTGCCCAGATCAAAATCTAGAACATTTCCAGCATAGTATGTCTGTTTTTAATTTACATCATATTTATTATGCAGCTTGTGGGGCAAATTCACTGCTTCGTGGGTTTTCTTTGATAAAAATATTAATCAGTGTGCATTTGAAGAAATTTAAATTATTTTAAAATAGTAGAAACATCGTCAGAAGGAATCTTATTTTTGAAATTACGTGGGAACCAATAGTTTTCATAATGTGCCCACCAACAATTCCTTCTTGCCAATATACCTTTCTGTAGCATGTGATAGGAGCTCTAGCTCTTCTGCTGGTAGTCCTTCCCAGAGGGGTTAATAAGTTTAATAATAATATATATCTTTGTAATGTATGGTGTTTTGGTTAAAACTTTTTGTTTCCCTTAAAAATTGTTTTGAAGGAATAAGATGGATTTGTGGAAAAAAAAACTAACCCTTAAAAATTTACTGTTTCAGAAATACTTCCTATGGATAACAGATTGACTTGCATTATTAAGCTGTTGGTAGTTTTGAATGATTATTTCTTATTTGGTATTCTCATTACAGTGAAAGTAATTTTTCTCCCAAATTTAACGAAAAAGATGGGCATGTTGAGAGAAAGAGCAAGAATGGCCTGTATGAGATTGAAAATGGAAGACCAAGGTAGGTACTGGGAGTAGAGCATCTTACAATAATGAGTCACCAAAAAGTAGAAAAGATAGTTCATATTTATCAAATCCTTGTATGACCCAGATGTTGTACAAATAATTTATTTATATATGTGATCTAATTAAATCTGCACAATAACCCTGTTGGTGGATATTTTTAGTTGAATTTTTAGTTGAAGGAAAGAGAGTGTAAGCAATTTGTATACAGCTAGCAAGTGGCAGAGGCAGCGTTTGAATGCATCTTTTTGTAATTTTATCTTGAAAATAGAAATAATTAGTTGAATACATTAACAGAAAGGAAAATTGTTCAGCAGATATTTATTAAATGGTATAGTATCTTAAAGTAAGAATTTATCCAAACCTGTAAGAGCAAAAATAAAGATAACCCAATAATTTAACATCAAGGGTCTTTCTATATTTTTTAAAACATGATTTTTCTGTACAACTAAAAAATTATCCATTTTTCTTAAGAAGATATTATAAACATGTATTAGCCTGTTCTCACACTGCTACAAAGACATACCTGGCTGGGTGTGGTGGCTCACGCCTATAATCCCAGCACTTTGGGAGGCCGAAGTGGACAGATTACCTGAGGTCAGGAGTTTAAGACCAGCCTGACCAACATGGAGAAACCCCATCTCTACTGAAGATACAAAATTTAGCCAGATGTGGTGGTGGGCACCTGTAATCCCAGCTGCTCAGGAGGCTGAGGGAGGAGAATTGCTTGAACCTGGGAGGTGGAGGTTGCAGTGAGCTGAGATTGTGCCACTGCCCTCCAGCCTAGGCGACAAAGCGAGACTCCGTCTCAAAAAAAAAAAAAAAAAAAAAAAAAAGACATACCCAAGACTGGGTAATTAATAAGGGAAAGAAGTTTAATTGACTTACAGTTCTGCATGGCTGGGGAGGCCTCAGGAAACTTACTGTCATGGCAGAAGACAAGAGAGAAGCAAAGGTACATCTTCCATGGCAGCAGGTGACAGAGTGAACAAGTAAAGGGGGAAAAGCCCCTTATAAAACCATCAGATTGGCCGGGCATGGTGGCTCACACCTGTAATCCCAGCACTTTGGGAGGCCAAGGCGGATGAATCACGTGAGATCACGAGTTCGAGACCAGCCTGGCCAATATGGCGAAACCCTGTCTCTACTAAAAATGCAAAAATTAGCTGGGCACGGTGGCGGGCGCCTGTAATTCCAGCTATTTGGGAGGCTGAGGCAAGAGAATTGCTTGAACCCAGGAAGCGGAGGTTGGAATGAGCCAAGATCGTGCCTCTGCACTCCTCCAGCCTGGGCAACAGAGCGAGACTCCATCTCAAAAAAAACAAAACAAAACCAAAAAACCCCATCAGATCTCATGAGAACTCACTCACTATCATGAGAACAGCATGGAGAAACTGCCCCCCATGATCCAATCACCTCCCATCAGGTTCTGCCCTCAACTTACAAGAATTAAAATTTGAGGTGAGATTTGAGTGGAGTTACAGAGCCAAATCATATTAAAAAGTTAGAAAGAAACGTAAAAATTAGCATGTACCAAATAAAACCAAAGAAGGATCACAGATTTGAAATCATGGTTATCACCTTATAAAAATGTTACACTTTGTATTCTTGGTTCCTGTAAGACAAGGAAATGGTAGTACTCCTCTCATCTCAACCTGGTCCTTCAGTTTTGCTAAGTTCGTTCTGTGGTGATAACTTACACATATGTTATTGAGTCTTTTTAAGTCAAATTCTCCTTGCATTTGACTGATTCCTTAGGTTCTTTTATAGATACAATTACAAAAAGATAAAATATGTGAAAAGATAGGTAAGATACATAGATGGAAATGCAAGATAGATTGTTCTTTTAATCAAGTCTCTGATGAATAGAAACTAACTTTAGCTTGCCTGAGCAAAAGTAAAATTTATTTTAAGGCTATAGGAATGTCTCAGGGAGCTCAAAGCAAAAATGCAGCTGACTTTAGGAAAACATGGAATTCGAAATCCATCAGGACTCTCTCTGCTTCATTTATTCTTTTGTCTATATTATTGGCTTATTACTCTCTCTTTGCAAATAACCATCTGTGCTTTTCAGGTTTTAATATAATCTGTGTGTCCATTCCAGTTTCCTGTTTACAAGTTACAGTCTTGGTCATCTATACAAACTAACCTGTCTTTTAATGGTGGCCTTGATCACTTTGTGTTCAGGGATGTGTGGTTACATGGAATAAAATATGGTTGCAGGCTGGGCATGGTGGCTCATGCCTGTAATCCCAGCACTTTGGGAGGCTGAGGCGGGTGTATCATGAGGTCAGGAGTTCAAGACCAGCCTGATCAACATGGTGAAACCACGTCTGTACTAAAAATGCAAAAATTAGCCAGGCATGGTGGCGCATGCCTGTAATCCCAGCTACTCAGGAGACTGAGGCAGGAGAATTGTTTGAACCCAGGAGACGGAGGTTTCAGTGAGCCGAGATCATGCCACTGCACTCCAGCCTGGGCGACAGAGTGAGACTCCATCTCAAAAAAAAAAAAAAAAAAAAAAAAAAAATATATATAAATAAATAAATGGTTGCTGGCCACTCTGCCTCCTCCTCCTGTTAATTTGGAAAGAATTATTGTCAGCTGGGCAGGTGTCTTGTCTTTTCTTTCTGTTGCTATTTGCAAGTCTTGCTGAAATATTTCTGAGTCTATACGAAAACAATATAAAAATTCATTCAATTTTAATAACAGTTACTGGGAAGAAGGAATAAAAAATGGCAAAAAGGGATATTTTGGCAAGTTGTTTATTTACTTTCATATAGTGGGAGGGCAAAAGATACAGTACCATTAGGTAGAATTACGTGTTAGAACATTTTTTTAGTAGTACATAATGAAAGTTAAACATTTAAAGGATATTTACTGAAATAAAATGACACAGGCATGAGTATTGATGGGTTTATCTGACAAATTTTTAACACTGGATTGTGGCATCAGGTTAAATAGTTGGCATTTTTATAAAATTGTATTTTAGTATACTTGAAATCTGTGAAATAGTAATACTAATACCTTATTGTATGCTACAAATATATATTATTGATGATAATAAAAATCCAGAAACCATTGAGGAAAAATGGACTTAATGTAACAGTAACAACTTTAATGGGAAGGGTTGTAGGAGAGTAGAGTAGGAAATGAGAATAATGAGAAAGTGAAGAGAGATGTGGGTGTTCCAAAAGAATGCAGGAAGGTTCTAGTTTGAATTTAGGAGTATAGGTGAAAACTGAAACAAATCATCCCATTGTAGAACCACTTTGAGTATGAGAACCTCTTCCTGGTTCAAGTTCAAAGCATATCACATGCACAAAAGAAAAATTAAATGGCAGTGTAATGGCATACATGACCTTAGCACCAGATATGTGGTGGTACTGTTGGATTTGTAAGGACTTATTAGTTCCGTCTTACTGCTTATATTCCCTTCGTTTGGGTTATATCAAATCAAGTTAAAAAGATGAAAACATTCAATTGATTTTATGCTTTTTTGTTTTTCCAGAAATCCTGCAGGACGGACCGGACTGGTTGGCCGGGGGCTTTTGGGGCGATGGGGCCCAAATCATGCTGCAGATCCCATTATAACCAGGTAAGAGCCAGTAAAAAAACATATCAGTAGCAAAGAGCTAAGTGATAGAAAAAATGCAGACTGTAGCTGTGTGTATATATGTCTACCTGTGTGTATATGCATATGTTTGTGTTTGTATATATATGTGTATATACAGTCATGCATTGCTTAACAATGAGGACATGTTCTGAGAAATGCATTGTTAGGTGATTTTGTTGTTATGCGAACATCATAGAGTATATTTACATAAGCCTAGGTTGTGTAGGTACAATTGAATAAGTAGTATACACCTATGCTATATGCTATAGTCTGTTGCTCTTAGGCTACAAGCCTGTACAGCATGTTAACTGTACTGAATGCCGTAGGCAACTGTAACACAATTGTAAGTGTATATATATCTAAACATAGGGAAAGTAGGTAAAAATACGATATAAAAGATAAAAAACCATGCACCTGTTTCAGGCACTTACCCTGAATGGAGCTCTTAGGACTGGAAGTTGATCTGGGTGAGTCCGAGTGGGTGGTGAGTGAACATGAAAGCCTAAGACATTGCTGTCCACTACTGTAGAGTTTATAAACACTGCATACTTAGGCTACACCAAATTTATAAAAAATATTTTCCTTTTGTGAATAATAAATTGACCTTAACTTACTGTAACTTCCTTACTTTATAAACTTAAACATTTTTAAAACCTTTTTGGCTTTTTTACAACAGCTTAAAACACATTGTGCAACTGTACAAAGATAGTTTTTTTGTTACATCCTTATTCTGTGAGCTTTAATTAAAAAAAGTTTTTTTGTTTGTTTTTAAACTTTTTGTTAAAAACTAAGATACAAATACACACATTAGCCTACGGCTATATAAGGTCAGGATCATCAATATCACTGTTTTCTGCCTCCATATCTTGTCCCACTGGAAAGTTGTCAGGGGCAGTAATATGCATGGAGCTGTCATCTCCTATGATAATAATGCCTTCCTCTTGAATATCTCCTGAAGGACCTGCCTGAGGCTGTTTTATAGTTAACTTTTTTTATAAGTAGAAGGAATATACTCTAAAATAATAATAAAAAGTACAGTATAGTAAATACATAAGCCAGTAACATAGTCACTTATTATCAAGTATTATGTACTGTATGTGATTGTACTCTTATGACTGGCAGTGCAGTAAGTTTGTTTACATCAGCATCACCACAAGCATGTGAGTAATACATTGGGTGAGGATATTAACAATGGCTTATGACATCATTAGGTGATAGGAATGTTTCAGCTCCATCATAATCTTATGGGACCACCACTGCATATGTAGTCTGTTATTGACCAAAACATCATTATATGGCACATGACTGTACACACACACACACACACAAGCCAGCATATGTATATTACATAAATATGCATGCAGATGTATATATAATTGATGTTTTTAAGGGATTTTATATACAATAGTGATGTGATATAAGTATAAAGCTGTCATTATATGAGTAGGTTAGGCATTATATAAAGAAGGTTAATTCTATTTATGCATCTATTTATTGAACATCTATTTGTTTTCAGCGTTGAGTAGGCACTTTAGTAGATATTAAAAAATCTGAGAATCCTAAGTTGGTTCTCTGTGACTGAAGAGCTATGGCTGTATTTGCAAGATGGAAAATATGAAGTAAGAAAACATGTTAAATATCATCAAATAGTATGGGTGATTCAGGATGCTTTAGAAGATTGGATGTGGGGCATGGCTGTGGTAAACTAGAGCACTCAAGAAAGGCATTATAAAGCAGGTAGATTTGAGCTGAACTTGAACCATGGGTAAGGAGATAGCAGGAAGCCTAAGAAAAGGGTTTGTAGTAATATCTGAGTAGAGACCGGCTTGGTTGAAACAGAATATTCTTGTAGGAGAGTAGTGGGTGAAAAAAAATTCTTGTAGGAGAGTAGTGGGTGAAACTAAAAGTTAATTTTTGTGCAGTTTTATTGTGAAGAATTTTAAATGCCAAAATTGGTAGTATGGACTGGAGCCACTGAAGGTTTCAGAACAGGGGAGAGGCATTCTCTTCCCGAGGCAGACCTATCTGGTAAGCCAAATCATATTCAGGACTCTTGATGAGCATGAATCAGAATTAAGAAGGTCAGTGAATCTAATGTTTAGATGGGCTTAGCTATCTCCACAGGAATCATCTTTCTAATGTATCTGAAATACTGTCATATTTGTCATCCTTTTAATTTTTATTTTTTTACTTACAGAATTTCTTTGCTGACCATCTGTCTCCCCACATGGAATTGTCATGTTCTTTCTTTAAATAGTGCAAGTATCTTCAATATTGTTACTTTCTTAGTTTTGATATTTTGGGGGCTTTTCTTCATGGAGACTCTGTTTTTCTTTGATCTGAGAGTTTAATTCTATATATTTTTTTTTATTTTCAAGTTGCTGGAAGAGGCACCCATACTCACCTGGTCTCACTTTCTTACTTGCCCTCTCGATTCTCCTGCCAAAAAGGATCTTTACCCAATCCCCAATTTTATCTTCCCTCCATCATCTATCCACCTACCCACCCATTCACCTACTTACTTACTTAACTACTGATCAACCTACCTCTCCATCCATGTACTGTTAGAACCTATATGGTTTAAATGAGATGGAAAGAGTTAATAAAAAAATATTAATGGCAGTGTTAGTTTCTGACTTTGGTGAAGCTGGCTAAAAACAGGAAGGTATGAAACGTTTGAAACAGGAATGTAATGCTAGTAAGCGGACGAGAAGCAGAAAAGGGAGTCTGAATCTTGAAAGTTAGAATCTAGTTAGCTTATCTTTATCTATGCTGGACCAAATAGTGGCTAAGAGTGTATGTGGTGATTGTGTGTCAAGTTGTTTTGAAATGGTAGACTTTTTGAGCTTAACTCTGTCCAACAGATAAGAGAAATGAAGGCTTAGAGATGGTCCAAGGCTGTAAGAGAGCCCACAAGTGGCGGTGTCTGGCTTTCAGCTGTACTCTTAGATTGACGTTCTTTGTTATCTCAATAATGATTAATTAATAATAATGCATTAATTAATAAATTGATGAGTTCCTCTAAATAGATGAGAGGCAGCAGAAATGGAAGAGAGAAGAGTGAAAGATGTTGAAAGAAGGATCAAGCCTTAGATGAATTGTTAAAAGTATTCTACTTTTAGACTAGTCTATTCCAGGCATCCTATCAGTGCTATCATTAGTTTTTCTATTTGTTTTTCACAGAAGCCCCTCCAAGTAGGTATTGATATATCTGTTTTGAGAATTTGAAAATACAGACTCACTGGGGTTAAGTGACTTGCCTAAATGTTATAGATCTGACATCTGAATCGGGGTAAGTGGCTTTAAATACTGTGCTTTTTCCGTTACACCACTAGTGAGTCTTTACTATACTGTACTTTTTATCATTATTTTAGGGTATATTCCTTCTACTGAAGAATCACCCAGGCACTTTCAGAGCAAAGATTCTATCCCCCTTTCTTTCAAGTATGCACTTCATGATTCAAAACAACATTGTTCAGGATTTCATAAACTTTTTAGTTCAGAAGCTCCAGGTCAGGTGTTAAATTTTCAGATTCCCAGGCATCTCTCCTAGAGATTGTCCAGGTATAATTTTCAAAAGTTTCTTCAGATCCTCTAGAGTCAAAATGAGTTGGGAAGTGTTAATATATTATTTTGAATAAATTCAGCTCAAATAATTGATGACTATCATTTTCTGTTCCCTTTTGGTTAACGACAGGAAGGGGCATACTACCAGAACTGGGGAGGGAATAGCAATAGGGCATAGAAATACCATTGATATTCAGTAAGTGTTCATTAGGTTCATCAGTTAAAATGATGTGTTCTGTTAGATCAAGAAATTTTGTTTTAAAATTGGTGATAATGTATTTAATACTAGTAAATAACATAGCAAGAAGCTACTGTGCTTAAAATCCATACGTTTGTCCCTTCAGAATAAAATCTGAGAACATATGCAAGCTGCTCATCATCTCTCTGGTCCTACCTTCTCCCCAGCAGCATCTCTCTTTTTTTTTTTTTGAGATGTGGTCTTGCTATGTTACCCTGGCTGGTCTCGAACTCCTGAGCTCAAGCAATCCTCCCACCTTGGCCTCCCAGAGTGCTAGGATTACAGGCAGGAGCCACCACACCTGGCCAGCATCTCTCTCTATTCTCTTTCTCATCCTTGTTCCATAGTTACAACTGGCTGGCTGAAGAGCAGTGGCTGTATTGAGTCTTTGTTTTCCCATCTCCTTGCATGTGATGTGTAGTAGGTGCCAGTAAATGTTTATGAGTGAACAGAGCCATCATTCACCTTCTTATCTTTCCTTTTTTTTTTTTTGGAGACAGATTCTAGCTCTGTCACCCAGGCTGGAGTGTAGTGGTGCTATCTTGGCTCACTGCAACCTCCAAGTGATTCTCCTGCTTCAGCCTCCCAAGTAGCTGGGACTACAGGTGCACGCCACACTGCCCAGCTAATTTTTGTATTAGTAGATAAGGTTTCACCATGTTGGCCAGGATGGTCTTGATCTTTTGACCTCATGGCCTCCCAAAGTGCTGGGATTACAGGCGTGTACCACCACGCCCGGTCATCTTTCCTCTTACCTAATTAGTGTAAACGTTCTGCTTGTTCAGTTTAAGTAGATAGTATGGTAATTAAGAGCACAGATTCTGGAACCAGATTGCCCAGGTTCAAAGTTCTGTTTACACCCTTGTTAACACTGCAGTCTTAGGGAAGTTACCTAACTTTTCTGTTCTTTATTTTCCATATCTGTAAGATAAAGATAATAAAACGACTATTTTATAGGGTTGTTTTGAGGCTTAAATAGATAAATACATGAAAGCACTTGGAACAGTGTTATATATATAATACATGCTATCTAAGTGGCTTTTAGAAAATAAAAATAAAATCCATCCTTTCTTCTTTCTCACTGTCTCTGCCTTCTGTCCTGTCATCATCTTTTACCTGGGTCATGGTAGTGGCCTCCCAGCTGATCTTGAGTCCAGTCTTGCTTTCCTGCAGACCAACATACATGCTTTTGTCAAAGTGAGTGAGCTTTCTAAAATTCAGATTGGTTATGGCTTTACCCTGCTTAAAAACATTCTGTGGCTCTCTAAGTAGATGAATTAGATGAATCGTCGTATAAGCCTGTTGCCCACTTTTCTGGCCTATCTTTTCCCTCACTGATGCCCATGGTGCTAGACCCCGTATGGACATTCAGTTTCTTGAACACATTATTTTATTTTATGACTTTGTTTCTCACTCCTGTATTCCCCTTTCTGGCATTTAAAAAAACAGATGTGCCCTCTTGTACTAATTATTATTTCATTTCTATTTAATATACTCATCAAACTATCACCCTTCTAATTTAGAGCCACTGCTAGACTGTGAGCTCTTTCATGGGAGGAATTAAATACGGTAGATATGGTAGTCAGCTACTATATAAGGAAATTAGATATGGTAGTCAGCTACTATATAAGGAAATTTGGAAGCTCATATCCACACTAATATTTTATTGGGTTTCATCCAGAGTAATGATTAGATCATAGACCTTCTTTTTTGGTTTAGCATTGGAAGATTTTTTTTTGACTAGGAGATCATTAGGACAATTCCTAAAATTGGGCTGGAGGTTGATATGGAGGTGAGGAAGGGGAAGGGGCGATTTATTAGTATCAACATCTCTGGCAAAGAGAGTGTGGTTAGAAAAAGTGTATTCTGAAACTAACATTGCCTTGATAGTTTTTACAAAACCTATAATCAATTAAATTTAAAATGTAAAATAAAAGGATAGAGTTTTTTTTTGTTTGTTTATCAAATTAGAGGGCATAAAGATTGAGAAGCAGGGCCAGGTGTGGTGGCTTACACCTGTAATCACAGCACTTTGGGAGGCTGAGGTGGGAGGATGGCTTGAGGCCAGGAGTTCAAGACCAGCTGGGTAACCTAGCAGGAGACCCCATCTCTACTGAAAAACAAAAAAAATTAGCTGGGCGTTGTGGCCCACACCTGTAGTCCTAGCTATGCAGGAGGCTGAAACAGAATGATTGCTTGAGCCCAGGAGTTTAAGGTTACAGTGAACTATGATTGCACCACTGTACTCCAGCCTTGGTGACAGAGCAAGACCCTGTCTCTTTAAATAAAAAAAAAAAATTGAGAAGTACTGCTTTTGACAACAACTAAACTGGGTCATATAATCTGCTTTTCTCTTAGCACAGGGTGAACTGTTAAAAGCAAATTTTTTTTTTTTTTGAGGTGGAGTCTCACTCTGTCACCCAGGCTGGAGTGTAATGGCACGATCTTTGCTCACTGCAACCTCTGCCTCCTGGGTTTAAGTGATTGTCCTGCCTCAGCCCCCTGAGTAGCTGGGATTACAGGCACTCACCATCATGCCTGGCTAATTTTTGTATTTTTGTAGAAACAGGGTTTCACGATGTTGGCCAGGCTGGTGGGGGGTCTTGAACTGCTGACCTCAGGTGATCTGCCCGCCTTGGCCTCCCAAAGTGCTGGGATTTCAGGCGTGACTCACCACACCCTGCCAAAAACAAATCTTACCATGCCTTTTTCACTGCCAGTAATTTTCTCTGTCGGTCACCCAAGCTAGAGTGTAGTGGCACGATCTTAGCTCAGTGCAACCTCAAACTCTGGGTACAAGTGACCCTTCTGCCTCAGTCTCCCAACTAGCTAGGACTATAGGTGCATGCCACCGCACCAGCTGATTTTTTAATTTTTTGTAGAGATGAGGTCTTCCCTTGTTGCCCAGGCTGGTCTCGAACTCCTGAGCTCAAGCAATTCTCCCAAAGTGTTGGGATTACAAGTGTGAGCCACAGCACCTGGCAACTACCAGTAATTTTTAAAGAAGGATATGTAAACTTATTTTTTAAAAGACTTTGATATCCTTTTCTTTAAATTCTATTCTGCTGCTACTTGTTTTTTTAGTACTTTAAGTGGTAAAAATTGTTCATATCCTGAATTTTCGTTACCGATAATGTAGTATCTTTTATTTTATTTATTTATTTTTTTGAGACGGAATCTCGCTCTGTCGCCCAAGTTGGAGTGCAGTGGCCGGATCTCAGCTCACTGCAAGCTCCGCCTTCCGGGTTTACGCCATTCTCCTGCCTCAGCCTGCCAAGTAGCTGGGACTACAGGTGCCCGCCACCTCGCCCGGCTAGTTTTTTGTATTTTTTTAGTAGAGACGGGATTTCACCGTGTTAGCCAGTATGGTCTCGATCTCCTGACCTCATGATCTGCCCGTCTCAGCCTCCCGAAGTGCTGGGATTACAGGCTTGAGCCACCGCGCCCGGCCAATGTAGTATCTTATGTAATGTAGACATTTGTCCTGGTTTGTAACAGTGATGAATATAGAATATTTCCTATAAAAATCAATAGTTTTAAATAAAACTAGCTAATTTGAGATAAATTTGTATATACTCTGTTTTAAAGAAAAGTGTCCTTGTAACTTTTTCTCAGATTTGAGATAAAACCTTAGTTTTTGTTGTAAATAGTTATGATTTTACATTACTATTCACAGATGGAAAAAGGATAGCAGTGGAAATAAAATCATGCATCCTGTTTCTGGGAAACACATCTTACAGTTTGTTGCAATAAAAAGGAAAGACTGTGGAGAATGGGCAATCCCAGGGGTAAGCATTAAAATTAAATTAGTGTTTAAATTCTTTTTAGTTGCTTTACTTACTACATGGTTATTGTTTGTGGATCTTTTCTATTCCATTTTCCTCTATTCCTTCCCACTTGAATTAGTAGTTCTTTTGTTTTTCATCCCTGCATGAAGTGTCATTGTCAACAACAAGTTTAGGATAATCCAAGACTGTTAGAATCTGCGTCTAATTCTGACACCCTTGGGAAGTAACTTGGGCTTTGACATTAGATGTAGGTCTGTGTTCTGGCCATTCCACTTGCAGCTGGGTGATTGGGAGTTCAGGCCCTCGTCTTTAAAATAAAGAGATCTACTTCACAGGATTATTAGAGATCACATATAAATAGGCGTTCATTATGTTGGATCCCATTTCAGAATTTAACCTCTACTCCAAGCCCAAGGTAGTATTTTTAAGCACTTTTTGTTTGAATTCTGATAACTTTTGACATTTAAAAAATTAACTTTTGTTATTTACTGTTCCTTGTAGTTTAAATAATTTCTATAATGTCATCAAGATGAGTATACTTTTGTTGACTTGTAGTTTGAATTTATGGCAGCGGTATATTTGAAGTGGCCATTTATTTTTTATTTATTTATTTTGAGACAGAGTCTCTCACTTTGTCATCCAGGCTGGA
The DNA here is from genome assembly GCF_002776525.5 of Piliocolobus tephrosceles. Taxonomy (NCBI): domain Eukaryota; kingdom Metazoa; phylum Chordata; class Mammalia; order Primates; family Cercopithecidae; genus Piliocolobus; species Piliocolobus tephrosceles. Next base: position 101,701,313 of record NC_045436.1, on the reverse strand, counting down.
GTGCATTGGTGCAATCTTGGCTTATTGCAGCAGCCTCCCCCCGTAGCTGGGATTACAAGCATGCGCCACCATGCCTGGCTATTTTGTAATTTTAGTAGAGACGAGTTTCACTATGTTGGCCTGGCTGGTCTCAAACTCCTGGCCTCAAGCAATCTGCCTGCCTCAGGGCCTCCCAAAGTGCTGAGATTACAGGTGTGAGTCACCACGCCCGGCCTGAAGTGGCCGTTTAAAATGTTTATGTGTGTGGTAGAGGGTTTTATATTTTATACCATATTGTGAAATGGAGATAGTTTGATATGAGGATGACTCTTTATTTTTTTATTTTATTTTATTTTTTATTATACTTTAAGTTCAAGGGTACATGTGCATAACGTGCAGGTTTGTTACATATGTATATATGTGCCATGTTGGTGTGCTGCACCCATCAACTCGTCAGCACCCATCAATTCATCATTTATATCAGGTATAACTCCCCAATGCAATCCCTCCCCCCTCCCCCCTCCCCATGATAGGCCCCATTGTGTGATGTTCCCCTTCCTGAGTCCAAGTGAGCTCATTGTTCAGTTCCCACCTATGAGTGAGAACATGCGGTGTTTGGTTTTCTCTTCTTGTGATAGTTTGCTAAGAATGATGGTTTCCAGCTGCATCCATGTCCCTACAAAGGACGCAAACTCATCCTTTTTTATGGCTGCATAGTATTCCATGGTGTATATGTGCCACATTTTCTTAATCCAGTCTGTCACAGATGGACATTTGGGTTGATTCCAAGTCTTTGCTATTGTGAATAGTGCCGCAATAAACATACGTGTGCATGTGTCTTTGTAGTAGCATAATTTATAATCCTTTGGGTATATACCCAGTAGTGGGATGGCTGGGTCATATGGTACATCTAGTTCTAGATCCTTGAGGAATCGCCATACTGTTTTCCATAATGGTTGAACTAGTTTACAATCCCACCAACAGTGTAAAAGTGTTCCTATTTCTCCACATCCTCTCCAACACCTATTGTTTCCTGATTTTTTAATGATTGCCATTCTAACTGGTGTGAGATGGTATCTCATTGTGGTTTTGATTTGCATTTCTCTGATGGCAAGTGATGATGAGCATTTTTTCATGTGTCTGTTGGCTGTATGAATGTCTTCTTTTGAGAAATGTCTGTTCATATCCTTTCCCCACTTTTTGATGGGGTTGTTTTTTTCTTGTATATTTGTTTGAGTTCTTTGTAGATTCTGGAAATTAGCCCTTTGTCAGATGAGTAGATTGCAAAAATTTTCTCCCATTCTGTAGGTTGCCTGTTCACTCTGATGGTAGTTTCTTTTGCTGTGCAGAAGCTCTTTAGTTTAATTGGATCCCATTTGTCAATTTTGGCTTTTGCTGCCGTTGCTTTTGGTGTTTTAGACATGAAGTCCTTGCCCATGCCTATGTCCTGAATGGTACTACCTAGATTTTCTTCTAGGGTTTTTATGGTATTAGGTCTAACATTTAAGTCTCTAATCCATCTTGAATTAATCTTCGTATAAGGAGTAAGGAAAGGATCCAGTTTCAGCTTTCTACTTATGGCTAGCCAATTTTCCCAGCACCATTTATTAAATAGGGAATCCTTTCCCCATTTCTTGTTTTTGTCAGGTTTGTCAAAGATCAGATGGTTGTAGATGTGTGGCATTATTTCTGAGGGCTCCGTTCTGTTCCATTGGTCTATATCTCTGTTTTGGTACCAGTACCATGCTGTTTTGGTTACTGTAGCCTTGTAGTATAGTTTGAAGTCAGGTAGCGTGACGCCTCCGGCTTTGTCCTTTTGACTTAGGATTGTCTTGGCAATGCGGGCTCTTTTTTGGTTCCATATGAACTTTAAAGCAGTTTTTTCCAATTCGGTGAAGAAACTCATTGGTAGCTTGATGGGGATGGCATTGAATCTATAAATAACCTTGGGCAGTATGGCCATTTTCACGATATTGATTCTTCCTATCCATGAGCATGGTATGTTCTTCCATTTGTTTGTGTCCTCTTTGATTTCACTGAGCAGTGGTTTGTAGTTCTCCTTGAAGAGGTCCTTTACATCCCTTGTAAGTTGGATTCCTAGGTATTTTATTCTCTTTGAAGCAATTGTGAATGGAAGTTCATTCCTGATTTGGCTCTCTGCTTGTCTGTTACTGGTGTATAAGAATGCTTGTGATTTTTGCACATTAATTTTGTATCCTGAGACTTTGCTGAAGTTGCTTATCAGCTTAAGAAGATTTTGGGCTGAGACGATGGGGTTTTCTAAATACACAATCATGTCATCTGCAAACAGGGACAATTTGACTTCCTCTTTTCCTAACTGAATACCCTTGATTTCTTTCTCTTGCCTGATTGCCCTAGCCAGAACTTCCAACACTATGTTGAATAGGAGTGGTGAGAGAGGGCATCCCTGTCTTGTGCCAGTTTTCAAAGGGAATTTTTCCAGTTTTTGCCCATTCAGTATGATATTAGCTGTGGGTTTGTCATAAATAGCTCTTATTATTTTGAGGTACGTTCCATCAATACCGAATTTATTGAGCGTTTTTAGCATGAAGGGCTGTTGAATTTTGTCAAAAGCCTTTTCTGCATCTATTGAGATAATCATGTGGTTCTTGTCTTTGGTTCTGTTGATATGCTGGATTACGTTGATTGATTTGCGAATGTTGAACCAGCCTTGCATCCCAGGGATGAAGCCCACTTGATCATGGTGGATAAGCTTTTTGATGTGCTGCTGAATCCGGTTTGCCAGTATTTTATTGAGGATTTTTGCATCGATGTTCATCAGGGAGATTGGTCTAAAATTCTCTTTTTTTGTTGTGTCTCTGCCAGGCTTTGGTATCAGGATGATGTTGGCCTCATAAAATGAGTTAGGGAGGATTCCCTCTTTTTCTATTGATTGGAATAGTTTCAGAAGGAATGGTACCAGCTCCTCCTTGTACCTCTGGTAGAATTCAGCTGTGAATCCATCTGGTCCTGGGCTTTTTTTGGTGGGTAGGCTATTAATTGTTGCCTCAATTTCAGAGGCTGCTATTGGTCTATTCAGGGATTCAACTTCTTCCTGGTTTAGTCTTGGGAGAGTGTACGTGTCCAGGAAATTATCCATTTCTTCTAGATTTTCTAGTTGATTTGCGTAGAGGTGTTTATAGTATTCTCTGATGGTAGTTTGTATTTCTGTGGGGTCGGTGGTGATACCCCCTTTATCATTTTTTATTGCGTCTATTTGATTCCTCTCTCTTTTCTTCTTTATTAGCCTTGCTAGCGGTCTGTCAATTTTGTTGATCTTTTCAAAAAACCAACTCCTGGATTCATGGATTTTTTGGAGGGTTTTTTGTGTCTCTATCTCCTTCAGTTCTGCTCTGATCTTAGTTATTTCTTGCCTTCTGCTAGCTTTTGAATGTGTTTGCTCTTGCCTCTCTAGTTCGTTTAATTGTGATGTTAGAGTGTCAATTTTAGATCTTTCCTGCTTTCTCTTGTGGGCACTTAGTGCTATAAATTTCCCTCTACACACTGCTTTAAATGTGTCCCAGAGATTCTGGTATGTTGTATCTTTGTTCTCATTGGTTTCAAAGAACATCTTTATTTCTGCTTTCATTTCGTTATGTACCCAGTAGTCATTCAGGAGCAGGTTGTTCAGTTTCCATGTAGTTGAGCGGTTTTGATTGAATTTCTTAGTCCTGAGTTCTAGTTTGATTGCACTGTGGTCAGAGAGACAGTTTGTTATAATTTCTGTTCTTTTACATTTGCTGAGGAGTGCTTTACTTCCAATTATGTGGTCAATTTTGGAATAAGTGTGATGTGGTGCTGAGAAGAATGTATATTCTGTTGACTTGGGGTGGAGAGTTCTATAGATGTCTATTAGGTCCGCTTGGTGCAGAGATGAGTTCAATTCCTGGATATCCTTGTTAACTTTCTGTCTCGTTGATTTGTCTAATGTTGACAGTGGAGTGTTGAAGTCTCCCATTATTATTGTATGGGAGTCTAAGTCTCTTTGTAAGTCTCTAAGGACTGCTTTATGAATCTGGGTGTTCCTGTATTGGGTGCATATATATTTAGGATAGTTAGCTCTTCCTGTTGAATTGATCCCTTTACCATTATGTAATGGCCTTCTTTGTCTCTTTTGATCTTTGATGGTTTAAAGTCTGTTTTATCAGAGACTAGGATTGCAACCCCTGCTTTTTTTGGTTCTCCATTTGCTTGGTAGATCTTCCTCCATCCCTTTATTTTGAGCCTATGTATGTCTCTGCATGTGAGATGGGTCTCCTGAAGACAGCAGACTGATGGGTCTTGACTCTTTATCCAGTTTGCCAGTCTGTGTCTTTTAATTGGAGCATTTAGTCCATTTACATTTAAGGTTAATATTGTTATGTGTGAACTTGATCCTGCCATTATGATATTAACTGGTTATTTTGCTCATTAGTTGATGCAGTTTCTTCCTAGGCTCGATGGTCTTTACATTTTGGCATGTTTTTGCAATGGCTGGTACCTGTTGTTCCTTTCCATGTTTAGGGCTTCCTTCAGGGTCTCTTGTAAGGCAGGCCTGGTGGTGACAAAATCTCTAAGCATTTGCTTATCTGTAAAGAATTTTATTTCTCCTTCACTTATGAAACTTAGTTTGGCTGGATATGAAATTCTGGGTTTAAAATTCTTTTCTTTAAGAACGTTGAATATTGGCCCCCACTCTCTTCTGGCTTGTAGAGTTTCTGCCGAGAGATCTGCTGTGAGTCTGATGGGCTTCCCTTTGTGGGTAACCCGACCTTTCTCTCTGGCTGCCCTTAAGATTTTTTCCTTCATTTCAACTTTGGTGAATCTGGCAATTATGTGTCTTGGAGTTGCTCTTCTGGAGGAGTATCTTTGTGGCGTTCTCTGTATTTCCTGAATTTGAATGTTGGCCTGCCCTGCTAGGTTGGGGAAGTTCTCCTGGATGATATCCTGTAGAGTGTTTTCCAATTTGGTTCCATTTTCCCCCTCACTTTCAGGCACCCCAATCAGACGTAGATTTGGTCTTTTGACATAATCCCATACTTCTTGCAGGCTTTGTTCATTTCTTTTTCTTCTTTTTTCTTTTGGTTTCTCTTCTCGCTTCATTTCATTCATTTGATCCTCCATCGCTGATACTCTTTCTTCCAGTTGATCGAGTCGGTTACTGAAGCTTGTGCATTTGTCACGTATTTCTCGTGTCTTGGTTTTCATCTCTGTCATTTCGTTTATGACCTTCTCTGCATTAATTAGTCTAGCTGTCAATTCTTCCACTTTTTTTTCAAGATTTTTAGTTTCTTTGCGCTGGGTACGTAATTCCTCCTTTAGCTCTGAGAGGTTTGATGGACTGAAGCCTTCTTCTCTCATCTCATCAAAATCCTTCTCTGACCAGCTTTGATCCGTTGCTGGCGATGGGCTGTGCTCCTTTGCAGGAGGAGATGCGCTCTTATTTTTTGAATTTCCAGCTTTTCTGCCCTGCTTTTTCCCCATCTTTGTGGTTTTATCTGTCTCTGGTCTTTGATGATGGTGACGTACTGATGGGGTTTTGGTATAGGTGACCTTCCTGTTTGATAGTTTTCCTTCTGACAGTCAGGACCCTCAGCTATAGGTCTGTTGGAGATTACTTGAGGTCCACTCCAGACCCTGTTTGCCTGGGTATCAGCAGCAGAGGTTGAAGAAGACAGAATATTGCTGAACAGCGAGTGCACCTGTCGGATTCTTGCTTTGGAAGCTTCCTCTCAGGGGTGTACTCCACCCTGTGAGGTGTGGGGTGTCAGACTGCCCCTAGTGGGGGATGTCTCCCAGTTAGGCTACTCAGGGGTCAGGGACCCACTTGAGCAGGCAGACTGCCCCTTCTCAGATCTCAACCTCCGTGTTGGGAGATCCACTGCTCTCTTCAAAGCTGTCAGACAGAGTCGTTCGCGTTTGCACAGGCTTCTGCTCCTTTAGCTGAGCCCTGTCCCCAGAGGCGCAGTCTACAGAGACAGGCAGGTTTCCTTGAGCTGCTGTGAGCTCCACCCAGGTCGAGCTTCCCAGCGGCTTTATTTACCTACTTAAGCCTCAGCGATGGCGGGCGCCCCTCCCCCAGCCTTGCTGCTGCCTTGCGGTTAGATTGCCGCAGACTGCTGTGTTAGCAAGGAGGGAGGCTCCGTGGGCGTGGGACCCTCCCGGCCAGGTGTGGGATATATTCTCCGGTGTGCCGGTGTTATAGCACAGTATTGGGGTGGGAGTTACCTGATTTTCCAGGTGTTGTGTGTCTCAGTTCCCCTGGCTAGGAAAAAGGACTCCCTTCCCCCTCGCGCTTCCCAGGTGAGGCGATGCCTCGCCCTGCTTCAGCTCTCGCTGGTCAGGCTGCAGCAGCTGACCCACACGGATTGTCCGGCACTCCCGAGTGAGATGACCCCAGTACCTCAGTTGAAAATGCAGAAATCACCAGTCTTCTGTGTCGCTCGCGCTGGGAGATGGAGACTGGAGCTATTCCTATTCGGCCATCTTGCTCCACCCTCTCTAGGATGACTCTTTATAAACATACAGTTATCTGCAAGAATGTTTTTTTCTTTGTAGAATAAAAATGGAATGGAAATAAGGATCTCAACTGACTCTGATAAAAGTTTAGGTTAATTTCTGTTTTTTTCTTCTTTTTGAGACGGAGTCCATCCAGTCCATTGCTCGGCTGGAGTGCAATGGCATGATCTCAGCTCACTGCAACATCCGCTTCCTGGGTTCAAGCAATTCCCCGCCTCAGCCTCCCTCATAGCTGGGATTGTAGGCGACCACCACCACACCTGGCTAACTTTTGTATTTTTAGTAGAGATGGGGTTTCACCATCTTGGCCAGGCTGGTCTTGAACTCCTGACCTCGTGATTCACCCGCCCTGGCCTCCCAAAGTGCTGGGATTATAGGCATGAGCTACCGCGCTCAGCAAACTTTAGGCTAACTTCTTTGAGCCAAATCGTCAAACTTCACTTAGGTTGAAAGCAATAATGTAATAATGATTTCATCATAGAATCTTATATTTTTATTGTTATTTGAAATTCTTATCAGTAAACTGCTGTCATTGATATCATTTTGACAGTTACTCATCTAATCACTGTATTTTTAGTATCTTCCTTTTGTCAGCTAATATTTTAGACATTGAGGATACAACAGAACAACATAAACAAATATCTCTATCTTTTGGTGCTCACATTCCAGTTGGAGAGACAGATAATATAAGATACATAAGTTAAATATATCGCATCTAACAATAAGTATTAAGAAAAAACAAAAGCAAGTTAGAGGACTAGGAAGTGTTTGAGAGTTTGCAGTTTTAGACAGGGCAATTAGAGAAGACCTCCCCGAGGAGGTGCATGTTAGGTAACTATCTGAAGGGAAATGAATTAGTGAACCATGCAGATATCTAGAGAAAAGCATCTTGGATAGAGATAATAGCAGGTGCAAAGGCGCTCAGCGGGCAGCATGTTAGGCAGGTCCTGGAAACATTGAGGAGATCAGTGTGGCTGGAATGGAATGAACAATGGGGGAAGAATCAATGTGCTGTATTATTTCTTGCCTCCAGTCCTTTTTCCTTAGTTTGAGTTTGGCAAGTACCAGGAAATTGGTTTGATTGGCTCAGTTTGCCATAGACTAACCTTGGACCAATCACTGTGGCCAAATACATGAGATATCCTTATTGGCTTCTTCTACTAGCAACAGATGGTTTAGAGAACAGCGTATCACAGAGAAATGGGGATCACTATTATAGGCAGATTGAATACTGTTCACTCTACCACTCAATAAATATTTGTTGAACAAATCAAAGCTGATCCCTTTTTCCAAATTTTTTAATGTGACTCTTAGGGGATGGTGGACCCAGGAGAAAAGATTAGTGCCACACTGAAAAGAGAATTTGGTGAGGAAGCTCTCAACTCCTTACAGAAAACCAGCGCTGAAAAGAGAGAAATAGAGGAAAAGTTGCACAAACTCTTCAGCCAAGACCACCTAGTGGTAAGAAATAGTGTTTCTGGGAGGGATTTAGTTCTGTGGATTGTTGAAAATGACTTAAAAGTTGACCTGGAAATCTGTATGTCCTTCTCTAAATAAAGTGGAATACTTGTATATTTAAAATATATTCACAAAAACAAATTACAGACTTCATTGTAAATAGGTTTCTATTTAAAGTTTTATAGCCCAACTTTATATAGGCTAAAATGATCTATATTTAGTTCATTTATATCATTTATTATAACAACCTTTTTCTTCTTAGTTTTTCTTTTTTCTTTTGAGATGGAGTCTTGCTCTGTCACCCAGTCTGGAGTGCAGTGGCATGATCCTGGCTTACTGCAACCTCCACCTCCCAGGTTCATACAATTCTCCTGCCTCAGCTTCTGGAATAGTTGGGATTACAGGCACCCACCACCATGCCCAGCTAATTTTTGTATTTGTCGTAGAGACACCATGTAGTATTTCACCATGTTGGCCAGGTTGCCCTTGAACTCCTGATTTCAAGTTATCTGCCCTCTTTGGCCTCCGAAAGTGCTGGGTTTACAGGCGTGAGCCAACATGCCTGGCCTGTAAACTATTTTCTTTCACATTGAGTACCCATCCAACAGAAAGCTTTTTGTATGTGCATGAATTCAGCTCTCGCTGAAAGAACATTTACATTTTAAATTATGTCATACAGAGATTTTTCTGGTTGATGATAATTTAAATCTCATGTCTGTTTTGTCCATATACCCTCTATTCTTTTGATTTTTATTTGAGACAGGGTCTTGCTTTGTTCAGGCTGGAGTGCAGTGGTGTTATCATGGCTCACTGCAGTCTCAACCTCTTGAGCTCATGTGATCCTCCCACCTCAGTCTTCTGGGTAGCTGGGACCACAGGCACACACCACCGCACTGGGGTGATTTTTTGTTTTTTGTTTTGCAGAGACGGGGTTTTACCATGTTGCCCAGGCTGGTCTTGAACTCCTGGGCTCAAGTGATTCCCCCACCTCGATCTCCCAAAGTGCTGGGATTATAGGAGTGAGCCTGGCCTTCCATGCTTTTAGAAAATAATAGATTTTTTTTTCTTCTTTGTTGTTGTTGTTTCTTTTTTTTTTTTTTTTTTGAGATAAAGTGTCGCTCTTGTCTCCAGGCTATAGTGCAATGGCGCGATCTCGGCTCACTGCAACCTCTGCCTCCTGGGTTGAAACGATTCTCCTGCCTCGGCCTCTCAAGTAGCTGGGATTACAGGCGTGTGCCACCATGCCTGGCTAATTTTTATATTTTTAGTAGAGACAGGGTTTCACCATGTTGGCCAGTCAGGTCTTGAACTCCTGACCTCAGGTGATCTGCCTGCCTTGGCCTCCCAAAGTGCTGGGATTACAGGCGTGAGCTACCGCGCCTGGCCTTTTTTATGTCATTTTTTAATTTGGATTGCTTGTTTTCTTTTCAGAATTGGGATTTAGTTATTTATGTTGTCCAGATTTTTTTGGGTTACATTTGTGCTAGATGACTAGATCCAAATATTTTCACATGTTAATAGCTTAAGTAGTAATCTTTAGTTTTACTTATAGATCTCCTTTAACTATAGGAGTTTACCTTTGTATTTCAGAAACCATAATCACAGAAAAATACTTAAATCATGGACTCTCTTAAAAGATCATATTGCCCAAATCTGACTATTCTCAGATTCTGAAATTAGAGTTTGAAGTGTTGACGGTTTCATGATTTATTTATTTATTTTGAGATGGTGTCTTGCTCTGTTGCCAGGCTGCAGTGCAGTGACGTGATCTCAGCTCACTGCAACCTCTGCCTCCCAGGTTCACGTGATTCTCCTGCCTCAGCCTCCCAAGTAGCTGGGACTACAGGTGTGTGCGCCAGCATGCCCAGCTAATTTTTGTATTTTTAGTAGAGATGAGGTTTCACCATGTTGGCCAGTATGGTCTTGATCTCTTGACCTTGTGATCTGCCTGCCTCCACCTCCCAAAGTGCTGGGATTACAGGCATGAGCCCTGCGCCTGTCCTGAGGGTTTCATGAGTTTTAAAGCTGCCTCAAAAGAGAATATTGTTCTGTGGGAAATTTGAAACAAACACATGAAGTACTGCATTAAAAGTTTTATGATAGTTACATTTCTTTCTTTTTTTCTTTCTGTTTTTTTGAGACAAAGTCTTGCTCTGTTGCCCAGGCTGGAGTGCGATGGCGTGATTTTGGCTCACTGCTACCTCCACCTCCTGGGTTCAAGCAGTTCTCCTGTTTCAGCCTCCTGAGTAGCTGGGACTACAGGCGTCTACCACCATGCCTGGCTAATTTTTGTGTATTTTTAGTAGAGACAGGGTTTCACCTTGTTGGTCAGGCTCATCTCAAACTCCTGACCTCAGGTGATCCACCTGCCTCAGCCTCCCAAAGTGCTGAGATTATAGACGTGAGCCACCACGCCTGGCTGATACTTACATTTCTTAAACAAAATTTTGATAGAAACACATAACATAAAATTTGCCATCTAAACTGTTGAATTTACAGCTCAGTAGCATTCAATATGTTCATATTGTGCAACAGGATATTTACATTTCTGATGCTAGTGAAGGTAACATGCTCTGCTGTACTCACTACATCTTGTTTTCTTAAATATCTGTCTTCTTTTGAAAATAGATATATAAGGGATATGTTGATGATCCTCGAAACACCGATAATGCATGGATGGAGACAGAAGCTGTGAACTACCATGACGAAACAGGTAACTTTGTATTTATTAAACTGACTGGGATTAAAGGATCAATTTAAGCCAGTAGCCCACTAAGGCATGATTAAATCTGGACTATTTTAGCTTCTTAAACCACTGAACTGTTGATTGTAGGATTGTAGTTATATAAAAGCAAAATTGTTGGTATTAAAGGAATACGTAGGAGAAATCTTCAAAACTGTTATCACCAGTGATTAAATTTTCTTTAATCCATTGGTAACATTTGAAATTAAGGTTGAAATTATGGGCTAAAATGGTATGCTTTAAAGATACCAGATTATTTATTGAGTATGATTCATTTTTTTGCAAAACAAAAACGAAAGCAACTGGGATTTGGGTAGGAAGTATGGCAATGATGAAGGAAATGGGATTTATATCTTACTATTTGAAATATTTTTATAATAATCTTGGATTATTAAAACACAAAGCAATAAAAAATTCCAGGTCCTGAGAAAATTTACATGAATGTTCTTTCTGGTCCATGGAATTTAAAATTTTACGAGGAGGGTCAAACCTGTTATTACAGAAGGAGAAAGGAAAAATCTGCTGTCTTAAAAATTAATTTGATCTCAATGTACACATTGAATGGCTCCCTTGAAACATATTTTATTGCTAAATTTAATTTGTTTTTATTTGTAGCATAAAAGTAGGTGCATCATGCTAGAGAAATGAAATGAATGTTCCACTCATGGTTCTTTCTGAGCTGTGTAACCTTGTAGAAATCACTTGTCCTCTTGGACTCAGTTTTTTTCACTTACAAAATGGGCTAGAACTAGAAGATCTGTCATTTCTATGTCCTGTGCTTTTGCTTGTTGAACTTGGAGGAAACTCCTGGGACCATTTTCCATTGCTTCTGTATTTCCACTGAGGTATATTAGAAGAAATATGCAGATGTAAATTAGAAGCAGGTCTGTACAACTTTAGTACTGATAAATTTGTTAACTACTTATTTTTGGAATTAAAAACAATAACTGATCTTTCAGAGGTTGATTATAGAGTTTATAGGTTGTTCGCTGTTTTTACCCTTTTTCTCTCTTTAAACTTAAAAAATTGTGTTTTGATAATTCCAAAATCTGTGCCATATTTGAGTTTGGTTCTAATATTTGCTTTGTTTCTTTAGGCTATGTTTTTTGCCTTTTAGCATGCTTTTAGTGCCTTTTTTTTTTTTCTTTCTTAACTCCGAAATGGAGTCTTGCTCTGTTGCCCACGCTGGAGTGCAGTGGCATGATCTCGGCTCACTGCAACCTCTGCCTCTTGGGTTCAGGTGATTCTCCTGCTTCAGGCTCCCAAATAGCTGGTACTACAGGCATGCACCACCATGCCTGGCTAATTTTTGTATTTTTAGTAGAGATGGGGTTTCATCATGTTGGCCAGGCTGGTCTCGTACTCCTTACTTCAGGTGATCCACCCACCTTGGCCTCCCAAACTGCTGGGATTACAGGCATGAACCACTGCGCCTGGCTGTAGTGCTTTTTTGAAAATTGACCACCATATATCTTGTAAAGGGAACTAAGGCAAATAGTTCTTTAGTGTGAGGTTTTATGTTTTATCTGGCTAGGTGTTAGGCTGTGTTTGTTGTTTGCTGTAGTTGTATGTGTCAGAGGCTTAAATTTCCTATAGTTTTAGATTTCCCTGGAGACTTCTTAAATAAGGTCTGAAGCATGCCCTTCTTTCAGCTCTCTTCACCTTTTATTAAACAGCCCTATTGATAGATATGGTGGTAAATTGTGGAGTTGGGTATTTCCTTTCCCTCAGGTTGCTTAGGGCTTCCTTGAGGGCAGAGTGATCTGGGTGTATTTCAGAATGGTTACCTTTCCCCTCTCCATGTTGGAAGGGAGAGAGGATTTTTCTGCAGTCTTCACGCAGTGGCTTTCTTGGAGGTAAAACTCACTAAAATGGAGGCCACCCCTTCATACTGGTATGGGTGAGCCCCTAGGAGATTTTATCTTTCAAGCTAGTCCAAAGGTCAGCTTTCAGCAGTTCTCAAGTTACCCTTTAAGTAAGTGTTCCTACCAAGTGCTGACTCCAGTGGTCGCCTTCTCTCCCTCGTCAGTTGTGAGTCTCTGTATTTGCCTGTCTCTCCAGTTTTTGGTATGGCAGTGTGCTCTCTACCAAGAATACAAAAAAATTAGCCGGGCATGGTGGCGAGTGCCTGTAATCCCAGGTACTCGGGAGACTGAGGCAGGAGAATCGCTTGAACTCAGGAGGTGGAGGTTGCAGTGAGCCGTGATTGCACCACTGCACTTCAGCCTGGTCAACAAGAGCGAGACTCTGTCTAAAAGTAAATAAATAAAAATAAAATAAAGTATTTAAGTAATGTTGCCTTGAATACTTTAATAGGCTTGTCTCTATTTCATTAGAATAAATTCTTCAAAGTGGAATTACTGGCTTGCTTATTGTATCTTCAGTGCCTAATACAGAGTCTGGTACACAAGATGTACTCTGATATTTATATACTTATAATATAAACTTATATTTATATACTTACTTTTTAAAAGCTCTTGATAAACATTGTCAAATTGCCTACAGAAATATGCCATTTATATTCCTATTTCCAACCTTGATTGGGAGCACTTATTTATTTTTTTGATAATTTTAATTTAATTTTTTTTTTTTTTTTTTCTTTTTTTTTTTTTTTTTTTTTTTTTGAGATGGTGTCTTACCCTGTCACCAGGCTGGAGTGCAGTGGTGTGATCTTGGCTCACTGCAACCTCTGCCTCATGGATTCAAATGATTCTCCTGCCTCAGCCTCCCAAGTAAGCTGGGACTACAGGCATGTACCACCACACCTAGCTAATTTTTGTATTTTTAGTAGAGAAGGGGTTTCACCTTGTTGGCCAGGCTGGTCTCAAACTCCTGACCTTAGGTGATCCACCTGCCTTAGCCTCCCAAAGTACTGTATTACACGTGTGAGCCACCGTGTCTGGCCTAATTTAAAATATTTCAATAAATCTATTTATAAATACTTGTATTTATTAAAATATCTTAAGGACTTAAACATACTTTATGGTTTTTGGTTTGGTGTTATGCTTAGAAAACTCCACCTAAGACTATAAAAGGAGTCACCAATAATTTGTTTTTTTTTTTTTTACATTTAAATCTCTAATCCCTCTTGGATTGATTTTGATGTAAGGTTTCGTATTCATATAATATAATCTCTTTTTTAAGGATTATCTTTTTAGAGAAAAGTCTTTGTATTGTGTGTTTTTGTTAAAATTTGGGCATTTTGGAATAGTCTGTTTTTTTTTTTTCCTTTTATTCATTCTGCTGACCAGGGATGGAATAGTCTAGTTTTTAATTCACTTGGCCAGCTAGTACAATGATGATTTAAGATTATTTTAAGTAAGAATACTTGACGATATAGATATGCTAAAACAGAGATGAATTTTTCTTGGTGATGGTTTTTCTTTGGCAACCAGGTGAGATAATGGATAATCTTACTCTAGAAGCTGGAGATGATGCTGGAAAAGTGAAATGGGTGGACATCAATGATAAACTGAAGCTTTACGCCAGTCATTTTCAATTCATCAAACTTGTGGCTGAGAAACGAGATGCACACTGGAGCGAGGACTCTGAAGCTGACTGCCATGGGTTATAGCTGATGGTCTCCGTGTAAGCCAAAGGCCCACAGAGGAGCGTATACTGAAAAGAAGGCAGTATCACAGAATTTGTACTATAAAAAGGGTAGGGTAGGCCACTTGGCCTATTTACTTTCAAAATGATTTGGATTTAAAGTGTTTCACATCAGAATAAAATGAGTAAGATGAACTAGAACAACATTTTCAGCTTTTTGGTCAAAAGGACTATAAGTAGTCGTATTTGGTATGTATTTAAGCATGACTTAAATGAAATGTAAACAACTAATGCTCTTTGAAGAATCATAATCAGAATAAAGGTAAATTCTTGATCAGCTGTAACTTCTGTTTTCCATCTAGTTCTTGTCTGTCAATGCCTTCCCTCCCGCTCCCCATCTTCTGAGGCCTGAAGGATGTTCCTGCCACATCGAACTCCTTCTCCTTTAGGTGGAGTACCACCATTGGATGTACAGTTTAATGTTTCATCTGCTTTTTCTTTAAATTATTTGCTTCACATGATCTTGTTGAAGCTAATTTTGAAAATGGAAACTATGTTTTCTTGACTTTAGAATTGTTAGTTTTAAGAGGAAATTTCAGCCACTAGTCAATAGAGGTCAAGATCAGTGAACAAGAGCTGATATTCTCATTTTCAAAAATTCTGAATTAAAAAAAGTCCAGGAAGTTAGTATTTAAATCAATATGTTCATTTCACTCTAGTGAAACTACTGTATGTTATAAATCAGTTAAAAATGGATGTTCGGAAAAGAATTGAAATCAGGACAAAAAATTACTGATGCTGGTGAGGTTGTAGAGAAAAAGGAATGCTTACACACTGTTAGTGGGAGTGTAAATTGGTCCCACCATTGTGGAAGACAATGTAGAGAGTCCTCCAAGATTTAAAGATTTGACCCAGCAGTCGCATTACTGGGTATATACCCGAAAGAATATAAATTGTTCTGTTATAAAGACATATTCACGCATATGTTCACTGCCGCACTGTTCACAATAGCAAAGACATGAAATCAACCTAAATGCTCATCAGTGATAGACTGGATAAAGACAATTTGGTATATATACACCATGGAATACTATGCAGCCTTAAAAAAGAATAAGATCATGTCCTCTGAAAAGACATGGATGGAGCTGTAGGCCATTATCCTTAGCAAACTGATGCAGGAACAGAAAACCAAACACTGCATGTTCTCTTTTAAGTGAGCTAAATGGTGAGAACACATGGACAAGGGAACAACATTCTGGGGCCTACTGGAGGGTGGGAGGAGGGAGAGGATGAGGAAAAATAACTAATGGGTACTAGGCTTAATACCTGGGTGATGAAATAATCTGTACAACAAGCCCTCATGACCCAAGTTTACCTATGTAGCAAGCCTGCACATGTACCCCTGTACTTAACAACAAAACAAACACAAGGGAAAATGTTAGCCATGTGTGAATTTTAAACTTCTAGATAGTCGCATTAAAAATAAGAAGAAACAAGTAAAATGGTTTGTAATAATTTAATCCATTATATCCAAAATATCTTAATATGTGATCAATATATAATAAGTAATTATTTTGGTTCTGTAAAAACAGGAACAGAGGTGGAGGTCTCTGTGAGTTAGTGTTTTTTATTAGGAAAGAAATGAAGATTGAAATAGGTTTTTGAGAAAAGCATGGTTAATGTTATAAATCCCAGAGGAAAGGAGGGGGTTGGTGCTTTGGGGGTTTTTGGAAACAAGGAAGAGGAAAGAAAAATAGTACTACCTTGTCTTAGTGGACATGTTTATCTCATTCTGGCTAAGGATCTCCTTTGGAAAGCCCTGTGTTAGGAGCTCCTGTCAACCTGTGTAGGGTTGGGCTACAACTGGAGCATCTCAAGAAAAGCTTTAGGGGAGAGAGACATGATTGTTTTCTTTCCTTCAGATGTTTGAAAAAGATATTAGGCCTACTCTGTAGCTAGAGAGGGTTAAGGTTAAAACAAAGTGTTTTTCTGTTTTTTGTTTTGTTTATTTGATGTCAGAACTTTCGGTGGTAAACCTGAATTGAACTGACAGGAGGCTTTTTTTCCCCTCAGTTATGACTGTAGATTTTCCTGAGACGCATTAGAATGTTTGATTTCAGGATACCTCCAGCCCTTCTGGAATAGTTACAAATAGGGCGTATGTATGTATTAACTTCTGAATAGCTGTAAAATCCTGGTCCCTACGGTGAGTAATAAGGGATTAATACTTGATGAGGATGACCTGCTCAAGAGGTTACATGGTCTTCCTGCATGGGAGTCGGCTTCTACTTTCACCATTTGGCAGGAAGAAACTGCTGCTTCCTATCACTGAATAGAGTTCTCCAAAATTGAAGCTACTTACAAAAGCTCTTTTAACAGTTTGAGCAATTTCTGAAAATGTTGGCATTTACTTGTGTTTCATAGTATTTTGAGACAGGGTCTCACTCTGTTGCCCATGATAGCACCACTGGAGTGCAATGGTGCTATTATGGCTCACTGCAGCCTCAACCTCCTGGGCCCAAGCAGTCCTCCCATCTCAGCCTCCCAATTAGTTGGGACCACATGTATGCACCACCACACCCAACTAATGAAAAAATTTTTTTTGTAGAGTCTGGGATTTCCCTATGTTGCCCAGGCTGGTCTTGAACTCCTGGGCTCAAGAGCTCCTCCCACCTCAGCCTCCCAAAGTGTTGGGATTACAGGTGTAAGCCACCATGCCCAGCCTGTTTAATAGTTTTGATACATTTGAACTGCCATTAATAAAGACATTTGGTTATATTAAAGGTTTATTTAAAGTATGACCAAAACCCATGGTCTAGATAAATTCTTTATGGATTTTTGGAGTTTTCACTGGAACAGGTACAAAGTATGCAAAATTATAAAACTACCATCAACTATAGATAAGATAGAAGTAGATAATCTTCTGATAACTGTAAATATCCAGCACCGTCTATAATAGGGAAAAAAATTAAAATGTTAGTTTCAGATATTCCTAGAGGAAGATCTTTCTGCTGTATCACTAGGTAATATTCCCCTCATATTTATTTTCCTTATGTCTTATGTAAAATGAATGCTTTTTATTTTAGAGACATTTAGTAAAATAAATAATACATGCCATTTACTGAGTATCTGTATTATATTACTTAATTCTCACCACACCCTGTTAGGTAGTAGTATTGCCATTTCACAAATGAATACATTGATATTTAGAAAGGTTGCCCATGGTTTTATTTGCTAGTAGAGCTGGGATTTGAATCACAGTCTGACTGGTTTGCAAACCTATTCTGTCTATTGTATTCCCTACTAAGGTTAAGAGTCTTTCATGATTTATTGTTTAAGTATGCAGCTTGGAAGATTATGTGTTACAGAAACAGTACTCATGTTATTCATAGTATTGCACTTGTGATTTGTGACTTGAAATGTGAGGGCCACAGCTGATTTGGCTAGCATTGTTGAAGTTGTTTGTGTAATTTTGGCCCAAAGATAGTTTATTTGATAATAACCTAAGGATAAAGGGCCACAGTCAGTATTTGTTTTGTCAGCAGGTGTTCTTGAGCTTTTGAAAGCATTTCAAACTCAAATAGAAGGATATGCAAAGCTTCCTTAAGATCATAAGTACTTTAAAAACTAAATATTTGGTGGCTAAAGGGAGAACTTGAAAATTCTGAGCACTTCAAGAGGCTACTCTTATTTAACAGTATGTTTTCTTATGCTTAGGACTTCTGGTGGTGGTGATTTTCCAAAATATTTCCAGAGTTTTAATAAACTGACTTTAAAATACATCCTTTGAAGAAAGCATTTGTAATTAATTGGTCTTGTTTACACCTATTTTCATCATATTAATATACCGTTGTGGACACAATCAGAGGTAATTAAACTCTTATGATAAAAATATTTAAAAGGATATAAATGCTTGAAAGAATTTGGAGATTTTACTAACCATATGTAACTTGTGGCATAGTAGTGGGAGAATTATTTCTGTCAAAAATAGATAATACAGGTTATAGTTATAATTTATTATATGAAGATATTTTCACCACAATTCCTTCTTCACCCATGCCTCCCATTTTATGGTTATTGTATTGCTGATGTGTTAATATTGGTATAATCGTGTATGTTGGAGGTGGAAAATAATGTGGAACCGTTAAATGCTGATAAATTGAATCCTTAATTGTTGATAGCGTAGAGCTTAATCTCTCCCACTTGGCCTCAGATAGCCTGATAAAAGTGTTTGAAGTGGTAAAAGGTACTAAATAAGCACTTCAGGGCAGTGAAACTTGTTAGGAGAGAAGCAGTTGGGTGGAAATCCAGTTTCTTTCTCCAAGGCTGCAATACACTATGATTGGGCCTGGAATAGCCACTGCAGTCCAGCCAGGACAACATAGCAAGATCCTGTTTCTTAAAAATATTAAAACAACAAAAGGGATTATGCCTTTTTGGTCTTCACATTTTTCTTTTCTTTTTCTTTTTTTGGTATGTATTTTACTTGAAAGCAAACTTCAGTGAGTCAAAGTCAAAGTTTGTAACCTTTGTATCAAGCAAGTTAATGCTTTTTGTTAAGATGTGTTACCTTGCTTTGAGATCAGTCCACTTCTAGGTGTGGCAGTTTTACAGTAGGCTTTTCTCGTTACTTACTATGAATTGCCCTTAAGACAAAAATAAGCCTGAAAGGCTGGGCACAGTGGCTCATGCCTGTAATCCCAGGACTTTGGGAGGCCAAGGCAGGCGGATCTCTTGAGGTCAGGAGTTCGAGACCAGCCTGGCCAACATGGTGAAAACCCGTCTCTACTAAAAATGTAAAAATTAGATGGGTGTGGTGGCACATGCTTGTAATCCCAGCTACTAGGTAGGCTGAGGCAGGAGAATCACTTGAGCCTGGGAGGTGGAGGCTGCAGTGAGCCGAGATCGTGCTGCTGCACTCCAGCCTGGGTGACAGAGCAAGACCCCTTCTCAAAAAAAAAAAAAAAAGCCTGAAGCAAACTTTGTTGTTGAAATTTCATATTGCATATATGCCTATAAACTTAAATTTTGTGAAATATGGACATTATTAAAAACCTTTTTAGACTGGCAAAAATTTTGATGTAAAGATTTTGGAGGAAACGAGTTTATAACTCATGAGTTCTAGTTTGGTAGATTAGTTGGGGTTGACTCTTGTATATTTTTATAGTCACAAAGAGTTTTTCTTACCTTTCCTGGCATTGAATGTAACTTACTTTTATCAATTTAGTCATGGAAATAAAATCTTACCCCAAAGAAGTTCTAAAAGTAAAAAAATAAAAATAAAAATAATAAAAATTTAGTAAGATGTTATCTTTATTAAGTAAATGTGTAGTTTATTATAGCATAAAAATAGAGCCTTACCCCTAGTTGGTTCAAAATAGCAATGAGTAACTGTGAAGGAAGAAAAATCGATGATCAGTGCTGTCAATAGGTTTATTTTTAAACCTACATTTAACTTATTACATATGCAAGTTAATATACTTCATATATGAAAATCTATTTTATTGAAAAATTCCATTTTATTGCTTAGTATATTATTTATATGATACAAGATTTTAAAATGACCCAATATCTAGATTTAAATACCTTTAATTCACAGAAATATTTTCTTCTTTCTACAACTTTGTAATGGTGTTCACCATATTTGAAAGTTAGAAAATTTATTTGAATGGTTAAGAAACCCTCTGTGTACACTTCCATACAAGTCCCATCTTTCATAAATGATTCAGATTCCCTGTGTGAATGATACTTGAACTAAAATTTTAGGACAACTATGGATACTTTGTTTTGAGAACTTGCTTACACAAGCAGTTTTACTGGAAAATTGCTTTGTAGCATCCACATGATCCTGTTTTAAGATTCTGGCAGCTTGCTCAAGAAATTGACTACTTGGTCTAAAAGGTTAATCTCTTTACTTGTTGAGCTGTCTGTCTCAGAATGTATGCAGTAATATTTAAGCTAAACACTATCCCAGCTGTGACAGATCTTACGCACGAACAATGCCTTCAGGTAGTATTTGTTCTGTTAGGGTGCCTTTCCCTGCTCCCTACCTTAATTAGGACCATTGAGAGGGGTTGAATGTAGTATTTATATGGACTTTATAGAATAACAGGGCAGAATATATTTACCGCGATAAGATCATTAGGTGTGAGGACCTAGGATAAAGGAAACAGTTAAATAAGGAATTGTAATTCAGCATTTCATCTACTTTTGTATCATATATTTTATATTAGCTTGGTAAATGAAAGCATACTTTTTAGAATTCTCATCATTTCTGAAGTTCAATTACTAAGATTAAAATTCACTAATATTTTAAGTACCCCCCCAAACCTATCTCTGGAAACATATAGTCCATATTTTCTGTTGTGGGCTCCAAACATAGCTGAGACTTCTTGGAAAGATTATTAAACCTATGCTTCTTGGGTTTGAAAAAGATTGTATTTTGGGATCACCTCTTTCTGAAAGAAAACTTTAATAATGTTACTTCCTATAATTGTAATAAGTGTGCTGGGCATGGTGGGTCACTCCTGTAATACAGCACTTTGAGAGGCCAAGGCAGGCGGATCACTTGAGTCCAGGAGTTCAAGACCAGCCTGGGCAACGTGATGAAACCCCACCTCTACAGAAAACACAAAAATTAGCCCAGCGTGGTAGTGCGTCCCTGTAGTCTACTCAGGAGGCTGAGGCTGGATAATCGCTTGTACCAGGGAGGTGAAGGTTGTAAGTAAGTTGCAATTGCACCACTGCACTCCAGTTTGGGTGACAGAGCGAGGCTCAGTCTCAGAAACAGAAAATCATAATAGGAATATTATTACTTGGAGTTAACATGCTGAAATATACATAACTTTTTTGTATGTTACTGAATCAACCTCATCTCACATGTTTATCATGAATTCAGTAAAATCTTTTCAAAAGTAAAATTTAAGCAATTCCTTTATACCATGACTAACCTTAAATCTATTTCAAATGCTTCTAGGATAGATTACATTTTATTAAGAATGCATTTTACCCCACTAATGACAAATGCTAGCATAAAATTTTAGTGGTGAAATGGACTTTGTAAATCATCTGTTGTCACTGTTTTATATTCTAGAAGAGGATAAGGGTCAAAGGAGTTAAAGAAAATTCCAAAGTATTAAAAGGCAGACATGGAGCTTACATCTCCAGATCATTTAACTTCAAATTAAATGCTTTTTCTACTGGTTGGTCCCTGGGTTTATTCCACACAAATAAGGAAAGTTTCAAGTCTTAGGTAGTTCAATTTTCAAGGATATGTGAAATTTGTATATTAAATTACTGAAATCAAATGAAATATCAATAACTAATGGTCCCCCAAAGAGAATGTTAGCCCGTTGTTATTGGTATCAAATTTCTCTGCAATTAAATCTAAAGAATTTTCAAGTTTTTGTTTTGTATTAGTTTAAGTATTTCCTAAGGAAGCTTTAAGTATAACTACCTGATTTGGATTGTAAGGAAAAGGAATAGAAGTCTACAAAAAGAAAAAAAGTAAATTGTGAATGAAACTGTGAACACTTTCTCTTGCTTTTTCTCAGTTATTCGTACATTCACTCGTCCTTCCATCCATCTATTCATCCATCCCTACAATATTTACTGAGCAATTATTCTATATCTGGGATTTAGGGATAGCAGTAAATGACACTTGGAGAGCTCACTTTCTGTTTGGTGGAGATTAGAAACTAGTGGGTTCAATATAATTTTTTCTTTCAAAAGGTATGGGTGTTTTTCTTTATTTGTCGAACTTAAAGCCCAGGAATCTGTCTTATGTACTTGTTGATAGTTTTTACAAATCTACCACTTTCCCTACAGTAAGGTTACTTTCTTTGCTTGCTTTTAAGATACTAGTCTGCCATCTGGTGGTAGGAAGAGTTTCCATTTCACAGAATAGTGATTCTTTTAATTGTCACATAGATTTAAATAAATTTAAATTTAAATGTTAACAGCGATTCTTAAGTTCTAATTATAAACCAAGACTCCAGGATTTTGCATCAGTTTAAAATAAATCTTGCCGGGCGCGGTCACTCATGCCTGTAATCCTAGCACTTTCAGGGGCCGAGGTGGGCAGATCACTTGGGGTCAGGAGTGAGTTTGCCCAGCCTAACCAACATGGTGAAACCCATCTGTACTTAAAACACAGAAATTAGCCAGGCATGGTGGCTACATGGGAGGCTGCTGAGGCAGGAGAATTGCTTGAACCCGGGAGGCAGAGGTTGTAGTGAGCTGAGATTGCACCACTGTACTCCAGCCTGGGCAACAGAGCGAGACTCTGTGTCAAAAAACAAAAACAAAAAACTTAAGAAATTTTAGCAAACAACAGGGAAACAGTGCACCTAGTCCTGACTAGAACCAAAATAATTAGCAATTAATTGTAAGTGCAAGTATAATATTTAGAATTTAACAGCTAGGATTCAACCAGAACAAGTAAAAACAGTAAAGGAGAATAAATGTTCTGTTGAGGACTAAGTTTAGTGACAAATTTCTAAAAGTTGAGAGAAACACAGTTTGAAATTAAATGCAAGCAAAGGGAAGGTGTTTATTGTATTTAGATATAAAAACAGTTATGCAAAATCATGTTTGTATATTTAAAAATATTTAGGGGATCAGACGATATTAAGCAAGATGCAGTTTTAAAATGTTTGTGAGCTGGGCATGGTGGTATACACCTGTAATCCCAGCTACTGGGGAGCCTGTGGGAGGTGGGAGGATCACTTGAGCTCAGGAGTTTGAGACCAGCCTGGGTAACATAGTGAGGCCCTTGTCTGTATATAAGGGGTACGTGAAGTTTTAAAATGTATGTGATTTTTAAAGAAAAAAATAATTACTTAAATACTTATCCAAATTTAACAAGGCCCCAATCTGTGTTGCAGCATCATTATTTTAGACTGAAATAATTTTTCTACCCCCAAATTGCCTTGTACTTTTCAAGTCTGCACCCACGCACTTGCTGTTCCTCTGCCGGAACTGTTTCATCCATTTGTCTTCCTTTAAGACCTGGTTCAGGTACTGTCTTCTCTGAAGTCTTTGATCCATAGCTTTGTATTTGTGTCTCAAAATACTTATCAAATTACATTGTAGTTTCCCTTTATGAATCGCTCTTCCTCATCAGATCTGAACTTACACTGTTTGTATCTCAAGCACTCACCGTTGACTCTGTAATGAAGTTTACTTACAAAAGTGTTATATATAGAATACAGGCAACTCTGTTGTGTATTTAGCATTGTTCCAAACTTTATTGAAAAGTTTTCAGAATCCAGATACTAGGAGAGATTGGAGAGGGTCCAAACAGAAAAGCAAAATAAGTATTTTGCTTGAACTTGGGAAAAAGTTATAGACAGCTGGGAAAAAAATCTTTTTAGAGAAAGAAAGCAACAAGGTGAATTAGAAAAAGCAAAAGAATGGATATTAGAGAAAGAAGTATTCTCTTCATAAAGAATAAGCTCCTAACAGTCACAGTAATTCAGCACAAACACCTTTTTAATAGTAAGTGCAGAGAAACACTGGGAGAGGGCACTGAAGATTTGGAGGGAAATTTGCTAGCCCCTTGTCACATTCCATTATAAGCTATATGGGAGAGAAGTTTGAATAGCTGATTCCTGTGGACTGCCTAAAGTCTCATTTTCAAAATTTGGAAAGTTTCATAACCACCATCCAACAAATAAATCCTTTCAGCTATTTCAGATTCCCCAAACCCATGCTTACCAGGGGCGGTTGTGGAGGTAGGGGAAATGGGACCTGAGGGAAAAATGGTGGTACTTGTGGTGGGTAGAAGATAAATCTCTGTAAAAAGAAACAGCATGTCAGTCATTTCAGACGATGGCGAACTTTTAAAATGATGAATGCATTATTTAAAAATACAACTAGAAGTTTACCTGTTCACTGGAACTTTCAGCATATTGTTCAAGCTTGCAAAACAATAACAGCAACAAGGTAAAGCAGGATATGGCAATACATTATTCACTAAAGAGAGGTTTTGTTCTAAAGGAGAATAGGTAATAAGCTACTATGGAGCGTTATACCCATCAGTAATGTAACTTCACTTCTGAAATAAAAAGCAGTTGGATATCTAGTAGGAAAATGTTTAATTTTGTGCAATGATTTGGAAGACCAAGTGCTTTTTGCTTTTAAATTTATATCCAAAGAATACTTTTATTTACATTTCTTAAGATTAATTCCATATTACATGAATATCTCCTTTTGTAAATCTTTGAATGAATAGTGTTCTTGATTTAGTTCTCAGTAGTTATAAATTCAAAGTGAAGGGAGTGTGGAAATGAACATTTAAGTTCTGCATCCCAAACACAAATTTTGAAAGCTCCCTCACTTCTTCAAAAGCTCCTTTGTTACAAAGTGTGCAGGGGAGTTTCTTGCCTACGGGGTGCCCTCATATTCAGACTAGTAAACACGGGTTAGACTCAGTGGATCTCATTTGTATATAGTCATTTTGATGACAAAATGTCTATATAGGTGAAATTAATGATGTTCTGGGATTACAGTATTTCATATATTCTTAGAGCCTATCATTGTCAGAAGCACCATTATTTTATAAATTACCAAAAAAGAAAAGCACTGCTGTTAAGCTGCCGTGACACTTTATCACATTATGTTTGTAAGACACAGCTGAATTTCAGAGCTGCTAAAATATCAAAAAGTACATGTTAGAATTAATGAAATATGTGTACTGCAACATTCCCATCAGCATAAAGAAACAGGCAATACAAATTGTTTGAATTTTAGACCATGACACTTGTCAGCTTTGACAAAAAGGATTGTGGTCTAAAGAAACAAATTAGGTTTGTTATCAAGGGCATTATAGATGAATGTAGCTTTTTATCCAAACCTAGTTTTCAGAAATTGGACTTTTAAAGTTGTGTCTGTATGATCCCTCAAATATTATTCAGGCATAAGTTGTTACTACATTCATAATTCAGCAATCGATGTAAGTTATCTTAAATATTTCCTTCTTTAAAATCAAATCTACAATGAAGTAGATAGTCCTCTGGTGTCAGAGCATTTCCACGTTAACAGCCTTTTAAGAAAACATGAGATGGTTTGGGGCAAGGGCATTACAAATGAAACTCAATTCAAACTGCTTAATTTAGACTTGGGTTACTGCAGAATATTTGTTCTGTATCACTGAGTTTATTCAGAACATCCTGTCTTTCAGATAGGACCCTTCTCTGCTTCAGATGCATTAAAAAAATTATCTCCATGCAACTCTGAGGTGTTCCTAAGGACTCATTTCATAGACAAGGAAACCATGGGTTAGTTCAAGGTCACACCACAGCTAGCACATGGCATATGGAGCCGAGATTTGTCCTGGGCAGAGTCTTGGGCTGACAAAGAGTGGTGAACTCCTGGTTCTATGACTTTCCTGGATTCCACTTTCCTCTTTTGTGAAATGAAAAGATAAGACCCGCTTTCTAGCCCAGAAATGCGATGACTCTAAATCTGAAATTGAGTCAGCAACTGAGGAGGGTGTACTCACGGGGATGGGCAGAGCAGTGGCAGTGCTCAAAAGGCCAGCCAAGATGAGAAATTTCATTCTAAAGGTCAAACCTGTAATTGAAGGGGCAGAAGATCATTTTGAGTTTTTTTCTATTTAAGTCCTATTCCTATTGTAAATAGGTAGATTATTAGAGGTGTTGAAATAGTGGTCCAGATAAATCCTGCCTCCAAACGTCGGTTTTGTAAACCTACAAGAGTGTTTTTCAAAGCTTTAAATTCCTTAAACAAGACATGCACTATTTAGCTCCCAAAATAGCCCATTACGTTCTACTTTCTTATAAAGTTACAGTTCAGCCTATACACTGTACATGTTTGGTCCCTGAAGTTGAGTTTGTGATCTTTACACACAAATCTTTCTTTTTTTTTTTTTTTTTTCGAGACAGGGTCTTGCTCTGTCACCCATGCTGGAGTGCAGTGGCACAATCATAGCCTCCTGTACCCTCGAACTGCTGGGCTCAAGTGATCCTTCTCCCTCAGTCTCCCAAGGAGCTAGGACTACAGGTGTGTGCCACCACACTTAGCTAATTTTTAAAAAATTTCCTTAGAGATGTGGTCTCGCTATGTTGCCCCCCTGTTGCAAGGCTGGTCTTGAACTTCTGGCCTCAAGCAACCTTCCCACCACAGCCTTCCAAAGTGCTGGGATTACAGGTATGAGCCACTGTGCTCAATTCTACTCACAAATCTTTAAACACCAGTGTTGCATCATGCTTATTATTAGGAATTGATCACTACTGGCTAAAATGAGAGGAAAATTTTCATGTAATACAGAAATAAATACACCTGAAGCCGGTACCTCTGTGAGACTTACCAGGCCTTCATATAGTCTGGTTGCTGTTATTGCCAGTTATAGTTCTCGGGAAATAAATTGTATGGGAAAAATTTTGTAAGATGTAATGGGTTGGTAGAAAATCAGCACAATATGAGTAAATGCAGATTCAATAAAGCAAATCAACTGACCTTTTATTGGTCCGTTGGTTCTGAAAGGAGGCATTTTTATGTTTTAAAAATCACGTTTAATTCAAATTAACTTACCTTGTGAGTTTCAAACCAAATCACTACTCTGGAACTGGATTTTGAAAGAAAAACAACTTCATCATATTCTTATCAAGACTTATCTCCAGCATTTGAGGCAAGTTATATCTATATCTGCATCTATAAATCACACTTCAGCTGTTATAGATTTAAAACTCAACCCTGATTTATCTTAGTGCTACTTTGCCTGAATTTAGGCAACTTATTTCCCTTCTTTTCCTTTTTCATGTTTTTTCTTTGTATTTTTATTCCTTCTGGATTCAAACACTTTTAATTTCTTTCTTCTTTTTAGAAGTGGACCTATTAGAAATCGTTAAATTACCCAATACAATAATATGTTACATTCTTTTATCTAGTGCAATAGAATCAGTCCAAATTATAACTATATATCTCTTCAATTACCTTTGCTTCAGTGGCTCTTGGAGCAGCAAATTCAAGGAGCAGTGTGATCGTCTAGAATCTCTATGCCCATCTAGTATTTAAGCCATGTTACTAATGCCTTTATGGTTACGGGCAATATGAGTCACAAAATTCAAAGCTAAACTGAATAATTGTGTTCACACCAGGATCTCCAACTTCCAAAATATCTCAATTACACAGAGGTAGACTTACAGACTGATTGCTGAGAAAATAACTTCATCTCCTAGGTTGGGATTAGAGTATGTCTTTATCACAAACAACCCACAATTAAAAATTGTGACCACCAAGAATTTTAATGTGCCTCTATAAATGAGCTAGCTGTACATGTGAGAGCCTTACATGATACAGAAATTTTAAGGTTTGAAAATTTCTAGTATTCAATATTTTTCATTTCAAAATGAATATTATTTTCAAATAATTTTTTTTAGTAGATATTGAGGTGGTGTCCTTACCTTGATGTTAAAGTCGCTTTTCACTATTCTAAAATATTTTTGAAATTGTCTGAGGGTAAAAGATAATTCAGGCCTAATTAATACCTCTGAATACAACTTCGCTGTTCCCAACAACCTACTTTGTAATTAGCTAAGACCTTTTCAGCTTCATATAAAAACGTTCTGAAATTTGGAATAGTTTCTAAAATTATTTCTGTAGTTGGAAAAAATTACAAATAATACTTAATTAGATTTTGATTAATCAAATTGAACTTAATTATTTAGAAAGGACATAGTATGATATAGTTCTAGTTAAGAATAAGGTAATTGGCCAGGTGCAGTGGCTCACGCCTGTAATCCCAGCACTTTGCGAGGCTGAGGTGGGCGGATCACGAGGTCAGGAGTTCGAGACCAGCCTGACCAACATGGTGAAACCCCATCTCTACTAAAAATACAAAAATAAGCCGGGTGCGGTGGCAGGCGCCTGTAATCTCAGCTACTCAGGAGGTTGAGTCAGGAGAATTGCTTGAACCTGGGAGGCAGAGGTTGCAGTGAGCTGAGATTGTGCCACTGCACTCCAGCCTGGGTGACAGAGCAAGAATCTGTCTCACAAAAGAGTAAGTAATTTATTGAGCTATGAAAAGAGACAATGAATACAATTTTGAAATACTCAAAGAAGATTACTCTGATAAAAAATAAACTATTCTGTAAGTATCTTTCAGATAAAATTCCTAGGGGCATGTTCGCTCAGTGACTATCACAGATAAGGTCTGTAACAACAACAAATTTTTGATTATTTGAAAAAATAGGAAAAGATAATTGTGTTGATATCTTTCATTTCATCTAGAAAAATATGTGAAAAATCATTTTCTTTCGAATAGTCAAATAAAGTGGGTGACATGTTCTTTTATTGCCTTACTTCAGAACTTGCAAAACTATATTATGATGTCATATTTTTGTGACCTAGCTTTTACTGTAATAGCTACCAAAGAAGAACCCAAATAAAAACACAAATTTTTGCTTATGACAGGTTTTTTCACTATCAGTTTACATTAATAATATTTAATCTCTTTCTACATTGGACATCAAGACGCTTTATGGCCCTCTTCCTGTTTTACCCTTACATTTTTTTTATTTTGAGGCAATGAATATGTAGAAATTTTTGCAGGGCTGTCCTCCTCCCCAGCACACATGCTCAACTGCACATAAAGTTAGAATTAGTTGGATGAAGCAGTGCATAATCTTCACATTTTATTTTCATTTATTTATTTTTTGAGACAGGACCTTGTCCTGTCACCCAGGCTGGAGTGCAGTGGCACAATATCAGCTCACTGCAGCCTCGACCTACTGGTCTCAAGCAATTCTCCTACCTCAGTCCGCCAAGTAGCTGGGACAACAGGTGCATGTCACCATGTCTGGCTATTTTTTTAAGTTTTTGTAGAGACAGGGTCTCTCCATGTTGCCTAGGCTGGTCTTGAACTCCTGAGCTCAAGGAATCCACCCACCTTGGCCTCCCAAAGTGTTGAGATTATAGTTGTGAGCCTCTGCACCCAGCTTGTTCTACATTTTAAATCAAATTTGGTAAAAAAGCACTTGAATTTATTTTTATTCTGTTTAAACTTATATAATGATGAAGGACATTAATGAGCAGCTTTTACCACTGAGTATTGTTTCCTGTAAGAGATGTCTCACACTTTTTCCTCAACCACACACACACACACGCACACACACACACGCACATACACACACTTAAAGTAGTAGGGTTTAGGAAGCACAATTATAATTTGACATGAAGTGTGAGTCTTGGGTTGATCTTTCACATTTGAGTGTCTAAATTATAACTGGAAATACACTTGACTAAGCATTTGGATTTTAATGGACTGTTTATTAGGGTATTAAGATATTGAAAATAATACACGTAAACCACAAAAGAGTAGCATTCCATTTTCTTGAAGTGCATATGATATTATGAACAATACAAATGCATTATTTTTATCGTTAATAGTTTTATCATTAATTATCTCATAAGTCGATGCAGGGAGTGAAATTACTATGAATTAAACTTCTGTTCACAATGTACAGTATTTTGCATATGTTGACTTTACTTAATTTTGCATTTTTGTTTCCAAAGTTAATGTTAAATACCTGGTGCATAGGTTGTTATCAAGCAATTACTCTCATTGTCTTGTCATCCATGCAAACATTTTGCTAAATATAAATCTACAAGTATTACAGCTGCATATATTTCTGAAGTGGTTAGAACAGAGGAGGAGGCTGGAAAGTTGAGTTCTTTAAAATCTTCATTCAAAACAAGAGATTTTCATCTATGTCTTCTGTAAAAAACAAGAAGCAAAACAACACTTGTAGAAAGTAGCCAGAGTAGTAGCACAAACAATATTAGAGCTAGGGGATTAGAGAAACTATCTAATAAGGCAGTATAATGGTGATCCTCAACTCTGGTAGGACATCAACATCACTCGTGAACTTTTAAAAATATATATTTTTAGGCCTCACCTCTGGACTCTAGAATCCGAATCCCTAGGGGTGGACTAATGGCATGTAGACATTTAGAAAACTCTGCAGGTAATTCGGCTGCAGGGTTGAGAACCACTGATAAAGGAAGAGCAGTTTAAGGGGAGGTCCAGCCAAGAAGTGCCAAACATACTAATCTAGAAGGTGAGCTGAAATATAATGGAAATAAATAGAAATGTAGTGCTAGGTAAATCCAGCTTTTAAGTGAGTAGCTTGTCAAAGAAATTGTTGCCATACTTGTGGAAGAAGACAGCATCCTCTAGCAGATATAAGATCACTCCTTACCAACATGGCCCACCCTAACAAACTATTATACTACTCTCTGTGGGCACTAGGTAATTTTCCTGCTAATAATCTTTATCTGGCCCAGAGAATGGGAAAGATTATGGACTTTGATATATTTTTTTGAGTATGGCTTCATATGTAAAATGGAGATAATAGCTTCATTACTTACACATTTACTTATATTTGCACCCATAGCCTTTGTCTTCTTTCTGTTGCTCAGATAAGAGATTGTCCTTTTTCTTGACGTTAAGGCTAATTCCTGTACCTATGCTCAAGATCTCTTCTGACCTTCACAAGATTCTCCTTTTACTTTCCTCTTTTTTTTCTTACATCCTTCTTCCACCTTTCCTTTTTTTACTAGATCCTTCCATTAGCATTTAAATATGTTTTATATTTAGCCTCTAGAACAGTGCCTGCATTTATGTAGACCATCTGTAAAGATTTCTTGAGCAAATGAATGAATAAATGAAAGGAGTGCTCAAATCTCTTTTATTCTAAAAAATGCTCCCCTTACTCTGTATCTTTTCTAGGTCTTTGCTGCACTCAAACATTCACTCCTTACCCTTTCTCATCTCCCTTTTCTTCTGAACCTATAGAATGTGACTTCCATCTCTACCATTCCACCAAAACTACTCTAACCAAGGCCACCCAGGATATCTTTATTTCTTTCATCTTCTTTGACATCTCAGTCGCATTTGGCACTGCCAATCTCTTCCTCCTCTTTGAAACACCTCCTTTGCATGGCACTATCCTGGTTTTCTTCCTTCATTTCAGGAGAAACGTCAATGTCCTTACTGAATTCTTTCTTCCTCCCCATCCATCATCTAGATGTTGTTTCTCAGCATGGTGTTCAATCCTAGACCCCTTTTCATGTAAGTCAATGCATTTTCCTTGGGAGAATTAATTCCCTTCCCTGGTGTCAATTATTCGCTGTATGCTTATAATCCTCAAATATGCATTTCAGTTCCAAAACCCTGTCTTGATATATAAGCAGCCAACAAATATACATAAAGTTCCACGTTACTAATAATCAGGAAAATTTAAATCAAAACTATCTCACAATGAGATGCCAGTTCATAGCAGTCAGAATGGCTATAATTAAAAAGTCTAAAAAACAACATGCTGGTGAAGCTGCAGAGAAAAAGGAATGCTTAGACACTGGTAATGTAAATTAGTTGAGCCACTGTGGAAAGCTGTTTGGAGATTTCTCAAAGAACTTAAAACAGAACTGCTATTCAACCCAGCAATCCCATTACTGGGTATATTTATAAAAAAATCATTTTACTAAAAAGACACATGAACTCACATGCTCATTGCAGCACTATTCACAATAGCAAAGATATAAAATCATTGTAGGTGCCCATCAGTGTTGGGCATGGGAGGGATAATGGTAGTTTTGATGGAGTGGTAGCGATAATGGCCAAACCATAATTACTTTTGCATGAAACTAACACTTAGGAGACAACCTAATACTTTAGGATTCAAAGTATCTAAAATGGAATTTGTCATTTACTCCAAATCCACTTCTGTTTTCGTGTTTTCTCAGTGGAAGGTGCCTCTATTTACTTCTATTTACCCTGCCTGCTCTAAGTCAGGGACCTAGGCATTGTACTTCTCTTTTCAGTCTCTCACCTCTCTGCTCTCTGCTCCCCCATATTTCCTATCAAATATTGTCTTATTTCCACATGATATACATTTCAGTATGCTTATATTTTAAATATATCTTGAATATGTTTACTTCTCTCTCTCTTTTTTTCCCCCCTTTTGGTCACTCCCCTAGTTCAAGTTCTCATGAGCTCTTGCCTGGGTTTACCACAATATTCTCTCAACAGTTCTTTGGCCCTGCCACAATGTAACCAGGGGAATCCTTCTTAAATGCAAACCCAGGGAAATCACTGACTTGTTTGAAACACTTTGGTGATTCCCCAGTACTCTTAGGATAATGTCTTTAAATGGCTTTGGGGAACTTGCGTTCATCTGAGTTGTTTACCCTGTTAGTCTCACTTGGAAGGTTTTCTGACGATTAGCATGGATATGTGTCAATGCATGGTATGCATGCGCGCAAAATAAATGAGGACTCCTGCACCTGTTATTCGAACCCCATTTTTACAGATAAGGAAAATGAGACTCACTGAGGATAAGCGACATGCCCTAATTCACATAGCTAGTTAACAACAGCTATGTGAGGAATATATGAGCACATCTATCATAGGCAGTGAAAATTCAGGAAAACATTGGCTAAACTCTATCTTCTCCTTCTGTGGATTTCTCAGCCTTGAAGGAAAGAAGGGTATACTTACAAATAAATTTTTTTTCTTTAGCTACATTCCAAAGCAATAACTTGTTTACGTGTTCTGACTGAATATTTAATAACTGCTTTATTGGTTTATTATGTGATAATTTTTTCCTTTCTTCAAAATAAGGCAATGATAGCCAAACCACAGTGCACAAACAAGATCATTAACAGCTTTGTAAATGACTGGACTTTAAGTCCTTCCTGCTCCTCCCAGACAACCGCCCAGCGGAGCCTGGATGAGCTTACACACTGAAGAGCTGCCAGAAGCTTTGCAAAACAAAGAATGAGATGCAACTGGTTTTCTTAAGTAAAATGGCCTCTGTTTAAATTTGCCTTTTTATCAGTCATTTAAAATCACATGTCATATAAACAGGCATCCATAAATACATCCTATTCCACCCGAGTTTTCCCCTCTAGATAATGGTGGGGCAGGGCAGGACAGAGGGATATATTTGAATTTTTATAAGTACTCTGCGTGTATGATAGATGTTAGAAAGACAATTGACACCCAACCCCGTGTGGTCTCCTTCTCCTCCTCCTGCTGTAGCAGGATTGGTCAGCGTGACCAATACAATGAGGCAGAAGTCACGATATATAACTTCTGAGGTTAGGTTAAAAAGACATTGGGGCCTCAGTCTTGGCTTTCTCTTTCTGCCTAGTCACTCACTCTGGAGGAAACCAGATACCTGTGGGCAGCCCTATGGACGAGAGGCCTACATGATGGGATACTGAAGGCTCCTGCAAAGAGCCATGAGAGTGAGCTTAGAAGTAGACCCTTAGCCACTGTCAGGCCATCAGATAACTGCTGCACTGCATGACCCCTTGACCACAACCTAATGAGAGATCCTAATCCAGAGTCATCCAGGTTAGTTACTGTGAGATTCCTGACCCTTGGAAACCATGAGAAAGAATTTTACCTGTTAAGTTGTGAGGTGATTCACTATGCAGCATAGACAACTAATACACAGAACTGGGTACTTACAAAAATATACATCCTTTCACAGAATGTATATTTCACAGAATGATATTATTGCAAGGAGAAGGACTGACCCTCTCTGCTTACCTATTTATTAATAAGTAAATCCTCATACTTTCACCTCTTCCTCTCTAATTTCAAGGCATTCTACATATATATGGGGAATATTTTAAAAATGCAGTTTGCACAAGTTATTTCTTTTTGGGAACTTCCAACGTTTGATGAACTGACTTTATCGGCCTAGCTACATGTTTATCCCGATGGTATATTGTAAACATGAATGAAATCTCTGTTTCACAGATTTGATGTTCACTGTTAATTTACGTTCTGTGAATGGTATTTTTCTTGTTTATTTATTTTAACTGACAAATAAACACGGTATGTATTTATCATGTAAAACATGACCTTTTAAAATATATATACATTGTGGAATGGCTAAATTGATCTGATTAACGAATGCATTACCTCACATACTATTGTTTTTGTGTGTGTGTGGTGAGAATTGCAAGTAGATTTGAATGCTCATTGCTTGAACATCTTTCTTTTTTTCTGAGACCGAGTCTCACTCTGTCTGTCACCCAGGCTGGAGTGCAGTGGCGCGATCTTGGCTCACTGCAACCTCTGCCTCCCGGGTTCAAACAATTCTCCTGCCTCAGTCTCCCGAGTAACTGGGATTACAGGTGCATGCCATCAAGCCCACCTACTTTTTGCATTTTTGGTAGAAGCAGAATTTCACCATGTTGGCCATGCTAGTCTCTAACTCCTGACCTCAGGTGATCCACCCACCTCGGCCTCCCAAAGTGCTGGGATAACAGGCATGAGCCACCATGCCCAGACTTTCATATCTTAATTATTGAAAACATACCTGCTCATAAAAGTCAAGTCTAACTTAAGGAAAGAAAAGGAAACATATTAAGACATAACCCAGCAAAACAAGTGTCTACATTTAATTTCCTCCACTGCAGGAATAAAGAAAGAATGCTCTGATCTACCCTCCCACAGTTCCCATTCATTGAAGATGAAGTCATGGGTGAGTTTTGGGTTAAAGGATTATCCCAGCACTACTTGTGATGTAAAATCTAGTCTTCAGTGTGTTGGTAATGGATTCTGAGATGTTCTGACATCTCCCATTGTCAGAAATGGGCTTGCTTATTTATTCTTTACGTGTAATTTTGAAAAGTTGGGCCCAAGGCCCAGGTTAAGGTAGGATATTAAATAAAGAAGGACACAAAGCCTGCTGAGATTTGACCCAACTCTGGATTCACCTGTCTTTTTAGGCTTAGCTAACTGTTGAGACCTCAATGCATGTTCACCCTTGCTACCCTTTGAAAACAGTGCTATAAAGGTAGTAAGAAGTGACTTTGTAATGACAGCATGTGCACCAAGGGAGTCCTATCTGGGAAGCTGCCACCTTTTGTTTCTAGCTTCCAATTTGAACATGTGGCAGGACCTCTCTATGAAGCATGCGGGGGCTTAGGGCTTGTCTGGGGAAGAAGACATCCCTCTTCTTTGGCTGGTGATGAATTTACCTTCTTTAATTCCAAAGCAGTGGCCCCACTCCTTCAGGGTGATATGTTTATCCTTGTTGGGGTCACACTCCTCAAAGAAACGGGTTATGCAGTGTTCCATGGGCACCAGAGATGCTCGCAGAGGAGCAAGTTCGGAATGTGTCAGGACTCTGCAATGAAATACATAGCATCCTATTAACTGAGTAGCTTGTGCATGAAGATTTAACTCTTAGGCTCACCAAGGACATTTTTCTCCCATAAGGTTGCTGTATATGTGAAATAAATAGAATACCGATAAAAACTGCCAATGAAATGAAATAAACGATTTGTGGGTAAGGTTGACAGCTTTTGGGATGTCGATTCACGAGGTTTCTGTCTTCACAGGAACTGTCCTGTCCTTTTCCCACCCTAAATCTACAGGGGTGTACCCAGCAATCATGTTGGTACAACCTGGTTCTCATCCACTGACCATACCTGATTGTTTTAGATGTAGTCACTTGACCCACCTTGGGCCAGTCTTGGGAATTTAGGATCAAGAATGAGAAAGTCAGAGGAGTCTCTGTGGGAAGCTGGACCTTAACATGTAAACTTAGGAGCTGTGGTGTAGCCATATTCTGCTATCTTCGCGGCAGCTTTTTTTTTTTTAATGAATATTACATAGCTTTGATAATTGTGATAAGGAGACTTCAAAACGTTCACTGACAAATGGAATTAAAAGATAAAATTATAAAACATAAACTTTATCAACATAAGCTCTATCAAGTTCCAGACTTTTTTTTATTATTATACTTTAAGTTCTAGGGTACATCACACACAGCAGCTTTGTGTTTAGACTCCTAACCAGGCATTACAGTATTCTAAAATGGAACTGGGAAATGTCCTAAATCTGTTTAGATTTTCCTTCTGCATAGATATGTAGATATTTCATCAGAGAGATAAATCTAGAAATGTTCTTACCTATCCGTAGGGTGTTGGTCAAGTTCACTAAACTGCCAGTGCACAGGATACACATACATGTGGTAGTTTTTCTTAAAGTCCCTTAAGAGAAGGTCAATGGGATGGTCCCCAGCCAAGAGCCTCTTTTCATCCAGGTAAATTTTCTTGACCTGGGGTTAAGAAGGCAGAAGACTGTCAGAGAATCAGACAAATGTAATGGACTCGTCACTTGCTAAACTTTACTTGAAGAGTGACAGTAACACGATAGAGGAAAACAAGCTCAGGACATCATGTGCAACCAAATGAAATTCCTATTCCTTCCAATCAATACTACAGGCCTTTCTCATGCCTACACAGAATAGCACCTGATGTAAGAAACCTCTGGTTTTTAGAAGAAATTTAAATCTTTTTTAAACTTTTAAATATTTTAAGTATATTTTGCCTCTTTCTTTTAACAAGTAATTAATGTTCACTACTTTTTTTTTTTTTTTTTTTAAACTATGAGGTTTTAATGAAAAGGGCTGAATTGACTGAGGGAACATTTTTGATTAGTTAGTGAAAAGTGCTGCTCCTTCCCCTGATGGCAGGGTCCATTCTTAGTCTTCTAGGTCATCCATCCAGTGCCCACTCAGTCTCGCTTTCACCCTGTGTGTTACTGCTTGGCCAGCCCCATTGAAATTTCCCTGTTTCAAAGCTAATATCCTCAAGGCTCTCTGTGACAATGTATTCAAGACCGAGGCTAGAAATGATTCTTGAGCAGTGCATGTGAAACTGTCAGCTTGTGATGTTGCCTCTTATTTCACTGAGTAACTGGAAGCAAACAGAACCTCCACCTGCTCCCAGAACCACAGCTTTCCTACCTGTGACCTTCCTGTGCTCCTAATCTAAGTCCAGCCCCTCTCATCTGGCTGGGACACGTATTGAAGAATGCCCCCTGGCAGTTGTGTGCATTCTCTGCTCCTCACTAATATTTCCTTCTTGACTGGGTTATTTCCAGAAGCATACAAACATCCTCTACCATCTCCCACTGCTAGGGGGGACTCTTGAACTCACTTTCCCCTTCAGCTGCCACCCCATTTCTCTTTATCTCTTTATAGCAAAACTCCTTGAAAGGATTGTCTATACTTGCTACATCCACATCCTTTCTCCTAGTCTCTGTTGAACTCTCTCCACTGGAGCTTCCTTCCTGAAACATGCTCCCACCCCAGGAACAGCTCCTATCAAGGTCAGCTATGACCTTGACATGCTAAATCTCTGGCCAATTCTCAGTCCTCAACTCACAACCTATAAATAGCGTCTGACACAGTTAATGCACACCCTCCTTCCTGTTTTATTTATTTTCGCACCATGTTTAATCCCAACTGACATACTTATACATATATTTGCTGATTTGGTTATATTTGCATAAATGCTCATTTTACTACATACAATTGCATATATGCACATATGTATATATACACATGCATATATACACATATGTGTATATAAACATGTGCATATATGCATATACATGTATATATACAAATTATACATATATAAATATGTATAATTGAAGAAGCTAATCTGTGGATAACTTACTTTGTTTCTCTGCTTCTCATTTAGATAGCCAGCGTGTTCAGAGTTGGCTTCATAAAGCTGCATGAGGATATTCTTGAGC
Source organism: Piliocolobus tephrosceles (assembly GCF_002776525.5). NCBI lineage: Eukaryota > Metazoa > Chordata > Mammalia > Primates > Cercopithecidae > Piliocolobus > Piliocolobus tephrosceles. Next base: position 101,663,469 of record NC_045436.1, on the reverse strand, counting down.
CAGTCTCTCATCCGTAGAGGAAACTGAGTCACTTCAAAGTCCGTACAAGTAGGAATAGCTGTTACAAACAGAAAATGTACTGTAATCTTTGGGCTTATTCGTGTACTATGGCAAGTCCTCATAATAGGAAGCTTAACAACTTCTGGCAACTGACAGAGCCTTCTCAGGGCCCCATTATTATGACAGTGGTCCTTAGCCCTGGCAGCAGCACAAGAGAAGTGCCTGGGGTTTTAAAAAACATACCAAATGCCAGCTTCCAATCAAGTAAATTCTGATGTGACTGGTCTGGTGTGAAGTTTGGGCATCAGGATGTTTTAAAACTCCAAATTCTATTTGGATGTGCAGCTAGGCCCCAGAACCACTGCTGTAGAATCAGAGTTGAAATTTGTAGGTGGAGGGCACAAGTGCTATTGAATAGAGGAAAAGGTAGATATTAGCTGATACTATGGTAAGAAATAATGCTAAATCTCAGTGACTTAAAGAAACAAAAGTCAATTTTGAAATACTGCTACAAGTCCAATACAAGTTGGCAGGAGGGCTCTCTGCTCATTGCAGTCTCCCCAGAGCTCAGGATGACTGCCAGTTTTTTAAGAAAATTATACTTTAAGTTATGAGATACATGTGCAGAACGTGCAGGTTTGTTACATAAGTATACACGTGCCATGGTGGTTTGCTGCACCTGTCAACCCATCATCTACATTAGGTATTTCTCCTAATGCTATCCCTCCCCTAGTCCCCCAGCCCCTGACAGGCCCTGGTGTATGATGTTCCCCTCCTTGTGTCCATGTGTTCTCATGGTTCAACTCCTACTTATGAGTGAGAACATGTGGTGTTTGGTTTTCTGTTCCTGTGTTAGTTTGCTGAGAATGATGGTTTCCAGCTTCATGCATGTCCCTGCAAAGGACATGAACTCATCCTTTTTTATGGCTGCATAGTATTCCATGGTGTATATGTGTCACATTTTCTTTATCCAGTCTATCATTGATGAGCATTTGGGTTGGTTTCAAGTCTTTGCTATTGTGAACAGTGCTGTAATAAATATATGTGTGAATGCGTCTTTATAGTAGAATGATTTATAATCCTTTGGGTATATACCCAGTAATGGGATTGCTGTATCAAATGGTATTTCTAGTTCTAGATCCTTGAGGAATTGCCACACTGTCTTCCACAATGGTTGAACTAATTTACTCCCACCAACAGTACAAAAGTGTTCCTATTTCTCCACATTCTCTCCAGTATCTGTTGTTTCCTGACTTTTTAATGATTGCCATTGTAACTGGCATGAGATGGTATCTCATTGTGGTTTTGATTTGCATTTCTCTAATGACCACTGATGATGAACTTTTTTTCATATGTTTGTTGGCCACATAAATGTCTTCTTTTGAGAAGTGTCTCTTCATATCCTTCACCCACTTTTTGATGTGTTTGTTTTTTTCTTGTAAATTTGTATTAGTTCCTTGTAGATTCCGGATATAAGCCCTTAATTAGATGGAAGATTGCAAAAATTTTCTCCCATTCTGTAGGTTGCCTGTTTACTCTGATGATAGTTTCTTTTGCTGTGCAGAAGCTCTTTAGTTTAGTTAGATCCCATTAGTCAATTTTGGCTTTTGTTGTCATTGCTTTTGGTATTTTAGTCATGAAGTCTTTGCCCATGCCTATGTCCTGAATGGTATTGCCTAAGTTTTCTTCTAGAGTTTTTATGGTTTTAGGTCTTATGTTTAAGTCTTTAATCCATCTTGAGTTAATTTTTGTATGAAGTGTATAGAAGGGGCCCAGTTTCAGTTTTCTGCGTATGGTTGGCCAGTTTTCCCAACTCCATTTATTAAATAGGGAATCCTTTTCCCATTGCTTGTTTTTGTCAGGTTTGTCAAATATCAGATGTTTTTAGATGTGTGGCATTATTTTTGAGGCCTCTGTTCTGTTCCATTGGTCTATATATCTGTTTTGATACCAGTACCATGCTGTTTTAGTTACTGTAGCCTTGTAGTATAGTTTTAAGTTATGTAGCATGATGCCTCCAGCTTTGTTCTTTTTGCTTAGGATTGTCTTGGATATATGGGCTCTTTTTTGGATCCATATGAACTTTAAAGTAGTTTTTTCTAATTCTGTGAAGAAAGTCAGTGATAGCTTGATGGGGATAGGATTGAATCTATAAATTACTTTGGTCAGTAGAACCATTATCACGATATTGATTCTTCCTATCCGTGCTCGTGGATATTTTTCCATTTGTTTGTGTCCTCTCTTATTTCCTTCAGCAGTGCTTTGTAGTTCTCCTTGAAGAGGTCCTTCACATCCATTGTAAGTTGTATTCCTAGGTATTTTATTCTCTTTGTAGCAATTGTGAATGGGCATTCACTTATGATTTGGCTCTCTGCTTGTCTATTACTGGTATATAGGAATGCTTGTGATTTTTGCACATTGATTTTGTATCCTGAGACTTTGCTGAAGTTGCTTATCAGCTTGAGGAGATTTTGGCCTGAGATGATGGGGTTTTCTAAATATACAATTATGTCATCTGCAAACAGAGACAATTCGACTTCCTCTCTTCCTGTTTGAATACCCTTGATTTCTTTCTCTTGCCTCACTGCCTTGGCCAAAACTTCCAATACTATGTTGAGTAGGAGTGGTAAGAGAGGGCATCCTTGTCTTGTGCTGGTTTTTAAAGGGAATGCTTCCAGCTTCTGCCCATTCAGTATGATATTGGCTATGGGTTTGTCATAAATAGCTCTTATTATTTTGAGATATGTTCCATCAATACCTAGCTTATTGAGAGTTTTTAGCATGAAGGGGTGTTGAATTTTGTTGAAGACCTTTTCTGCATCTATTGAGATAATTGTGTGGTTTTTGTCATTAGTTCTGTTTATGTGATGGATTACATTTATTGATTTGCATATGTTGAACCATCCTTGCATCCCAGGGATGAAGGTGACTTGATTGTGGTAGATAAGCTTTTTCATGTGCTCCTGGATTTGGTTTGTCAGTATTTTATTTAGGATTTTTGCATCGATGTTCATCAGAGATATTAGCCTGAAATTTTCTTTTTTCATTGTGTCACTGTCAAGTTTTGGTATCAGGATGATGCTGGCCTCATAAAATGAACTAGGGAGGACTCCCTGTTTTTTTATTGTTTGGAATAGTTTCAAAAGGAATGGTACCAGCTCCTCTTTGTACCTCTGGTAGAATTCAGGTGTGAATCTTTCTGGTCCTTGGCTTTTTTTGATTGGTAGACTATTAATTACTGCCTCAATTTCAGAACTTGTTATTGGTCTATTCAGGGATTCAACTTCTTCCTGGTTTAGTCTTGGGAGGGTATATGTGTCCAGGAATTTATCTGTTTCTTCTGGATTTTCTAGTTTATTTGTGTAGAGATGTTTATAGTATTTTCTGATGGTAGTTTGTATTTCTGTGGGATCAGTGGTGATATCCCCTTTATCATTTTTTATTGTATCTATTTGATTCTTCTCTCTTTTCTTCTGTATTAGTCTGGCTAGCAGTCTATCCATTTTGTTAATCTTTTCAAAAAACCAGCTCCTAGATTCATTGATTTTTTGAAGGGTTTTTCGTGTCTCTATCTCCTTCAGTTATGCTCTGATCTTAGTTATTTCTTGTCTTCTGCTAGCTTTTGAATTTGTTTGCTCTTGCTTCTCTAGTTGTTTCAATTGTGATGCTAGGGTGTCAATTTTAGATCTTTCCTGCTTTCTCCTATGGGCATATAGTGGTATAAATTTCCCTCTAAACGCTGCTTTAGCTGTGTCCCAGAGATTCTGGCACATTGTGTCTTCGTTCTCATTGGTTTCAAGGAACTTTCTTATTTCTGCCTTAATTTGGTTATTTACCCAGTAGTCATTCAGGAGCAGGTTGTTCAGTTAACATGTAGTTGTGCGGTTTTGAGTGAGTTTCTTAATCCTGAGTTCTAATTTGATTGCAGTGTGATCTGAGAGACTGTTATGATTTCTATTCTTTTGCATTTGCTGAGGAGTTTTCACTTTCAATTATTTGGTCAATTTTAGAATAAGCGCAATGTGGTGCTGAGAAGAATGTATATTCTGTTGATTTGGGGTGGAGAGTTCTGTAGATGTCTATTAGGTCCACTTAGTCCAGAGCTGAGTTCAAGTCCTGAATATACTTGTTAATTTCTGTCTTGTTGATCTGTCTAATATTTTACAGTGGAGTATTAAAGTCTGCCACTATTATTGTGTGGGAGTCTAAGGTCTCTAAGAACTTGCTTTGTGTATCTGGGTGCTCCTATATTGGGTGCATATATATTTAGGATAGTTAGCTCTTCTTGTTGCATTGATCCCTTTACCATTATGTAATGCCCTTCTTTGTCTTTTTTGGTCTTTGTTGGTTTAAAGCCTGTTTTATCAGAAGCTAGGATTGCAACTCCTGCTTTTTTTTTTTTTGCTTTCCAATTCTTGATAAATAGTCCTCCATCCTTTTACTTTGAGCCAATGTGTGTCTTTGCACATGAGCTGGGTCTCCTTAATACAGCACTTTTGACTCTTTATCCAATTTGCCAGTCTGTGTCTTTTAATTGGGGCATTTAGCATGTTTACATTTAAAATTAATATTGTTATGTGTGAATTTGATCCTGTCATTATGATGCTAGCTGGTTATTTTGCCCGTTAGTTGATGCAGTTTCTTCATAGTGTCAATGGTCTTTACAATTTGGTATGTTTTTGCAGTGGTTGGTACTGGTTTTCCCTCTTCATATTCAGTGGTTCCTTCAGGAACTGTTGTAAAGCAGGCCTGGTGGTGAAAAAATCTCTCAGCATTTGCTTATCTGTAAAGGATTTTATTTCTCCTTCACTTATGAAGTTTAGTTTGACTGGTTATGAAATTCTAGGTTGAAAATTCTTTAAGCATGTTGAATATTGGCCCCCACTCTCTTCTTGCTTATAGAGTTTCTGCAGAGAGTTCCACTGTTAGTCCGATGGGCTTCCCTTTGTGGGTATTCTGACCTTTCTGTCTAGCTGCCCTTAACATTTTTTCCTTCATTTCAACCTTGGTGAATCTGACGATTGTGTGTCTTGGAGTTGCTCTTCTTGAGGATTATCTTTGTGGTGTTCTCTGTATTTCCTGAATTTCAATGTTGGTCTGTCTTGCTAGGTTGGGGAAGTTCTCCTGGATAATATCCTGAAGAGGGTTTTCCAACTTGGTTCCATTCTTCTCATTACTTTCAGGTACACCAATTAAATGTAGGTTTGGTCTTTTACATAGTCCCATATTTCTTGGAGGCTTTGTTCGTTCCTTTTCATTCTTTTTTCTCTAATCTTGTCTTCATGCTTTATTTCATTAAGTTGATCTTCAATTTCTGATATCCTTTCTTCTGCTTAATTGATTTGGCTATTGATACTTGTGTATGCTTCACAAAGTTCTCGTGCTGTATTTTCCAGCTCCATCAGGTCATTTATGTTATTCTCTAAACTAGTTATTCTGGTTAGCAATTCCTCTAAACTTTTTTCAAGGTTCTTAGCTTCCTTGCGTTGGGTTATAACATGCTCCTTTAGCTCAGAGGAGTTTGTTATTACCCACGTTCTGAAGTCTACTTCTGTCAATTCCTCAAACTAATTCTCCATCCACTTTTGTTCCCATGCTGGCAAGGAGTTGCGATCCTTTGGAGGAGAAGAGGTATTCCCATTTTTGGAATTTGCAGGCTTTTTGTGCTGGTTTTTCCTCATCTTCGTGGATTTTCTGCCTTTGGTCTTTGATGTTAGTGACCTTCAGATGGGGTATTTGTGTAGATATCTTTTTTGTTGAGGTTGATGCTGCTTTTTTCTGTTCATTAGTTTTCCTTCTAACAGTCCCCTCTGCTGCAGGTCTGCTGGAGTTGACTCGAGGTCCATTCTAGACCTTGTTTGCCTGGATATCACCAGCAGAGGCTGCAGAACAGCGAACATTGCTGCCTGTTCCTTCCTCTGGAAGTTTCGTCCCAGAGGGGTACCCGCCAGATGCCAGCTGGAGTGCTCCTGTATGAGATGTCTGCTGACCCCTGCTTGGAGGTTTCTCCCAGTCAGGAGGCACGGTGGTCAGGGACCCACCTGAGGAGGCAGTCTGTCCCTTAGCAAAGCTCGAGTGCTGTGCTGGGAGATCTGCTGCTCTCTTCAGAGTGGGCAGGCAGGAACGTTTAAGTGTGCTGAAGCTGCGCCCACAGCCACCCCTTCCCCCAGGCGCTCTGTCCCAAGGAGATGGGAACTTTATCCATAAGCCCCTGACTGGGGCTGCTGCCTTACTTTCAGAGATGCCCTTCCCAGAGAGGAAGAATCTAGAGAGGCAGTCTAGGTACAGTGGCTTTAGGGTGCTGCAGTGGGCTCCACCCAGTCCGAACTTCCTAGCAGCTTTGTTTACACTGTGAGGGGAAAACCGCCAACTCAAGCCTCAGCAATGGCAGATGCCCCTCCCCCAACCAAACTCCAGCATCCCAGGTCTATTTCAGACTGCTGTGCTGGCAGCGAGAATTTCAAGCCAGTGGATCTTAGCTTGCTAGGCTCCATGGGCGTAGGATCCACGGAGCTAGACCATTTGGCTCCCTGGCTTCAGTCACATTTCCAGGGAAGTGAACAGTTCTGTCTTGCTGGCATTCCAGGTGCCACTGGGGTATGAGAAAAAAAAAAAACTCCTGCAGCTACCTCGGTGTCTGCTCAAATGGTGGCCCAGTGTTGTGTTTGAAACCCAGCGTCCTGGTGGTGTTGGCACCGTAGGGAATCTCCTGGTCTGTAGATTGCGAAGACTGTGGGAAAAGCATAGTATCTGGGCCAGAATGCACCATCCTTCACAGCACAGTCCCTCACAGCGTCCCTTGGCTAGGGGAGGGAGTTCCCCGACCCCTTGCACTTCCTGGGTGAGGCAACACCCCACCCTGCTTTGGCTCCCCCTCCGTGAGCTGCACCCACTGTCTAACCAGTCCCAATGAGCTGGGTACCTCAGTTGGAAATGCAGAAATCACCCTCCTGTGTTGATCTCACTGGAAGCTGCAGACCAGAGCAGTCCCTGTTTGGCCATCTTGTCAGCCACCAATGACATTGCCATTTTTTGAGGCCACTATCTCAAAGAGAGTTTGTTGTGGCAAAGGAGCAGAGGATGGAGAGCCATACCCCAGCTCTTCAATGCTTCTGCCCAGAACTCACACAGATGATTTTTCACATTTCATTGGACAAAGCAAGATATATGGGCATACCTAACGTCCAGGAGGCTGACATATTTCATCCTCTCCTGTGTCTGGAAGGGGAGGAGACCCGGAAATAATAGTGAGCATTGCTAATGTGGAGAATCACTTAGTGGTAAGGGGAGCCAAACACAATTGAGAGCATCCTGGGGAAGGAAGACAGCCTTAACAAACTTTTGGAAGAATGTGTTGTCGGAAAACTTCTTGGCAAAGGCTTAACTTAAATTGGGAAGAGGGCAAATAATGTAGCAAAATTCCAGTGATTCAACTCTATGATTAAGCGGATAACATTATCATAGTGGTTCTGAGCCCTGGCTGCACATTAGAATTGTCTAGGTTACTTTAAAAACAAATAATAATAATAATAAATGTCAGGGTTCCAACCTAGTTCAGTTAAATCAGAATCTCCTATGGTTAAGGCCAGAGAGTTCTTATTTTTTAAGTTTCCCCAGTTGATGATTTTTGTGTTCAGAACTACATTAGCTTTTCCCTGTTTGCATATAGATAACTCAGGCATGTCCAGATTCACCCCAAACCCTCTCAGAGATCATGGTTGACAGGAGGGACATAATCTTACATTTGCAGGCTCCAAAATAATCCAGCTGGAGTTGATGCCCCTTTTTGGTCCCCTCCAGTCTGCATTTAGTAGCGAATAGATGACAGGAACTGGCATAGGTCTGATTGTCAGTGCCACAAACCTATGGAAGATAAGCAGGAGTAAAAGCTGATAGAGCCAAATGCTCACTGGAAGACACTCTGCTCCTTAAAGCTCATATGCTGATAACAGTGCTGTGTCAAAGATGTGGTCAGGTAGGTGAGACTATTAAAATCATAATTGTTCCATTTGGCATCAAAAAAATCAACTAAACTGTACCAACGGTGATGACAATTTAGCTCTAGGTAAGCTCAGTAGAATGAAAACTGCAGATGTTCCAAATATTAGATGATAACCTATGTACCTTTTTTAAGCAAATATTTCAATTGCAAATGTTTTTATTTCAGTCACTAACCCTTTGGAGCCACGTAAAGACTATTTTGCAGAATACTTACTTGGTCAAGGAGTTTTGTTGGAGGACAAGTCACTGGATCCTGGCAGACACAGTGAGGTTTTCCCTGTTGGTCTACCTTACAAATGTGGCCTCTTTTACACTGGAAGCTCATGCAAGAATCTAACAGAAAAGATTAGACAGGAAACATGGACAAAGTTAAATTGAGTATGTAAATACAAATTTACTCAACTAGTTTCATTTTCACTAATGAGGGGGAAATTTCGTAGTCCTTGAAATTTGCAAATTTGGAAGTGGGAAGACATTGGAATCCTCTTTAATTGATGTGTTAATTTCCAGATGGAACCTTCTATTTTACATGATAATTTTACAGACCATTTTACATGATAATCTAGATTTCCTTTTGTAGCAGTTTGGATTGGAGATGTGCAAAGAACAGACAGCTCTTCTATGCCTGAGATGGTCATAGTCTGAAGTTCTTAGTGCAATGTTGTGCAAACTGGTCAGAAGCGAAATAAGGCTGAAATTCAAAATGTTTGTGATGGGGGAGGAATTAGGTCCTTTATCATGTATGGGATATAAATTCACAAGCAAGTTACGGATTTGAGAATAAATAAGGTAGAATTAATTCTTTTCAGAAGCAAAAGGATTTAAGAGTCTCCTCTTTGGATTTGAGAAAACACTAGAAATGTAGTATTATCTTGTGATTTTTTAGTTAAGCCAGAGTTACATTGGAAATCTCTCTGAATTTGTTGGTAAAGCTTTCTTACCAGGCTTTTAAGGTGTAAGAAAACTCCTACATTAGAGTGGCAGCAGAGTTCTCAGTAATTGAGGTTACCATTGACTTTGTGCACCAAAATCTGTGCCAAGAACTCTAGCCTTTTCACTAATATCTAAACAGGGCTTCCAGTTTGTAAACACTTTTACCCATAGTTGTATATCAAGTATGTACAAGAAAATGTCAACGATTTATGGGAGCATTTCCTTGGGGAGGGTTGGTGAGAGAAAAAATTCTGTGCAGTAGTCACAAAGGATGGAGGGACAAGCCCAAAGTGGCAGATTCCATTTCTTCCTTGATATAGTCACAAACAGCTTGCTTTGTGCATACTCACCCACACCATGCACCCTCTTGTTGCCTTCACTTGACGTTTCCTCATCATTTGATGAGTTCTCTGCTTTCTTGGCCTTTAGAATAACAAGAGCAAAAGTTAAAATCTACTAAGAGGAGAGCCATTACTTAATTTATATTCCCACTGTGCATACTTTCACAGAGTATTTTTCATGCTCAAATCATTTCAAATCTCAGAAAGGGAAACCAGGCTGGGTGTGGTGGCTCATGTGTGTAATCCCAGCACTTTGGGAGGCCAGAGTGGAAGGATCACTTCAAGCCCAGGAGTTTAAGATTGGCCTGGGCAACATAGGGAAACTCCATCTCTACCAAAAAAAAAAAAAAAAAAAAAAACCCAGCTGGGCGTGATGGTGCGTGCCTGTGGTCCCAGTTACTCAGGAGGCTAAGGTGGGAGGACTACTAGAGCCCAGGAGATTGAGGCTGCAGGGAGCTGTGATTGCACCACTGCACTCCAGCCTAGGAGACAGAGCAAGACTTCGTCTCTAAAAACAAAACAAAACAGAAAAAAAGGAGAGAAATGGAGCCTATAATCCCAGCACTTTGGGAAGCTGAGGTGGGTGGATCACCTGAGGTCAGGAGTTTGTGACCAGCCTGACCAACAAGGTGAAACCCCATCTCTACTAAAAATACAAAAATTAGCTGGGCGTGGTGGCAGGCGCCTATAGTTCCACCTACTTGGGAGGCTGAGATAGGATAATTGCTTGAACCTGGGAAGCAGAAGTTGCAGTGAGCCGAGATCACACCACTGCACTCCAGCCTGGGTGAAGGAGTGAGACTCCGTCTCAAAAAAAATAAAAGAAAAAAGAAAAAAAGAAAAAAGAAAGGGAAATCAGTCACAACTGCGGAGATAGACAGTAACCCTTGGAGAACAGGACCCATTTCTATCTTTATCAACAAGACGTAGTGTGGTATCTCTGGGGATTACTCAATAAGACTTGGAGTCTCCTCTTTGGATTTGAGAAAACACTAGAAATGTAGTATTATCTTGTGATTTTTTAGTTAAGCCAGAGTTACATTGGAAATCTCTCTGAATTTGTTGGTAAAGCTTTCTTACCAGGCTTTTAAGGTGTAAGAAAACTCCTACATTAGAGTGGCAGCAGAGTTCTCAGTAATTGAGGTTACCATTGACTTTGTGCACCAAAATCTGTGCCAAGTCCTGCTGGTAGGTGGCTGCCAGGATTTTGAACGAAAGCTCCAAATATGCTTCCTCTCTGCCCCGATCCTGCTGTAGTTTCCAGATTATCATTTTGGTATGTGTTTGCTTAATAAAGTAGGGCCTTAATGTTTATAACTAATTCAACAAACACTGTTGGCTCTTTTGTTATGTCAGAGGCATTTTGTTGGACACTGGTGATTCAACTCGAAAACAATATGGCATCTGCTTTCAAGGCATTAGAGCAGCAGCTCTCAGTGTCTCCCATCCTTCAGATCTGTCATAATTTATCATTTCAGCTAGTTCCAGGGACTTTCAATGGCCAATATCTGCATTTCTGTGCCTGAAAAATCATGGAAATTGACCTGACTCACTCAAGGGACAGACTGGACATGCTGGAAAATTAATACCCCCCTAGCAATCCTCAGCCAAAAGAAGTGCCCTAGCTCCTTCAGTCACCAAATGGAATAATTCTGAGAAAGTGTCTTTACATGGCTTGAATGATGTTCCTTTTATTAGCTTCCTTTCCTTCTTGTGTTACTTCTTCACTCCTCTATCTTTGTTCCCTGTGCTTCTTAAATAAACAACACTCAAATCCAAGATCTGCTTCTATGGGGACCCAAATAAAACAGGCATTCTCAGCCTAATGATAGAAATGGACCTAAAAATAAATAATTGTAATATATCTTAGTAACATACTAGTAGACGTCCATATAGGACACTGTAAGAGCACAGAGAAAGGTCATGACTGTTTATTGATAATGCTGGCTTTATTGAACAAGGACCATTTAAAATAATCTTACCTCTTGGTGCTCTCCAGGCTCACTGGTATCTATATTTTCATTTTCATGTGCTTTATCCCTTTGCTCCTCAATTTTCAGGGGATAAGCAATAGATTGAGCTCTCTCGGCCTCCAGAAAGGCCTGGCTTGGGATGAAGTAGTCATCACTTGCACTGTGTCTGGGGCCATCATCGCCATCATCACTGCCATCATCATCAGCTCCATGATTTCTGGGCATGGTACCATCGTCAGTAGGTTCCATGAGCAAAGCCTCAGAAACAGTCTTTTCATCTATCTCTTTGTGGTTGCTGATAGCTTCCAGGCCAGTTTTACCCTCTTGACTCGGCCATTCAGTTTCTTGAATGTGTTTATTGATGTTCGATGCATTTTCCTCTTCCATTTCTGCATTGGAGTTATCATCTTCTTGTTCTTGGTTACCCTGCTCAAATTCATCCTCCTGCATCTTGCTTACTTGAGTTGGTTGATCAGACTCTTCCAAAATGTCATCAGATTGGGTATTGTCTTCCTCCTGCTTGCTGTTAGCATCCTCCCTGGGCAATTCTGTCTTTCCTTCTTGGTTATCATTGTGGGTACCAACTTCACCTGGCTCTTTTTCTTCTTCCTCTTCTTCATTGGAAATATTTGAATCCTGCTCTTGGTTTCCTTGATCCCTTAGGTCTTGGCTATGTTTACTGCTGCTGTTCAACTGATGATGTGAATAATTTCTAGGTTGTTCTTGGTTTTCCTCTCTCTTTGTGATACTTTCTTGTTGGTTAGAATCTGTGAAGGAACTAACACCAGGAGCCAAAAAGTTAGTGTTCTCTGAGGGTTTTTTCTCCTGAGGCTCACTCATATCTTCTTTTATGTCCAATATACCTTCAGTTGGTACATACTCCAAATTCACACTGAAGTCACCATCTCTGTCCTCCTGGTCCTTCAGTCCCAGCTCTTGGCTAGAACTCTTGCCCTGTTCTGCTGACTGTTCGTGGCTTTCCTCTTTTGACTTTAGTACTGATGATTTTTCAGCCTTAAAAGAAAAAAAAAGTTCATTCTTCAAACAAATGATAATATAACCGTATTTATGCCTAAGGTAACGTTTAATATTCATTATTCTTTTTCTTCACACACTATCATGTAAACATGTTTATAATATTCCTCACACTCTGCAGCCACAGGTTTAAACTGAATTTGGATTTTATAAAATGAAACAAGTATACAGCAGCTCAGCCCAAGTAGTAAAACTCATTAATCCTCATGATTCTTCTAGTGATTGGAGGCAGTTGAGGTGATCATCATGTTTTAAAAAAATTAAACTGGGACATAAATGACATAATCTCTTTTACCATGCTTTGAAACTAAGACCTTTGGAGAATTAAAAAATTATATGAATATAAATGATGTTACTTTTACCTTATGGTGGGAATGGTCTTCTGGGGATACTGCTGTTTCTTTTTCATTTTCTGCATCTTCAGCCCTTAAATTGGGGATTGCAGTGTTGTCGAGTGCTACCGTTTCAGCAGTTGGTTTAGAATGATCAGATAATAATCTTGCATTTGTCTGAAAAAATTAAAAACTGGTTTTTGTTATTCATGTCTGGATGCTAATTTAAAAATTTGCTAGTTACTCTTGTTGTCATCATTATTAGTAGCAATATACTTCATTCATACCAACGATTTAAAAATATTCTCTAGAGTTTTTGAGGATATAAGCAAATGCCTAGAACAGAATGTTAAGTGGAAGCAGAATCTCAATTGTGTTTAAAAAAAAGTTATTTATGCAGATACTAGGTAGAAATAAAGCAAAATGCATTTCAACAATGGTAACTCTGAGTTTTGAAATTATTTTCTGTGTTTTTTAAACTTTTGCAAAGCATTTATACTTTACAATTTTGGAAAGTGTTGTTTAGCGGAAAGTTGAAGTCAAATAAAATTAACCATAGGATATAGTATTGTATATTTTCCTAATTTAAGTACTCACTAATAATTAGCCGAAAAATTTGTAAACTTTTAATCAATATTTGTTTGATTTCTTAACACCATTGGCCTTAACATTGATCAGGTAATCTTAATAAAAAACAATTTAAGGGCTGGTCGCAGTGGCTCACGCCTGTAATCCCAGGTCTTTGGGAGGCCGAGGCGGGCTAATCACCTGAGGTCAAGGGCAGGAGTTCTAGACCAGCCTGGACAACATGGTGAAACCCCGTCTCTATTAAAAATACAAAAAATTAGCTGGGCGTGGTGGTGGGTGCCTGTAATCGCAGCTACTCGGGAGGCTGAGGCAGGAGAATCGCTTGAACCCTGGAGGTGGAGGTTGCAGTGAACTGAGATCATGCCATTGCACTCCAGCCTAGGCAACAAGAGGGAAACTCTATCTCAAAAAAAAAAAAAAAAAAATTAGAATTAATTCAAAGACTGTGTGAGACAGGGCACTAAGCCTAGTAGAAAAGGGCATGTCTGGACTATTAATTTCTATTAGAGGGATGGATGGTCCTATTTCTAGCAAGATTGGAGACTTAGATAAAGAGCTGGGCAGTGATGCATGATGGGGCAGTTGAACAACTGAACTTGGAGGTAAGAGTCCTCCATTCAAGTCTTGCCTCTGCTATTTACTTTCTATCTGTGGTTTGACAGGTCATTAATATTTTTTATTAATTTAAAAATATTAATATAATTAATTAATCACATTAACTTATTAATTAACTCCAGCCTCTTGCCCAGGGTGGAGTTCAGTGGTGCAGTCTCGGCTCACTGCAACCTCTGCCTCCCAGGCTGAAGCCACCCTTCCACTTCAGCCTCCCCAGTAGCTGGGACTACAGGCACCACCATGCCTGGGTGATTTTTGTATTTTTTGTAGAGATGGAGTTTCACTATGTTGCCCAGGCTGGCCTCGAACTTCTGAACTCAAGCAATCTTCCTGTCTTGGCCTCCCAAAGTGCTGAGATTACAGGCATGAACCACCACGCCCGGTCAAGGTCATTAATTTCTACCCTGCCATCTCTCAAGGTGGCAAGAAATATCAAGTGAGCAGAAATATCAAAATAAGGTTATGTATAAAAAAATTTTATAAATTTTAAGGAGTTGCCCAACTGAAAATTACTATTGCTAGTGCTAATATCACACCGTGGTAGTAATATAAACTGCCTAGTATCTGAGGCAGATATTCACTGTAGATCTTTATTAGAGAGATACTCTGGACACTCAGATAGCATATCCAGGTGTAAGTATGAAACTGGGATTCTATTTGGATTAACTTATTTTTATTCCATTAGCAGGTCCTATAGCGCTGACTGTGTAATGTAAAGAAAACCATAGAATATAGGATTTATTTTTTAATTTTTAATTTTTTTTGAGACAGAGTCTTGCTCAGTTGCCCAGGTTGAAGTACAGTGGCATGATCTCGGCTCACTGTAACCTCCATCTGCTGGGTTCAAGCGATTCTCATGCCTCAGCCTCCTGAGTAGCTGGGATTGCAGGTGCCTGCTACCATGCCATGCTAATTTTTGTGTTTATTTATTTATTTTTTTTAGTACAGACAGGGTTTCACCATGTTGGCCAGGCTGGTCTTGAACTCCTGGCCTCAAGTGATCTGCCCACCTCGGCCTCCCAAAATGCTGGGATTACAGAGGCGAGCCACGGCTTCTGGCCAAAGTATAGGATTCCTTTAGGTTTGGTTTGCTGCTTTGCTTCTTATCTCCTTTTCACCTAAGATGGGTAATTAATTTGAAAAAGTTTATAAAGAAGCCTTAAAGAAGGGGGAAAAGGAAAAAGAATGGTGGCCACTTTGGTTAAGCTGCCAACAGGGGGCATCATAGAAGGCAATGGATGGGGGAGATTTTAGGCTTATTAGTGGAGAACTGGTCACTCTCTCTGCCCCTCCATTCATCTACTGCCCAAGCAGGAAGAAATGCACACAAAAAATGGCAGCTCTTTTACTTTCAGAAATACTCTGCAATTGAAATTACGTTTTATCATTATGAGCATATTTCTATTTATTTAATATGCCCTCTGGAAATCTATTTGGAATCTCCCAACTACACAGAATCCATTTACATCTGGAGAATTCAGGCAGGGAGGGAAAATGATACAAATTTTTAATAGGTCAGTTCTATGAGAAGATACTTAGCTTTCTAGTGTTCGGCTAGGTTTACATGATATCAAATTGTCTCAGAAAGGAAACATCTGCAATGTGTCTAAATACAAGCGTGTCATTCAAACATTTGGTTCAAACTTTTTTTGTTTTTTGAGACAGAGTCTTGCTCTGTCACCCAGGCTGGAGTGCTGTGGTGCGATCTTGGCTCACTGTAGCCTCGACTCTCCTGGCTCAAGGAATCCTCCCTCCTGTGCCTCCCAAGTAGCTGGGACTACAGGCACATGGCATGGCACCTGGCCAATTTTTTGTTTTTTTTTTAAATTTTTTTGTAGAGACAAGGCTTCACTATGTTACCCAGGCTGGTCTTGAACTCCTGGGCTCAAGTGACCCTCTGGCCTTGACCTCCCAAAGTGCTGGGATTACAGGTAAGAGCCACAGTGCGTGGCCCAAAGACACTTTTTTATGTATATTTACATAATAGCAACAGCTGCAAGGACAAAGCACATTTTCAGGAGAAAACAATGGTTTTGTGGGAACTCCTTTCAGTGTTGAACATTAATTTGTCCCGATTTTGTAATTTCAGGGTGTAATGTATAATTTCAGCTGGAGTAGCTCCACGCTGCTTAAGCATGATTCCTGATAGTGGTCATAAACTCTGTCTTCCAAGAACAGCTTGGTCTAGATGCCATGGAGTTTGTTTTTGCTGACACATTTGTCAACCAGGCGCTAGCTAACAACTTATCCAAAAAGCAAGGACAGAATTTTAGACCTAGAGAGGAAGGGAGGAAACGGACAATTGAGAAATTGCTTTGTCTATTTAAAAGAGGCTGATTCCTCCATTTGGTGAAAAAGAAAAAAAATGGCACAGTCCTCTGGTTTAATGAAGGATTCCATGGATCATTTGCGGAACGTCTCTGGTGGTCATCCATGCCATGGTTTCATTTGTTTTTTAACTTTCAGTTTGTTTTGAGTCCACTGATGCGGTTTCAAATGATCTGATATGTGTTCAGCTGCTTTACTGCTGTGCAAATGGGGCCAGTGTATCTGGCCACGAAGAAGAGAATATTCTAGTCCTGCCTACTTTCAGTATACTTGCTTGGACAGCCTCCCAAGAATGAGTTAGGAGCTTGTTTATGATTACTGTATCGTTTCCTGCCTAACCCATTGGTTCCTGTTTTCATTATAGACTCTCAAAATTTTTCTCAGCCAATCTATTTGATCTTGAAGAAAATGCTGCTGGAGACTGTGGATATGCACCTTAAGTTTTTTTTTTTTTTTTTTTTTTTTGACGGAGTCTCGCTCTGTTGCCCAGGCTGGAGTGCAGTGGAGTGATCTTAGCTCACTGCAACCTCCGCCTCCTGATTGATTCTCCTTGCCTCAGCCTCCCGAGTAGCTGGGATTACAGGTGCCCACCACCACACCCGGCTAATTTTTGTATTTTTTTAGTAGAGACAGGGTTTTGCCATGTTGGCCAGGCTGGTCTTGAACTCCTAACCTCAGATGATCCGCTCACCTTGGTCTTCCAAAGTGCTGGGATTACAGATGTGAGCCACTGCGCCCGGTCTAAAGTCTTAGGTTTATAATAACAATGTGATGAACTTCCCTGGGAGAATTTATTTCTTCCCGTGTCTTGGGTATTTGGGCATATTCTATGGCTAATAAACGGAGAGCCCACACTTTCTGCTGCATATTTATTGTGTCTTGTAGAACCTGATAGTTCAAAAAAAATTTTTTTAAATACCTTGAGTTTTCCAATTACTTGTTTATTACTTGGGCAATAAAGAATATAATTAAAATAAAAAAGAATTTCAAACCATTATCTAATAACATTTTCTTTTAAATGGAGGATTTCTAAATTAAATATTAAGAGAAAGAGATGTAATAACAGAAGAAAGGAAATTTACCGGGATTGCAGCTGCAGTTCCCAAGATACACAGGAAAAAAAGCCCAGTCTTCATGCTTTCCAGATCTGTGAACCAAGAAGATAATTATCAGTGGTAGGGAAAAGTTTCCTCACGAAAAACTGAAAGATAATTTTAGCAAATACTGAGCTTGATATTGTCCTTGGCATATAAAAGTGATTTCTATCTTTGTGGATTAATATGTCTGAAAAGACAGACTGATGGCAGGTCTTACTCAGTTGTGTACCTGTGAAAATTACTCCCTGATTTTTTGATCAGGCCATGTTTGGCAGAACATATCTCTGTTTATGACTGTACTTCTTTGAGTAAAGACGCTGTGCAGATCTCAGGTCTTAAGATTTGTGAGTATTTATAATGAAAAAAAAAATCACGAAATGAAGTCACGTGGTATGTCAAGTTTGAGTAAAAACACGCCGCCTGTTTAGTGGTAAAGAAACACATTCATTCAGTGAAGATTTTCAGTCATACAACACTGCACTGCCACAGAGTCATAGACCTAAGGGCATTTATGTTCATCTAATTCAGAGGTATTTACTGGCAATCTGTGAGTTGGGGGTGGCCTTCAGATAGGTTTGGTTTGGTAGGCACTGTGCATTTTAAACCAGTATTTTAAATTCCAGAGGTTTCATGTCAAAATCCAAATTTCCAGTTTCTCTTGAACCATCTAACCTCTTAGCAACAACAGGCCTTCATGACAACAGTTGGCTGCATCTGTGTTGAGACTACCCTCTGTAAGGGATGCTGGCGTTTGTGCTAGATCTCTCACTTTTGTTATTTGCCTTTCATTTGAGTTTAGTTAGTTCCAAACGAACTCTTTAAGTTTAGAAATGAGACAAGTGAGGCTCAGAGAGGTTAAGTAAGTCGTCTCCAGATGAACTCTGGGTCTAAGGCTTTTCCCACACACCAGTTATATTATTGTGGTTCTTGAAAGTAGTGGGCAGCCTACATTTTTTTGCAGGGTATCCCTGAGTCTGGTGGTCTGATCTCTAACTGGGATTAGGGTTAGTTTTTAGTATTTAATGGAGGTTTTATGGATCTCCCAGACATACTAGATGACTCCTTTAAATTATTTTTTGCAATCATAAACACATTCGCAGAGTTTTAAATAAGACTTTGAGGTTTATAAAGAAACTAAGCAGTTTCTTCTGCTACTTATCCCAATATTTCTACACAATATGCTTAAACGGATATTTTAAAATATATTAAATATTACCCTAGGGATTTAATATTGCAACAACTATCACTTCTCACGCACGCGCGCGCACAACACACACACGCACACACTTCTCTTCCTAAAATAATTTTATCACAATTCTTGTTTAAATTTTTATTTAACATTCGTGACAATGTAATATTCTTCACAGGTGAACCAAGTAGTAGTTGCACGTGTTGAACCACACTGACATTTCTTTTCTTGAACAATATTTTGGTTTTGTTTTGATTTAGAAATTGCCTTCCTTTTAAAGCTTTTTACATACTTTTTTGTGCACCCATCACTTATTCTTCCTGAATTTTCCAACAAAATTAAAAATTTCCTCTTAATATGGTAACAACAATAACAACAACATAGCAACATTAACAACCCCCTAAGGAAATCCCTCGTGTTCATTTCCCCCCTTGGAAGTGGCACTCCTAGAGTCTCAGATTTCTTGCTTCCTTTGGACTGGTGTATTCCAGGCTGCTGTGCGGCTTTTCTCCTGGGGTTCATACTTGGGGTCACCACACCCTGGTAATCCCCTTTGTCTTTTTTCTTCTGTTTGATTTCTTGCTGCCTAGGTCCCATATATTTTTCTTTCTTAGTTTTCTCCTTCATTTTGATGAAGCACATACTCCATAAGTTTCTTGAGAAATCATACACAGGAGACAGAATTTTTAAGGTACTGCATATTAGAAAAATACCTGTGTTTTACCCTTTACTTGGTACATAGTTTGACTAGATATAGAATTCTACATTGGAATTTTTTTCTCAGAATTTTTTTTAAAGCATTGGTCTATTTTCTGATAATTTCCAGTGTTGCTAGTAAGAACTCTGATGTGAGTTTTTCCCCAAAGTTTCTACGAACATAGTATTTTTTTTCTTCTTTATGGATGCTTTTACATTTTTACATTTGGCCCCAGTCTTCTGAAATATTACCATCTCCACCTTAGCTTGGATACTTTTACATTTATTTTAGAAACTCATTAGGCCCTTTGAATTTGGAAATTTATGTATTTCTGTTCTGGGGAGCATTTCATGTGTTAGTTCTTTAATGGATTTGCCCTTCTATTTTTTGTCTTTTCTTTCTGGAATTTATATTAGTTAAATATCAGAATTCTGGGGTTGATTCTCCGATTTCAAATCATTTTTGCTCTTCTCTTCAATAGTGTGTCCATCATTCTGGGAAACTTTCTCAATTTTACCTTCCATCTCTCCCATTGATTTTTCTTTTTTCCCTAGAGATAGGGTTTCACCATGTTGCCCAGGCTGGTCTCAAACTCCTGAGCTCAAAGTCATCTGCCCACCTCAGCCCCGCAAAGTGCTAGGATTACGGGGATGAGCCACTGTGCCTGGCCTCTCTTATTGATTAAAACAATTATATTCATATACTTCATTTTCTTTTTTAATTTTATTTTAAATTGACAAATAATAATTATACATATTCATGGGGTACATAGTGATGTTTCACTACATATAATGTATAGTGATCAGATAAGGATAATTAGCATATCCATCACCTCAAACAGTTATTATTTCTTTGTATTGGGAACAGTGTCCTCTTTCTAGCTATTTGAAATATATAATATCCTACAGTGGTATAGAGCACTAGAACTTATTCCTCCTATTAGCTATAGTTTTATGTCCTTTAGCAAATATCTCCCTATTCCTTTCTTCCCCTCACCCTTCCCAGCCTCAAGTTGTACTTCTTACTTCTTACTTCTATGAGATCTGTTGTACTTCTCACTTCTATGAGATCAACTTTTTTGCTTTCACGTGAGTGAGAATTTATTTCCTGTTGGCTTCTCTTTTTTAATATTGTCCTGTTCTTTATTAGTGTGACATATGTTCTTGTCTCCTTGAGGATATTAATCAAATATTTTGAAAATTTCCTCTGCATCCTGCATTTTTTGTTTCCTTCTTGTTCCTTTTTTTTTTTCCCAGTTAGTTTGTTTTGATCTTTGTTTTTCATGTTGAAAGCTTTTCTCTAATATTTGACGTATTTGGCTGTCCATTAGTACTTAGCAGTGAGTCGCTAGAAAGCCAATTAGAACTTTATGGACAGGGCTTGGAGGGCTTCCAAAGAACAGTTCCATGGAGCATTGGAGGGTTCCAAGAGCAGGAATCTGACAGTCTCTATGGGGCACCCCAAAGGTCATTCTCATATATTTTAGGGAGATTTTCTTTTCTCTAGAGGAGAAATTCCTACCTCTTACCTTGGGAAGCAAATATAAACTTGCTAGCATTCTGTGAGATGAGTGAAGAGACTGGAGTTGTCTCAGTACACACACTGATTTTTCACTTAGCCCTAGGTTTCTGTATGGCTCCACCTGCCACCTGACATTGTGCTTACCCTGAGTGCAGAGCCAGAGGATAAGCTTTTTCCTGCTTATGTTGAAACATGGAAGTCCTCTGCCTGTGCAGGCAGGAGGAAGGATCTTGAATCTAAGAGTTAATCTGATAGGCTTTCAACCAATACTCCAGATTTCAGCGTCTATCCTCACCTTGCCTTTCAAATCACCTGGTGCCTCCAATTCTGGAAACTTGCATGGGTTCTTCGGTGTGAATGGCTTCCTTCTTTGTCTATGGCATCTTTCTCTGCAGACTCTTAGGTTTAAGCTTTCCCTGTTCTAAGTCAGTCTTCCATCTTCTAAAGATGTGTTGACACTTATCTTCTTTGTCTCCTCTTCTTTTATCTTAGTCACTGTGAGTCTGTATTATTACTATTCTTTTCCTATCATTATTCTGGAATTTTAGCAGGGAGTGGCAACATATGTACATGTTTCATCACCATTTAACCACAGATGACTTCCATTTCATATTTTCTTCATATTCTCCTTATTTTCCTCCATCATTATCATCATCATTTGTGGTGTGACACATAGGAATTCCTATGAGTCTTTGGTTCTAACTCAGCAAATGAAGGTTCCCCCCGACCTTTTTTTTTTGAGACAGAGTCTCATTCTGTTGCCCAAGCTGGAGTGCAATAGTGCAATCTTGGTTCACTATAACCTCTGCCCTCCCAGGCTCAAGTGATTCTCATGCCTCAGCCTCCCAAGTAGCTGGAATTACTGGCATGTGCCACCATGACTGGATAATTTTTGTATTTTTAGTAGAGACGGGGGTTTCACCATGTTGTCCAGGCTGGTCTCGAACTCCTGGCCTCAAGTGATCCACCTGCCTTGGCCTCCCAAAGTAGCAGCAAATGAAGTTTCTATTGAAGAAAACGGGGCTATAGCATAGGCTTCCTCATCATGTTAGGAACAAGAACACATTTTTACCTATCTCACTATTCAAATAACACAAGGTGGGCCACCTGTACCAGGGAACAGTGAGTTGGAAGAATGGAGAGTAAAGCTGCACATAGAAAGTGATTTGGGATTGTGTGTGTGTGTATGTGTGTGTGTGTGTATGGTGGGGTAGGGGGTGGGAGGGTTGAATCAGGGGTGTGGGGAGAAACAATAATTTACAACCTTAAATAAAATAGTCTGGACTAATCAATTCCCAGTTTTAATGAAAATGACATGTACTAGGAGACTCAAATATAATTCGTCTAAGTGATCCCTCTGAAAATGACTCCATATAACAAGGAGAAATTTAGAATATTAACAATGGAATGCATGTTTATTTAGAAAGGGTAATGGCATATACTTGAAATTTCATATACTTGAAATTTCTATTGCCATAGTGCTTTGGGTTTACCAAATAAATTTACAAATGGGATATTACCTTATTTGATCTTTACAACAACCCCAGGATGTGGCAGATGAAGAACAGGCCTAGAAAGCCTACAGTGTGACATGCTGGAGGTCACCGAGCTCTGTAGAAGGGGAGCGGGGATTGAAGCGAGATTTCCTGGCTCCTAGTCCAGCTTTTTTCTAGCTATTTTGAAAATTCTCCATTTTACCTCTTACAGAAAAGGTGTAAGGAAGGGGGGCAAAAACTAAAAAAAAATCCCAAAACAAACCAAAAAAACACCACTGGGACGAATTGAGATTTCACTTTGAGTTTGAGTTTTTAAAGAAAAAGTTCAAAACATTTTAAGTAGTAAGATGGTATATACTTGGTAAAATGCACTTTCTTGTGTTGAAGGAAAAGGCTTATCTTAGAAGGTTGGTTGGATTACTTGATATCAAAAGTTTCTTTAAATAAAATATCTTATGGTCTAAACAAGGCAAAAAGCATAGGAATTCAGTTTTCAATGAAAGAAAAATGTATTTAAGTAAAAACATGGAGCAACCTCTCCCCGCTGCCCCAAACTCCAATACATTGAAAAACACCTTACAACGAGAAAAGCATTAAACTGTCAGGAGAGCTGGATTCTGTCTCTAGCAGTGTCCCTGACTGCCAGGACACCTTGGGAAAGTCACTTGCCCTTTTTTAGATACAGTTTTCTCAAGTGATGAACAATGAAGAGTGAGACCTAGATGATCCTCTAGCCCTAATATTTTAGGATTCTAAAATTGAAAATAATTCCATTAATTTTATGAACCCTAAATTGCTGCTATCTTTTCCCTTGAAACTACTAAACCCACTAACATATATTCCATGATTTTTATTGTATTAAAATAAAATATTTTATATATAGTAATTCATGCTTAAAGTAAATATATAGACTCTATTATCGATGATAATTTAAAACATTCTATCCTGTTAGTGAATGCTAATTGTAAATAATCATTGAAAAATGCAGTTTCTTTCCTCTACATTTTAAATTCAACGTTTACTTATTTATTCATTTATTCCACAAATATTTATTAGATTTGTGGAACTATAGTCACTTATATTTTATTTTATTTATTTATTTTTATTTTTGAGACAGGGTCTGGCTCTGTTGCTCAGGCTGGAGTGTAATTGCAATCATAGCTCACTGCAGCCTCTGACTCCTGGGCTCAGGTCACCCTCCTGCCCCAGACTCTGAAGTAGCTGGGGATATAGGTGCACACTACTATGCTCGGCTAATTGTTTGTATTTTTTTGTAGAGATGGGGTCTTGCCATGTTGCCCAGGTTGGTCTCAAACCTCTGACCTCAAGCATTCCTCCTACCTCAGCCTCCCAAAGTGCTGGGATTACAGAGATGAGCCACTGTGCCTAGCCTTATGTTTTAGATCAGTATGTTATTACTATTCTACTGTTTTTGAAAACTATAGAAATACAAAACAGTATGATTTAGTGCAGGGTTTCTTTACCTTGGCACTATTAACATTTTGGCTTGATGATTCTTTGTTGCGGGTGGCTGTCCTGTGCATTGTAGGATGCTTAGCAGCATTCCTGGCCTCTGCCCATTAGATGTCAGTAGTGAGCCCCCATCCCCCACCAGCTAGGGACAACCAAAAATGTCTCCAGACGTTGCCAAATGTTCCATGGGGGGCAAAATCGCCCTGATTGAGAACCATTGGTTTAGTGGAAGCAGAATGGTGCTTTCAGATTAGAGAGACATGCATTTGAAGTCTGGAGCAACATTTGCCATCTATATGATCTTTGGCAAGTTACTTAGCCCTCTAAGCCTCAGATTCCCCATCTAAAAATGGGGATAACACCTGCCATGGTTAATTTTATATGTCAACGTGACTAGACCATGGGATGCCCTGATATCTACTTAGACATTATTCCTGCGTGTGTCTCTGAGGGTGTGTTCTGAAGAAATTAGCATTTGAACTGGTAGACAGAATAAAGCAGATTGCTGTACCCAATGTGAGTGGGCATAATTCAATCCATTGGGGACCTGAACAGAACAAAAAGGCAGGGGGAGGAAGAATTCCTTCTCTCTCTCTGCCTATCTGTTTGAGTTGGGACATTGATATTCTGCCATTGGACTGGGACTTAACACCATCAGCCCTCCAATTCTTAGGACTTCAGACTTGGACTAGAACTCACATCATTGGTTCTCAGGTCTTCAGACTTGAATGGGAACTATACAGTTGGCTCTCCTGGTTTTCCAATTTGCTGACTGCAGATCTTGGAACTGGCTCCATTAACGTGAACTAAGTCCTCATTATCTATATCTGTCTACTTACCTACCTACCTAGCTATCTCCTTTTGATTCTGTTTCTCTGGAGAACCTTGACTAATAAAACATCTAATTCAGTTTTGTGAGACTTAGAAAAAATGATACCTGTAAATCTGCCTGATACCTAGGAGATGCTCAATAAATTTTAATTCTTTTTTCTCTCATCTTCCAGATAAGTTAAGTTGTGATTATTGAATCAACAACTTAGATTCTCAGAAAATAATGTAATTTAAGTTTTGCTGTGAGGTCAGAAAAATTGTCCAGTAGAACATTAAAGTCCATTCTGGCCACACATTTAGGCTCCTTTTAATGCCAGGAGTGTTTCCGACATTCACCACATGTAACAATGGAATTAGGCACATGGAATGCTATCCTATTTTCTTACAAATGGTACAACTTAAAGGGGAAGCAAGAATTATCAAAAGTGTTGTGTGTCATAAGGCTCATTTCTTTTTGACTTTGTTTGTTACAGCAACATGCACAGCTAATTAAATTTGAGAAAATATTTATCTTTGAATCTGTCCGCATGATCTCACAAGTTCCCTTCATTTCCCTAAATCTAAATGTAGCTGAATGAATCAACAGGAAAGAATGTCCAGTTGGTGAGAGCTTGCATCACTCATTCATTTCTTTAAATTCATTCACTGAGTGCTTACTAAACACTGCCTAAGTACAGGGACATATAGTTTCTGTCTTAAGAGTTTCTGCATGTGGAAAATCTCAAATTGCTTTTCCTCTGGTCTCACACCACACTACCATCAACACAGAAGACTTCTGTGACCAAATGTGGAAGATTTTTCGTCATCAACATGCAAGCAATCAACTCTGCAGCAGGCACCAGCTGAGTGTCTTCCAAATGAATTCTGACACTGTGTAAGTGGAGATAGCGTCAGATCCCACAGGTTGAGGGCTCAGTCTCACAAGACATCTTCCCTTTCCCAGATACCAGTCACAAGATCAGGCCTCCAGAACTTCGGACTGACTGGTTTCAAGTTGGGCTTCCATGACTCCCTCTTTGGGTTTGATTAATTTGCTAGAGTGGGTCACAGAACTCAGGGAAACACCTACTTGGGTTTACTGGTTTATAATAAAGGATATTACAAAGGATACAAATGAAGAGATGCAAAGGGCGAGGTATGGGGGAAGGGGCACAGAGATTCCAAGCCCTCCCCAGAACACACCCTCTAGGAACCTCCATAGGTTCAGTTATCTTGTAATTTCTTCAAACCTTGTCCCCTTGCGCCTTTTATGGAGACTTCATAAAAGGATAGGCACCATTGACAACCACATAGAAATGTGTTTAGACAAAAAGGGTATGCTTTAGTGCTCAAAGGCGGAGTAGGGAAACCCAGCAAGGCCCATCTGTTCAGATTCTTTTTGGCCTCTTTTTTTTTTCCTTTGAGGTGGGTCTCACTCTGACTGTGAGGCCGGAGTGCAGTGGTGTGATTTCGACCCCTGGGCCCAAGCGTGCTCCCTGCTCAACCTCCCAAGTAGTTGGGGTTACAGGCGATTGCCTCCACACTTGGGTAATTAGATTTTTTTTTTTTTTTTCCTATGTTGCCCAGGCTGGTCTTGAACTCCTGGGTTCAAATGATTCTCCCACCTTGACCTCCCAAAGTGCTGAGATTACAGGCATGAGTCACTGTGCTGGGTTCCTTCTTGGCCTCTCCGTGCAACATTCCTTCCTCCAGAATATGGAAGAGAACCCTTTCTGAAATGGGGGGTCTTATGACCTACGATCTCACAAGGTAGGTAAAGGCAGGGGAAGATTAGAGTCCTGCCTTGGGGAGAAAAAGTAGCAGGTAAAAAAACAGAAGATTAGAGAGAGAGATCCTGTTATTCTGAGGTCCACTTATGAGGCCTAAAGTGCACCAACATTATAACATTATAACAAGGTCTATGGGAGTTATGAGACAGGAACCATGGATGAAACATATATATGTGTGTGTGTATAGATACATATATGTATATAATGTATATATGTATATAGATAAATGTATACATATATAGATACATGTATATAAGTACATAGATACATATATACATATGTAGTATACATATATGTATATACTATATATGTGTACCTGGAGATAGTGTCAGATCCCACAGATTGAGGGCTATATGTATACTGTATATGTATATATGTATCTATATACTTATATACATGTATCTACATATGTATTACATACACATATCTATGTATCTATATACTAATAATGTATCTATAAATATATAATATATTTATATAAAATCATATAGTGTAATGTGATGATTACATACATAATGCAATGGAAAGAGAGATCGGAAGCATTTTTAAGTTAGGTAGTTAATAATAGCTAACTTTACTATGTCCTAAGTGCTTAAGTTCTAGGCACTATTCTAAGAGCTTTGCACACACATATTCTTTAGATCTTCTGAACAATTCTATCAGGTAAGCACATTATTGTAATCATTTCACTAGTAAGGAAACTCAGGCATAAAGATCAAGTAACTTGTTCAAGGTTACACAGCCAAGAAATGGCAGAGCAGATATTTAACAATTCTGTTTGATTTCAGGTCTGTGTTCTTAACTACAGTGTTCTTAACTACTGCATAGAGATGACCTCCAGAGAAGGTAATTCTTGATCTGAGGTTTGAAAACTAATAAACAGTAGTTAGCTGTATGAAGGATGAGAAGTGTACTCTACAGGGTGGCAGGCAGCAGCATGGGTGAAGCTGCAGAAGCATCGAGTCTCCAGGATGTTAATATTTGGTTCTCTAGACTGTCAATAGGGGAAGTGGGCTGCGGTAGACAAGGCTCAAAAGCAAGCAGATAGCCATATTGTAAAAGTCATAGTGCATTAAAAAAAAATTAAAAATTCCAGCCATAAAGCTATAGGGACCCAAATAATTATTGTAAGTGTGTATGTGTGTGCATGCATGTGTGTATGTCTCTGTGTGTGTGCACACATTTGTGGACAGGGGTGATGATATAACCAGATTTGCATGTGTGACAGCTGTGTGGAGGACAGACCAGTAGCATGACCTGTGAGAGACAATTGTAACATCAAGGTGAGGTGGTCAGAGCCTTACATTTTGGCTGTGGTCTTGGGGGTGGAGAAAAGAGGGATAGATCCAGGCTGTACTGGTTTGTGAGAGCTGTTGGTTACATCTCAAGAATTTTTTGAGTTGGTTGTTAAAGCCATCAATTAAAAATTAAATTACATACATGTATAATTAAATTAATTATATTAAAAACAAAGAAAATAAATAGTAAAAACTCATCACTTCATAATTATTTTACTATTATCTACTCTTTTGAGGTTTTTTACATCTATTATATCTGTTGGTGGAAATGCCATATGTGTTCTGCATGTCTCTTCCTGATTCTGTTCAGTGATGTCACATTGGTACCTTAAAATAAATAGCAACAGGAGGCAGAGAAACTGTAGGCATACAGGGGTGGGTCCCTGGCAAAATCCCACCTTCAAGCTGAAAAGCCTGAAACCCACAGCCCAAAGTGAAAACTTCCATTCTCTCCCGATTGTTTCTTTCTGAATAATGTCTTTTTATAATAGAATATTGCCTTTTCCAAAACTACCTACGGCCTGCCCTGTCCCCATCCTGTGCCTGTAAAGACCCCAGAACTCAGCCAGCAGAGGGAAGAAACAGCTAGATGTCGGGAAGAAGCGCCTGGACATAGGAGAGAGGTGGCTTGATTCAGAGGAGAGGGATCTTCCCTTTCCATTCCCTTTCCAGCTCCCCTGTCCACGGAGAGCCGCTTTCATCACTGAAAAAAAAAAACAAATCTCCACATTAACCATCCTTCAATTCATCTGTGTGACCTCATTCCTCTTGGGCACTGGACAAGAACTCGAACACACTACATGCAGGTACCCAAAAAGGCAGTCGCACTGGCCCTTTGCCCTTGCTGGCGGAAGGCAGCTGCCCCACGTGATGAGGCAAACGGCTCACTGAGCTGATAACACACTGCTGTCTGCAGATGGTGGAGCTAAAAGAGTATGGTTACATGCCCTCTGGGCTTGGGGTGGCAGGTGCCCTCACCTGGACGCTGGTGAGGGGCCTACATGGAGTTTTCTCCTGCTGGTGCCAAAGTGGCCAGTTCCTACCCTCGCTTGCTCAGGTTCCTGCACTCATTCACTTGCACAATCCCTCCTGCAAGGGATTGAGCAGGGCAGGCTGAGTAAACAGGGAAACCCTGCCACGAGTTCCATGAAGGGGTCAAGAAAATATCCTGCATCAAAATCATTTGTGGTGGGAGGATCAATCACACCATGAAAACCATCAGGTGTCATCCACCTCTCCCTCTCTCAGAGAATGGGTTTTTCATTTACCAAAACACAACTGGATAGTTCTAAGAAATAATTAAAAAAAAAAAAAAAAAAAAACAGGTAAAACTTAATGACGAATTAGATATTGTAGGAATATGAGAAGGAAAAGTCTTGAGTTATCACATTTCTAATTTGAGCAACTTAGTAAATGGTGGTATTAATTACCAAGGTGAAGGATTATAGGAGGAAGGTTTGGTTTTAGAAGAAAGATAGTGAATTAGTTTTGGGCTTGTTGAATTTGAGTAGAGATATCTAGTAGATACTTGGGTAAATAGGTCTGGAGGTAAGCATGGAGTTTGGGGTTACAGATGTAGTTTGGATGCTGTAGCATGAGCAATTATTCAACCAGTGGAGCAGAGAGCTGGAGCCAGAACTCTGGGGAGTGAAGATCATTAGGCACCATCAGAGGTGGGAAGAGCTAAAGATACAAACAGTGAGAGAAACAAGAGTTACATGAGAACAGGGAAGTGTTAAATGTCACAGAGAGTTCAAAGCAAACAAAGTCAGGAAATTATCCGCTGCCTCTGGAAGTGCAGAGGTTATTGAGGAGCTCAGGGAGAGCCGTTTTGTTGCCGTGGTGTCGCTGGATGCCAGCCTGCAGTGATTGGAGAGTGAACAGGCAGTGATGAAGTGAGGACAGTGAGTGTAGACCACTCTAAAACTGATTGGTTGTGCAAAGGAGAGTAAGGTAGTAGCTTAAAGGGAATGTGCAGTTACAGGAAATTTATATTTGTATTTGAATGTGATCATTCAGATTCCCTTCCCTTTCCTTCCCTTCCCTTCTTCCCTTCCCTTCCCTTCTTCCCTTCCCTTCCCTTCCCTTCCCTTCCCTTCCCTTCCCTTCCCTTCTTTCCTTTCCTTTCCTCTGTCTTTTTTTTTTTTTTTTGAGACAGAGTCTCACTCTGTTTTCCAAGCTGGAGTGCAGTGGCGTGATCCAGGCTCACTGCAACCTCCGCCTCCCGGGTTCAAGCGATTCTCGTGTCTCAGCCTCCTGAGTAGCTGGGATTACAGGCATGCACCACCAAACCCAGCTAATTTTTTTGTATTTTTAGTAGAGATAGGGTTTCACCATATTGGTCAGGCTGGTCTCAAACTCCTGACCTCAGGTGATCCACCTGCCTCAGCCCCCTAAAATTACTGGGATTACAGGCATGAGCCACTGTGCCCGGCCCCAGATTTTCCTTCTGTGCTGAAGGGAAAGGACAGGTAAATAAGGAAAAATTGAAGATAAAGGGTAAGAGAGGAGATATGGTAAACAATGGTGACCCCCAGTAAACCGCAACTTCTGGGCTTCATTTCCCTGTGACGTGGGCCTTAACATTGCTTTGACCAATGTGACATTAGCAAGCATGATGCCAGCAGAAACTTGGTAAACCTTTGCACATTGGAGTTTTTCCTCTTGGTGGAAGCTATCAGCCGTGCTGTACAAAAGCTTGAACCAGACTACTGAATGATGAAAGACCACATGGCCAGAACCTTGCAGGATAACAGACCCTCCTGGATGATTCAGCCCCAGATGTGCTCCTAGCTCACTGAAGCCAAATGAATTAACTCCAGACAAAATCAGCAGAAGAATCATGCAGTCGAGCCCAATCCAGATTGAATAATTATGAGCAAATAAAGGGATGTGATTTTAAGCCATTTAATGTGAGGGCATACTGTTTTACAGCAACTGATAACCACAACAAGGAAAAACAGATCAGTTGCCAAAACCATTAGCAAGAAAATATTTCATAACAATTAAAGCCATAAGTTTTGAAATAGGATGTCATAGGCTCTGATACTTAATTTGCATAATTGAGCAAATTGTGTAGCTTTTGGGGTCTTCAGTTCATTGTCTATAAAATGGTATGAAGATTAAGTGAGACGATACCATCTTAGTAAGTCCTGGATACATATTTACTGGTCTACTATTAAAGCACATGTGAGCCGGGCGGGGTGGCTCAAGCCTGTAATCCCAGCACTTTGGGAGGCCGAGACGGGCGGATCACGAGGTCAGGAGATCGAGACCATCCTGGCTAACACTGTGAAACGCCGTCTCTACTAAAAAATACAAAAAACTAGCCGGGCGAGGTGGCGGGCGCCTGTAGTCCCAGCTACTCCGGAGGCTGAGGCAGGAGAATGGCGTAAACCTGGGAGGCGGAGCTTGCAGTGAGCTGAGATCCGGCCACTGCACTCCAGCCTGGGCCACAGAGCGAGACTCCGTCTCACAAAAAATAAATAAATAAATAAATAAAGCACATGTGAAAGGTTTAACTCCAAAGAGAAGGAGGAACTCTTTATTCTTTAACACAAAAGGGAGGAAAGTTTAACTGTAAGGGTGTCTTGAGGCAGGGTTCCAAGGAGTATTAACGTATTAAGATGGATTTAGTTATACCTTCCTTATATTTATTTAGCATTTCACAATTTATGAAGTGTTTTCTTATATACTCTCTCATTTGATTCAATAAAGAAAGGAGGGATATAATTTTTAAGTGTAAAGAAACAGAAGCTTGAAGAGTCTAAATTATTTGGCTGAATGTACAAGGCTTAAGAGGTGAGCAAGAATTAGAAATGCTGAGCTTTGGACTCAGTAGCCAATATTCTCCCCAAACAGACCAGTGAACGGCTATAGACTGGAAGCCAGAAGTTCTGGCTTTGGGCCCTGGCTTTGCCAAGTACTAAATACTACGTTGAACAAATTACTCTCTCTCCAAACTTCATCTATCGGATGGGAATAACAGTTCCTTCCAATGTCAAAGTAGTCACTGAGGTGAGGAAGCTCTTTGCAAACTCTGAAGTACCTTACACATGCAAATGCTTATTATTTCCATTGTTCTACCTGCTGCCTCTCATTGGTAACATCATTAGAGTCATTTATTTCTTGTATTAACTACATATGTCTTGAATTAAGTGTGATATAAGGGAAAGGAACCTTAGTGTTTCTCCTCCCCTTTTCCATATCTTCCTCCCCTAGGGGATTTCAAGCTTCCCAGGAGCTAGTTCCAGAACATATTTACTTTTAGTTCACTCATTAAACACAAACTCACCTATCCTATATTCTATACTTGTAAATCTTTGTTTTTTGCATGCATCTAAACCATATTGAGGAAATAAGAATATTCCTGAATTAGGGCTGGGCATGGTGGCTCATGCCTGCAATCCCACCACTTTGGGAGGCTGAGGCGGGCAGATCACTTGAGGTCAGGAGTTTGAGACCAGCCTGGCCAACATGGTAAAACCCTGTCTCTACTGAAAACACAAAAATTAGCTGGGCATGATGGCAGGCGCCTGTAATCCCAGCCACTCGGGAGGCTGAGGCAGGAGAATTGCTTGAACCCGGGAAGCGGAGGTTGAAGTGAGCCACGATTGAGCCACCACACTCCAGCGTGGGCAATAGAGTGAGACTCTATCTAAAAGCAACAACAAAAAATTATTCCTGAATTAATATCTTTCTATTCTCAGGTAAGAGGTATGTTCACATTGTTCTTAATCCAAAAGGAGCTATCAAATGCTGAGAATCCTGGCGTGGCTGTATGGAAGACATTTTAAGGCACAGAACAAGTCTAGGGATTGTCATATAACCTCAGATGGCCACTTGTGCAGGCTTTTTGAGAGCCAACATTTACTGCATGGTCCCTGATTATTACTGAGTCCAAAGATGGAACTATTTTTTAAGAGTTTTTTCCATCCTGTAATTGAAAACAAAATTTAAATGCAGAGTATGGTCATGTCATTTAGAATGATCCAAGCAGGAAACCCCTCCAAGTTTCAATTATAAAGAAGATGCCTATGTTTTATTTTTGAAGGACCCTGTGGGACAATCCAGTATCTAGCCTATGCAACGCCTTGTGTTCTTCCATCGTGTTCCACGTTGTCCTTCAGACTAGTCACTGGGCATTTTTGTCTCACTGAGCTAATTGTATTTGCCACATATTGATCAAAAATAATTTCATGGCCTTTAGCTTCTTATTTTAAGAACTGAGCAAATGTGCTGATTTGTGTAAGTAAGACAGAATGGAGAACTTTCCTGGGAAATGAGAGATATTTTGAAAACAACTGTCATATTGAAGACTCAGGGAGGCTTAATTAGCTGATGCTTGCAAAGTACTTTGAAAAATCAAAACCATGATGTCCTTGCTAAGTATGATGAATACCATTTATTCTTGGATGAGTAAAAAGTCATTTATTCTGAGACATTCGAGTTTGGTGTGCACTGACTACAAAATACAGATTATTTTTGCAGAAATAGAAAATAAAACTCCAGATGAAAAATGCAAAGAATGAGACAAATTTTGGAACACACAGAGTTATTATTCTCAAAGACTTAAATATGCAGTATTGATGTGAAACTAAATAAATATTATTTTGCTCAAATGCATGAGCTTATTCAAAGGCAGCCGCATAGTTTAAAGGACAGTTGGTATGGAACTGGAAGATCTAAGTTCCAGAGTTGAACTGCCTTTTACCAGCTAAGAGACTTTAGTCAAGTCACTGGTTTCTTCATCTACAAAAGAGGAAAAATAATAATGCATTTTCTTATCTATCTTCTGGAGTTGTTTTGAGATTCAAATGTGATCCTACAGTTATTTGGTAATTTCACCAACTGTAAAACTGAAATGAAAGATGTTATATCTTTGAAACACTCATAAGGCAGAAAATGGCTTAATAACCCCAATAATGAATAATTCAGACGCTTTAATTCATCCCTTTACTAGAGTCCTTAGGTTATTTCTTTCTTTCCTTCATCCCACTATTTCTTTTCATGGATTTAGAGAGGTTAAAGATGAGGGATGATGGGTAACTGGAAGGAGAGCCCTTTCCTTCTGTTAGGAACAGGGTGTATCATTACAAAACTTTCAGGAGAACCTCAGCTGGAATTTTAAAAGATGATAGCTAGACAGCATTTTATACAGAACATCCAGCATTTGAATTTCAAATGCCTAGAGTTTTTCTATTGGCTGACTCATGTACCATTAAAACAAATCTCCAGAGGAATCATTTGTCATGGCAGAAATAGGTCTCCCATTAAGAGCCAAACGCCCACAAATATCAACTCTATTCTAACTCTCTTGGGTAGTTGCCTTGAGACAATTTCTTACATTTCTTATTTAATAGGTATAAATATTGTGGTAGAGATTGCTGTAAATTCTTTGCTATTTCTCCTGTTGAGAGGTGGAGTCTAATTCTCCTTCCCTTGAATCTGGATTGGGTTTAGTGACTTACTTGGCCAGTTGATTGAGACAGAAATGATGTTCTGGGACTTCTGAGGCTAGGTCATAAGAAACCTTGGAACTTTTACCTGGATCTCCTGGAAAACTCATTTTGGGAGCCTTGAGCAATTTTCTGAAACTGTCATGTCACAGAAGACACTTCAACCATTCTACCAATCCCAGCTTTGCATCTGTCTTCGCAAATGCACATATGAGTGGAGAGATCTTGGGCCACTCCGGATCAGCTCATCTCCTAGCTGAGTGCCTCTGAGAGGCCTGCCCAAATTTCTGACCCACCAGATCTTGAGACATTATGAAACAGTTGTTTTGAGTTACTAAGTTTGTAAGTGGCAATATATAATTGGCTATAAACATTAAATATTTTTGTGTGGAATAGCACTCAAGTGTACTCATTAGTAGTAGAATCACTTATGGTCATCAAAGTATTATTTTAGTGAAAAAGTACATTTTTATTTTAGACCATTTAATAGTAGCTCATACAATGGCATATACATTTCCTGAGATTTTACTATATGCCAGGTTCGATGCTAAGCACTTCACCTGTGTACCACCCATGCACTCCCATCTGTGACCCTCACCTCCATTTCACAGAACTACCATTCAGTGAGTGCTTCCTGAACATCCTTCTTTGCCACTGTGCCCAGTCAGTAGTGAGGAGCATGGAAACCAAAAGGCACCCAGAGGGATGGTTTTTCAGGCACATTCTTAAAGGTCTGTTTCTTTCTTGCTCAGGCAAAGTTAGTCCATTCTTCCTTTTCTATAATGTGTAATTGAGGTATTACTTTAATTATATTTAGAGGATCCCCTAGGCTTATCTTACCCAAGCTTGTGCAACAGCCACCTTTCACCACCTCTTAATC
This sequence comes from Piliocolobus tephrosceles, assembly GCF_002776525.5. NCBI lineage: Eukaryota > Metazoa > Chordata > Mammalia > Primates > Cercopithecidae > Piliocolobus > Piliocolobus tephrosceles. The sequence goes on along the minus strand of NC_045436.1, from coordinate 101,628,614 downwards.
ATGCCTTTCAGAGTTTCTCATCTTATCGTACCACTAACTAATCTCACTGTGTCTCATTCCAGAGCTCTAGATGGGATGGATCCATCCAAGGAGACAGTTCCCTGTTCTTTTTCTCAGATATTTGCCAGTCCTTCAGAAAGGGTCCACCACTCCTGCCCTGTGTTATAGCAGGAGAAATTATATTGGCCATATTTATTTTTCTTTGCTCAAGTCCTGCTATGGTATCTGTGCTACTATTTTCTCTTTCTCAGAGAAAGAGAATGCAGGATTTTCTCATATTTACATTTATTTATTTTCCTCCACTTTTTGTTATATTTGGGATATAGACATTTGAATATGGCCAGGATAGACATGCCATAAAACCAGGAAGCTTCAGTTTCAGGGCCCCTCACTTGTACAGGCTCCATAGAAAGTTCTCGACTTGATTTTGACTTTTATATTTTTAAAAAAGAAGGTCCCAAACATAAGTATAAACTCTTGGCTTCACAAACCCTGAATCTGCTCTTAGGATGGCTCACCTGAAGTCCTGGCATTTGTGATATTGCAGTAACTTAATAATATCTGAATGATTGACTTCATGTTGTTAATAGTATGACAATACACTTTTTAAAGCCTAGCCCCTGAAATTTTCAGATAGTTTAATCCTCTTCTTTTTCTGCCTTTAACTCTTCTCCCTACCCCTTAATTTATTTGTCTCTCTACTACCCCTGTAATTTCTTTCCCCTGAATGCCTTGTTCTTGGCTTTCTCCTCTGACTGCTCTTATTTGAATTTCCCTTATTAGTTAAACTCTACCAGTATAATATTAAACTCCTTTGGATTCAGTGGAAATTGTCCCTCTTTTGCTAACAGAGTAAGTCAGTTGTTAAATTCTGCTAGTTGGGAGAGGAATTTCAAGTGCTTTCAGCTCTGTGAATGGACCAAGAATTATTTATTGGGGGGGTAGTTCTCTTCCAGGATTAAGAAAAACAACAAATAATACCAAAGAACAGTTCCAAGTAGCCTCATTCTCATGGTGTTGGGACCTTCTGGGGAATAATGGTGTACTTTGATGAGCATTTAGTTCTTGTGTGAACCACTAATGCAAGCATTCAGTCCCATCAGAAGTCCCTTTAGGATTCAGATCATGGTCCAAGCTTCTCATGTACCTTGGTGAGGGCCAACACATTTAATATGGGAAACAATTGCTTGCTTACTTCAGTGGTGCAAAGTTACTTATTATCTACCTTTTCTGAAAGAAGCAGATGTAATAAACTAATGGATTTTAAGGTTAGAGTTTGAAAAGTTCTTTGAAAATAGCGTGAAAACCTGGAAGCTTATTTATGCCTTCAGAGAGAAAACGCTAAGAAGATGTCTTTAAGCAAGGAAAAGGCACAGCTTGCCCACAGCTGGTCCACAGCTGTTAATTATTCTCCCCTCACCGTGGGAGAAGATTCTTCCCCTCAAGCCAGGCTTAATGGCTCATGCCTGTAGTCCCAGCTACTGAGGAGGCTGAGGCAGGAGGATTGCTTGAGCCCAAGAGTTTGAGGCTGCAGTTATCTCAGGTTGTTGTAACCTTGAATGATCCAGTCCAGAGTGTTTTTCAGAGTATTATAAAACATTTGCTTTTGAAATCAATGCCTTCATTTTCAGATTGTAAGAAGACATCAGCTGTTTTTATCAGTGAGATGATGCTGATACTTCTCTTCCCCTCCTATGCCTATCCAAAAAGCTAATGAATACAAGATCACTATGAGTACCAAGGTTTCAACCAAGTATTTTTCTATTTTATAACAACATCTTCCAGTATTTTCTTATCCCCACATTTTAGGAAATTATTGAAAAGTTTCTTTCTCTAGAAAGACATTAACCTGCTTCCCATTATAAAATCCTCAAAACCCATTAGTTGGAGTTGGGCAACAGGGAAGAAAAAGAGTGAAAAAGAAGACGCTTAGGGTTAAGAATCTGTGTTTTGTTTCTTCTGAATTCTAACAGAATACTTCCTTGATTTAGCAAGAATTAGCTCAAAGTTGTTTGGTCCTCAGTAAAAGGTTGGGAGAATCCACTGAACTAATGGCTTGAGAGTTAAAAATGACTTCAGTGAGCTAAGACAACATGGACATCTGACCAAACACATCATGAAACCATTTACATGTTTTATTTACCCATCATAAAGGTGAATTCTTCTGATTTTTATACATCTCAGGGTACCTTCCTATTGGATCCCTATTTTTTTTTTTTTTTTTTTTTTTTGAGACAGAGTCTTGCTCTGTTGCCCAGGCTGGAGTGCAGTGGCCGATCTCCACTCACTGCAACCTTTGCCTCCCGGATTCAAGCAATTCTCCTGCCTCAACCTCCTGAGTAGCTGGGACTACAGGCACACACAACCACGCCTGACTAATTTTTATATTTTTTAGTAGAGACAGGTTTTCACCATGTTGGTCAGGCTGGTCTTGAACTCCTGACCGGAAGTGATCCACCCAACTCAGCCTCCCAAAGTGCTGGGATTACAGGCATGAGCCATTGTGTCCGGCCTGGATCCCTATCATATTATATAGGCAATTAGATAACTCAAGTTGAATCAAATAATGTAAAAATGCTTTGCTTTCAGAGCTATTTAGGGCCACTTTGAATGGTGGGTTTGTTAACTCGGTAGGCATAGCACTTTTATTTGAACCTAGGGTAAAGTTTGTCCTAATTTTTGAAAGAGGATAACCATTTACCACTCCTCACTCCACTCATCTTCAATTAAAAACCTATTAGTTGACTGCATGATTCTTCCGAAAATTTGCAAACTTTTTCTCTATAAGCTGCAAATATGTATTTTATACACATTCAGTGGAGTACAGTGATTATATAGAAGTGACAGAGATTTGAATAGAATGTGGTTAGTAATTTTATTATTAAATATCTCAGCAATTATAGACTTGTGTCAAGTACTTATAAAATATCTATTTTCATAAATTACTGTTTTGAGAACTGTTTCCATTTATCTCAACTAGGTTTTAGGAATTTAGGATGACCCCTCTCCAAGCAGTACTGCAGTTTCTCACTAACCTCAAGCAAACAGTTTGGCTGAAAGGGTGACACACAGCATTGGATATCACAGAGGTATCAAAAACAGGCTAGGCATGGTGGCTCACACCTGTAATCCCAGCACTTTGGGTGGCCGAGGTGGGTGGATCACTTGAGGCCAGAAGTTCAAGACCAGCCCGGCCAACATGGTGAAACCTCATCTCTATTACAAATGCAAAAACTAGCCAGGCGTGATGACAGGCGCCTGTAGTCCCAGCTACTTAGGAGGCTGAGGCAGGAGAATCGCTTGAGCTGGGTATGTGGAGGTTGCAGTGAGCCGAGATTGCACCACTGCACCCTGTACTCTAACCTGGGCGACAGAGCCAGACTCTGTCTCAAAAAAAAAAAAAAAAAAGAAGAAGAAGAAGAAGAAGAAGAAGAAGAAGTTGTTGGAAACAGATTATGGGAGGATATTGGCCAAATAATTCACTAATTTTTTTATTGTTCAACATAACATTCCAAGTTCAATAAGAAAAGTCATCTTGCCGAAAAGAAAAGTGTGTGGGAGGGAGCAAGTGTTGACTCAAAATTTGCTTTGCCTGACTAATGGATCCTTGAGAAAACTCCCCAAACTCCTGGAATCAGATATGAAAATGTTTTTCCTTTTTGTGGGAGTAAGGGGTAGTAGATTATGACTTTTGTTCCTAAGCAAGGCAAGCCAAGGTCATTGCAGCCTTTCTGCATAATTGCCTAAGTGAGAAAGCAATGCATAAGCATATCCCCTGCTTGAAGCCCTTTTGTTTAGTTTCCTTTTGTATCAAAAAGTTTGGCTTTCACCATGGGAGAGGTTGTAATTGGATTTCACCATGAAAGGAAGTTGTAATTGGATTTCTCAGCACTCTACAAGCTCGGTCCCTGGAAAAGCAAGGAAAAGGGGCCTAACTTTCCTTTCTGCTAGCTGGAAACATAGCCCAGCCAAGCACTCAGAGATTGACCTGAAAGGCATGGGCAGAATGGGCCATGTGTGTGTCAGCTACCCCCTATCTCTGATGAAAAGCTAAGTGTGTAATAGCTAAATATCGCTCCTGAAATTTGTGTCTCCTAGAAAACAGGAGGGTGTCTAAAGTTTGGCATACACTGAAACACGAAAACATAATTCTCCTTCTAGATTTATTAGGGAACTTACACAAACGACCAGAATATATTTTATTTTGGGTACTATGGTTTTGCATTCTTTGTTATTTTGCATTCTTTTTTTGTTCCACTTCAGTTTCTATGATATTTGCTAGAAACTGAAATTGCAGTAAGATTCGGTCGAAGTAGATATTTGTATTTGATTTATTTTCAGTTCCTATAGTTTTTTTAAAACATTAACTTAAATTTAAATTTCAAAAGGTAAATTTTATTTTTGAATTTCTCTATATTGCCATGTCACTTAAATCAACTTAGCATGCCTGTCTCCCCTGGGCACTTCTTGCCTTGCTGTACTTCTTTCTATCTTCCTTCTCTTTCCTTTTCTCTTAAGCATTAATAAGCTGTCTGAACACTGAACCAGAACCAGACTGCAGACGCAGTCATCCATACCTCTGAAAGGAGGAACAAGATTCCTCTTTATTGATATTGGCCACATCAGCGACTCCCTGGAAATTTTAGTGCTGGTAGTTATTGCTTCAAGCCTTTCTAGTTGAATTTTCCTTGTGTTGCCTAGCGTTCCCCTGGTTTCTGAACCCTCCAGTCTGAAGCCTTCAGTGGTTAGCTCCTTCTCTGGCAGCCTCAGCAAAAGTAACAAGTCCTTTTTCCTTCCCTTCTGGGCCTAGGGAACTTGTTTCAATGTTTTTGGGTTTCAAGGCAGATATTGGCAACTTGATCTATTTATCACTTTGTCTAAAGTTTAATGAACTAAGAAAGACATACCATGTGTACTAGAAAAAGGAGAGATTTGTCTTGTTACTTTCTTTTTCTTATTACTCTTGGCCTGTCATTTCCTGGAGTATGTACATCCATGCATCCAAATAAGGCCAGGTATCTTCTGTTGAATTTGTTTATATCAGAGGAAGCCTGTAGACTGCTATTTTTAGTAATTATTACAACTATGGAAAAATTTCCTTTCTGGGAAATGTAGTAAACAAAACAGTTATTATAGGTGCTTTATAATCAGACTCAGAATATTCTTGTTCACCTTGTCTTTACATAATAGTTAAAAGCCTTGTTATCAGACAGCAAATCTCTTAGTCATATTTTGGCTAACATATACGTTCTGTTACCTGATCCAGCATTAACACTGACGCTTTAGAGCTTTTAAAGTATTACTGACTCTCTGGGGAGAGCTCTATGGTTTGGCCCTAAAGTCGTCTGGAGGATGAAAAAGACGTTCTTCTATTTTGAGTTCTCTGCTGAGTCACCATCTGACATCAAGGTGTCCCAACTCTGTGAATGTATATGATATACTCAGAGTCGATGATTTAAGACTTTTCTGGGCCTCTGACCTTCAACTGCCCATCATCCTTCCTAACTGAACCTACCACCATATGGGTCTGAGCTAGGGATAGACACGGTCATGCCTGTTGGGGCTTTGAGACTAACCAAAAATCCATCCAGATGTTAAAGATATACATTAAACCTGAATCAAGCAGAAGGCACATACATTTAGTGCTCAGGAAAGGGGGTCTTATGGGGAGTATTATGGAGATTTACACCTCCCACTGCTCTGCCCTTGCTCTTGGGAGCTGGCTGCCTCTCGGTTCCTTAAATAGGCCACAATCCCTCTTGCTCCAGAGTCTTTGCACAAGTTATTCACACTGTCAGAATTATCTTGCCAGCACCCACTCTTCCCAGCCACCACCACCAAACACACACACACACATACACACACATTCCCCCCCGCAACACACACACACACACACACACACACACACAAAGAATTAATCTCTATTCAGACTTCAGATCAAGGAAAGCCATTATTGACCCTGAGTGGAGGTCAGGATCCTTATATACTCTCTTAGAACAGTGGTGTTTTGCCCTCAGAACACTTATTTCAGTGTATCATTATATATGGTATGTGTTCAAATAAAATGTGTTTTCTTTCACTCCCCCAAATCCTGCTGTAAAAAAGAGGGATTTGCCTTATATTCAAGTGCTTCCAAAGTCTCTCACATTAAACAGCCACCATCTCAGTTTCTTCATTTTGAGCAGCAAAGTACTATTCAAAAAAACAATTAGAAATCATCTCAAGTGGCCGGGCACGGTGGCTCACGCCTGTAATTCCAGCACTCTGGGAGGCCGAGGTGGGTGATCACCTGAGGTCAGGAGTTCAAGGTCAGCCTAGCCAACATGGTGAAACCCTGTCTCTACTAAAAATACAAAAAATTAGCCAGGTGTGGTGGTGCACACCCGTAATCCAAGCCACTCGGGAGGCTGAGGCAGAAGAATTGCTCCAGCCCAGGAGGCAGAGGTTGCAGGGAGCCAAGATTGCACCACTGCACTCCAGCCTGGGTGACATAATGAGACTCTGTCTCAAAAAAAAAAAAATCTCAAACAATACTTATTTTTGTTCTTAGGAAGGTCACTTTGACAAAATAGATGAAAAAATACATAAAGATATTTAAAACAGGTTTAGTCATTATTCCTGAGGTATGACTTCATTATTGCAAGTTGGAATCACACAATTTTAGAAAGTCACACTTATAGTTTCAAGTGGTTTTTAAATAAGCCCTTTAAAGAGCACTGGAAAAAACAGTCTAGTAAATAATGAAAGTGTGGAGATCATGACCACGAATCAGGACTAATGCCTGGGGATTAAATTTGCAGCATCAGCAGATGTTTAGCAACTTGCAGAAGGATTGATAATGTGCTCTGTATTAGATAATTACAGCATGGATCTAGTGAACATACACACTGGTGTTAAAGATGTGTATGAAGAGTTTTAGCAAAATTGTTTCATGAAGTGTGAGAAAGGAAAAAGTCATGTTAATAAGTTTAAAATATTTAAATTAAAAGAACATATTAAATATGTATTTGAACCATAGATTGAATATCCCAAGTGTACATTACAATATATTACCCATTTGTACGTTCTGTTTGGCCAAACACTTTGGTTGAGGATGTTCTAACCAGAAAGATGAAGATGGTATTGCATTTGGGGGCACCTTATGTTTGGGCCTATGCAGTTTTCATTATTGTGATGGTTTGATTAATGACCATTTTCATTTACTACATGGTAAGCACCACAAGAGCTCAGCCCCTCTCTAGTTTTGCTCCCTGCTGTATCTCTGGCATTTTGCATGGGATAGAACACTGAATGCATTAGTTGTTTGAGATGTAAGATAAAAATGCTAACTTATTTTCATAATTGCATGACCTAGAAAACACTGGAGGAACTGAAACAGAAACGTAATAAAAAGTTAATGAAAGATAAGATGCTTTAATACTTTTTACTCTAGTGTTAATCAAGATGAGATGAGTCTTTATAAATGTAAAAAGTCACAATTCTTTTTTCCCCCTTTAGAAATCGAATGGTTCACATTTATGCAATGATAATTCTGAGGCCTCTATTCATTATATTTAACTCACTGGGAGATTCCAAGTTCAAAAAGGCCATTCATGTCAGAGTTAGATCAAACTGAAACTTACCCAATAGTCCCACAGACAGATCTTTTTGAAAAACATAGAAACTGACCCTCCTGGTCTTAAAGTGTGAAACTTATATTTGTTTTATCTAAGTTCCTTCCTCAGGACAGGACATTCAGGCTCCTACAAAAGTATCAAAGAATGGAAACTCACCAGACCACTGCAGCAGATGCCTAACCCCTTATTCACCTTGATTGTTTCCATACCCCTGCCTAGTTCTTATTTTCTTACACATTGTTACATTTCTCCCCTGCTATGTAAACCCCTAGTTTTAGTCAGTCAGGGAGATGGATTTGAGACTGTGTAGCACCTGATTTAAGGTGCTCAACTGCAGCACCTGATTAAAGCCTTCTTCATTGGCAATACTTGTTGTCTCAATCACTGGCTTTCTGTGAAGTGAGCAGCAGGACTTAGACTGGAACCTTGGTGTTTCAGTAACAAAATGATGAAAAGAATTGTAATAACCACTACTTATTGAGAATTTACATTCATTATTTTAGTTAATCATACAATGATCATCTGGGCATGGTGGCTCACACCTGTAATCCCAGCACCTTGGGAGGCTGAGGCAGGCGGATCACTTGAGGCCTGGAGTTTGAGACCAGCCTGGCCAACATGACAAAACGCCATCTCTACTAAAGCAATAAAAATCAGCCAGGCATGGTAGCACATGCCTGTAGTCCCAGCTATTCAGGGGACTGAGGCACAAGAATCACTTGAACCTGGGAAGTGGAGGTTGCAGTGAGCTGAGATCATGTCACTGCACTCTAGCCTGGGCAACAGAGCAAGACTGTATCTCCAAAATAAATAAATAAGTAAATAATACAATGATTTTATGAATTAGCTGTTATCCACATTTCACAAGTGGGGGAAACTGAGGCTCCTGAGCTTAGCAGCCAACCTTTATCATGGTTAGATACTATAATAAATGCCTTACATGCTCAATCTCATTCAATTCCCATGACAATTTTATGACTGTTATTATATCTATTTCACAGATGAGAAGACAGAGGCACAGAATGGATTATATTAAAACAACTGGAAAGTATGAGTGCCAGGATTGAAGTCCAGGCAGTCTGCCCTAGAATTCCCTCTCCATAACCACTACACCACAGCACATCGTGAAGATGGGAGGAAGCAGTGGGAACTTGAAAAATGGATTTATTTCAGGGTGTGCTGCAGTACATGTACCATGTGAGGCCATTTCTATTTCTCTTCCTTTGCCTTCCCAGTTGTTTTTCCCCTGTATGCCACAGTAAACTAGTCACTGTTTCAGCAGCTCTCTTGTTCATTTTTAAAATACCTATTCACTAAATCTTTAAAGGAAACATTTAGCTACTGCAATGAGTGTACATAAGTTGGTTGTGTAATAGGAAGGAAACAAGCCAGGACTGGAGACTTCATTTCTAAAGAAGGATTTTAAAGCAGACTAAGAGTTATTTCCCAGAGCGGGTCATGAAGCAGGAGTCTGTCTGCACCCTTTCATTGCTATGACGACAGCCTGCTCCTGCTACACACAGCCAGAAAAAGCAGCTGACATTTCAATGCTAGGAACAGAGGGGAGAGGTTTACAAAAACGCAGAACAAAGACAAAAAAAAAAAAAAACAACAAAAAAAGACTTTTTCGTTTGAATTTCAGTTAGGAAAAATATCCCCCGGAGCAAGTCAAAAGCCCTATTCTTGCCTTTAGAAGAGATAAGAAAGAAGAAATGTTAGGGGCCTTCCCTCTTGTCCAAGTAAGCCAATAAAACAGAACTGACAGCAAAGCAGCGTTTCTTCTCACTCTGTGTAATGGCAAGCTGACACAGAACACTTCCTTTGGTTTCCTTTGACTCGGCCATTAAGAAGCTACTAACTGATGCAGCAGTGAAGACTCATAGTAATAAATACCTCGTGTTGAGGCCCCCCCCACCCCCGCCAGGGGAAAACAGTAGTGTCAGATTTACTTTTACATTTCTTTGGATAAAAAAGCCAATTCAAACTTGATCTCCATTGTTACTACCAGAGATATCATTGCAAGTATGTAAGAGAGGCCTCACTGATATATGAGATTCCTTATAAGCAACCAGTCAACTTTCCTATGTGTTTACTTCTCTGCCAAGTGCTACACTTGGCATTTAATAAACATCACATTTGATTCCTACAACAACCTCATTTGTGTGTATTATTGTCCCCCATTTTGCTAAACAGATGGGTAAACTGAGTCCTGCAAGTGGGAAGTAACTGCCGAAGCTTACTCTGCTTATAAGAGGCAGAGTCAGGATTCTAGCCCAGATGCATTGGACTCTGAAGCCCATGCTATGTCCACTCTGCTGTGCTGCCTCAGAGGCATAGACCTGGCATGCATATTTTATTATAGAGCAAAATGTGTAAGTACAAGGAAGAAACCCTGGGAAAAGATCTAGAGTCAGTTCCCGTTCTATGGAGTTTCAATAGGGACATATAGTTAATCCAGTACTTTCATATTATCTACGATTGATTGACTGCTTTAATGTACCAGACATGGCTCTTTTCTTCCCTTAATTCTAACAACAAATCTCTGAGGTAGCTACTGATTTTATAATCTCATTTCCATGAATGAAGAGACTGAGGCACAAAGAGATTAAATTGTTTGCCCAAAGTCACAGAGCTATTTAGTGGTAAAGCTTGGATATAAATCATAGTCTTATATAAACCGGGTCCATATGGTCAGATACAAATCACAGGTCATGGTCTTATTCACTTTATTAGATTGCCTCCCCACCTTTGGAACAATCAGTCAAGACCATGCATTCTGTTTTTCAAAGTTCTAACCATCTTTTGATGACTAAGACAAAAGCCAGGCTAGCTCCAAGTAGTTATATCATTGCTAACTCAGCCTTTGGCAGAAGATGCCCTGTGAGTCCTGTGAGAAACAGACCCTGGCCTTGTTGGACATCTCTCAGGCAGCTAGACCTACTGGGAAATTCTACTGGATTTATTTATGGGGGTCTCCTTCTCCACTGAAGATCATTCTGGAGGGATAAGTGAGGGCTACGTGCACTTCAAGTCTTCTAACAAGTTGTTTATGCTCTTCTTGGTGGAAAAATGTTGCCAACCTGTTCTGGACATGGTGTTAAACTTAGGTAAAATAGCAGTGTTTAAGTCAACTGAGTAAAAATAACAGTCAAGAGGAAATGAAATAAGTAATGTTTTGAAGTTGTCCAGATACATCACTACTCATTTTATTTCTGTCATCACTATTATTTTTACTTAGTTGATATGTGAATCTGTGCCATGAGAAGCTATTGGGGATTAATTCTCAAAAGACCTGGGAAGGAAATGCCAGTACTCTAATTGCTCAATGGCTGTGTGAAAATTCTCTGAAAGAAAAAGGCGAAGTTCATAAATAACATGTGCATATTCTTCTCCAAAATGTGGAAAGTGGCACTAGTTGATTGGATGATAACTAGATGAAATAAACTGCTCTGCTTTGCTAGATCTTATTAAATGAACAGAAATGTAAACTTAAATCTTTCCAAAGATGGTGTTTTTAATAAAAAAAAATCATAGTTAACAATAGTCATAACCATCAGGTTCAATTGAGTAAGCTGTGAACTGAAAAAAGCTGGTGTCTACGAGAAAGGGGGGAATTAAAAAAAAAAAAAGATTTCTGCTGACTTGGACTGAGTGAACATTTCTATTCAATGTGCTTAGGCCCTGGGCCAGAGGAGAGCTCAGATACAATGCCAAGGTGACATATTTAACCTCTTTGCAGATTAAAGGCAGTGCAAAAGAGATACTCTTTCTGCAGTACCTCTTGGTGTACTGTTTCAACAGTATTGATCTGCAGTTAAATGCATGTTTTTTTTTTTCTTTTTCTTTTTCTCTTGCAGAGTGACCTTTATTACCTGAGAAGGATGAAAAAGCACAACTTACATTATTGCTTTATTTTAGAAAAGAGAGTCGGAAATGGTAGTACATTATAACATGAGTTATCATAATCTCTTTAGCCAGCTCTTTAATTCTCTTCCCTCCTTTTTGCTTTTGTAAATAAGACATCATCAAGAATTAGAGAAACTTTAGGTCTATGTGTGAACATCTTAACAAATGATAGTAGGAGGCAAAAAGCAATTAGTTATAAAGCTGTAAAGCGGAATCAAGAGAGGAAAATAATCACAGTAACTTAAAAATAATCAAACAAGAATATAGTATAAAAGGAGAAATTTTCCTACCTTTTGGAAAAGCAAAAAGTTCCGTTTCTACATTGCTGTTAGGTGCAGGAGACTGAATAACTTCAGATTATTTAAACATGGAAAACATACAAATTATTTGATTTGAAAGTGTTTTTTTAAACTATCTTCTTTATAGTTTATTTCATGTATGTAATAAAGTACTTCTACAAAACACATTTCAGGATTCAGGCTTCACTAAGATCTGAATGCTACTGAGGCGATCAACAGTTCCACATTTCTATTCTTGGTCTTCACTAAAATCACCATCATTTATTAGTACTTGTTATTTAATTTCGCAAGAAACAAGAAAACATGAATACAAATTGTAAAATTCTCTATTAAGTATCTTTTCTGTAAGTCACACAAAAGGTTTTTTTTTTTTTGGTAAATAAATGGCTTTGCATTATTTAGGCAAAAATATTTGACAGCTTTATCAGATCACGCACATCAGCTTAACAAATGCAATTAGATAATGCCATAAATTTATTAAAACTTACCTTTAAGTAAGGAGCTGGACCCAGAACCGCTACAGAAAATTGAAGTTGAATCCCCTCTGCCCACAGACAGGGAATAAAAGTTTGACAAATACCCAAGAAAAACTCTTTAAATCCCTTTCCTCGTTAGCTCTGCTTCTTTGCCCAGAGGCACATTCAAGTCTACTGGAGTTGAAATTCTGCTGCTCTGTCAACTAGTGGGGGTCTGAAGTGACAGACGAGAATTTGGAGGTTGGCACCAGAGAGTATTTCAGACTGTCATCGTTTTTGTTGCAGATTCCTGGATTTCCCTAGCAGGCTGGCCTCTCACTGCAAAGGCTTTACAGGCAGTACATGCAAACCAAAAGGGAAAGAGCTAATTCTGGTGGCATGGATGGGGTTAAGTTTTCCCCTCAAGCTCTTGTTCTCAGAGCCTCATAACTTGGCCAGAATATAAGCACTTGGCTCTTTATGCATTTTTTTTTTCTTTTTCAAACAACTCTGAGAGGTTTTATAAGCAGCATCCCTTTTTTGGAGTTTTTTTATTTTAAGACCTTGAAAAGAAACTCCATGCTGTTGTTTCTTCCTAAAGGAAATTGGGGAGTAGGGATTAAAGGAGGGAAGAAGAGAAATTGTAGCAGACGCATTTTTGCATTGCTCAATTGGAAATTGTTCTAACAAAGACAGTCTGAATTTTAATAGGAGGGTACTTCAGATATCTTAACCTTCTTTGAATGAGCTTTGGAAATGTACATATATAAAATTGATTGCTCCTTATAGATCACTTGTATGCTGATTCAGAAATTTTGCCGTTCTCCCCTCAACATAGCTCCTCACTGTAACTCCATGGTTATAATGGTTAGCCTCTAAGAAGAAGGTTTCCCATGAAAAAGAATGGAGGTGCGCACTTATTTTTGGCCTGGCATTCTGGTTATTTGTATACGTGTCTAATCTCTTCTACTGCTACTTCTACATTTATCACACATTTATTATCTGTCAGGCACTGTGCTAACAGCTTTTTATGCGTTATTATCAGTTGATCCTCACGACGCATGGCAAGTCTTACTGTGTTCCCATTTGAGGGGTATGTCATACAGTGGTTGAATTGGCAGAATTTGAGGCCAGCCAGCTTGGATTTGCATCCTATCTTCACCACTTCCTAACTATGACCCGGGACAAGTTATATAACCTCTCTAAAGCATCAGTGCTTTTATCTACGAGACAGGGATACACATATGGAAATTATGATAACATCTATCTCAGGCAATTGTTCTGAGTTTTAAGTTAGTTAATATGCATAAACTGCATAGAACACCCCTGTCATGTGGTAGACACTCAATAAATGTTAGCTATTATCATTTACATAAGAGGAAACTAAAGCTTAGTAAGGCTGAGTGGTTTTTCTAGGGTCTCCAACTGTAACTTACAGGATGAGATTCCAAATCAGCTACCATGGCTGACAGCCACACTTGTGTAACTTATCTAGAATACCTGTATTATATGATATAGACATATATATATATATCATATCTGCTTCTCAGCAAGCTGTAAGCTCCTTGAAGGAAGGGGAGGTGCCCTTTCTGCATTCTCCTGGTGTCTAGCACAGTGCTTTGCATACTATAAATATTCCATTAACATCAGATGAATAATTAAAATTTAATTTCATTTAGATTTTCTAAATATATGCCAAAGTCTGGCCAAAAGCAAAAACACTGATAAAAACAAAATAAAACCAAAATAAACAAAAAAAAATCCCACCTACAATTCTAGGCAAATATGCCCTCAGCCAAATCTCTCAAAACACTTTAGAATTATTTGCCCTATTTATTTTCAGAACACTGCAAGAAAAAGGTAACAAGAATTATCTCTATTTTGCAGTTGGAGAAATTTGGGAGCAGAGGAAACTGGGCACTTTGCCTAGGAGCCAAAAACAAGTCACGGTGCAGCTGGGAACAATCTCACGTCTCTAGAATCAGGATAACTTGTTCCAAACTGCCTTTCCCAGGACAGGATGAAACGATTTGATGTCTTTTTGCCTCAGACAATAGGATGTTTTTCCTTAGCCAACGTCTAGGGGTTGAGCAATCTCCTCCGAGGAAGGATAAAGGGGTGGGCAGTGTTTGACCATGCTACTCCCTGGTGTCTGTGCACAGCTGCTCTGAGAACTGTGGAAGACACAGACCATTTTTCCAAGTCTCCCGAGGGGCGCAGGAGCAGTGAGACTATTGAAGAATATGTAAGAAAAGCATTTCTGAGGATTTGGCCCTAGTTTGCTGAGGAAAATTTTCTTGGGGACTCAGAATATTAACTTCTTAGTCTAACTAGCATTCCCCATTTATTTGAGATGGCTTTGTAAGATTGATTTCAGGTGATTACATCGACTCAACAAGAATGTAGGAAAAAATTTCATTTAGAGGGCTCTGGAAAAAAAGAGTTACCCAACTAAAAATTTTTTTCTGCTAAAATTGGTATTTTATGCTTCTGCAAAAATGATCAAAATAAATTTTCTTATGTAACTCTGTGTTAACCTAAAAAATAATTAAAGCAAACTGGATTCATCTCTTAAATGTAAATAGGTACCTAGAGAGTTCATTTGTGGGTGAAAAAGCTTGAGAATTTTGACTCTCAGTTTTTTTTTTTTTTTTTTTTTTTTTGAGACAGAGTCTCACTCTGTCGCCCAGGCTGGAGTGCAGTGGGGTGATCTTGGCTCACTGCAAGCTCTGCCTCCTGGGTTCCCGCCATTCTCCTGCCTCAGCCTCCTGAGTAGCTGGGACTACAGGTGCCTGCCACCATGCCCGGCTAATTTTTTGTATTTTTAGTAGAGATGGGGTTTCTTTTTTTTTTTGAGATGTTGTCTAGCTCTGTCGCCCGGGCTGGAGTGCAGTGGCCGGATCTCAGCTCACTGCAAGCTCCGCCTCCCGGGTTTAGGCCATTCTCCTGCCTCAGCCTCCGGAGTAACTGGGACTACAGGCGCCCGCCACCTCGCCCGGCTAGTTTTTTGTATTTCTTTAGTAGAGACGGGGTTTCACAGTGTTAACCAGGATGGTCTCGATCTCCTGACCTCGTGATCCGCCCGCCTCGGCCTCCCAAAATGCTGGGATTACAGGCTTGAGCCACCGCGCCCGGCCCAGAGGGGGTTTCATCATGTTAGCCAGTGTGGTCTTGAGCTCCTGACCTTGTGATCCGCCCGCCTCGGCCTCCCAAAGTGCTGGGATTACAGGTGTGAACCACCACGCCCAGCCGACTCTCAGTTTTATCAGAAGTCTTATTAATTTATAACACGACTACTAAAGACCCAGTGTGTTTCTTATAACAAGAGAGAAAAATGAATTAAAAAAAAAGGCCTTTGAATTCGCAGTGTCTTTTGAGTATAGCTTTATTTGGAAATGTTTGTTGGCAGATATTCAAACTCTTATTGTTTCTGAAGCTGTTCTTTCTAAAATAGTTTACATTTCAGAACACTGAGGACAATAAACCCGCAACAATACTCACCTAACAGATGGAGCTATAGATCAGATTTAGAAAACATATGAGACGTCTAAATGGGTTGGGAAAACTTTGGCAAAAAGCTCATTCTGTTACCGTACATGAAGAGACATAACATCAGTGTTGGTCAAAGGATGTGACAGATGTCAACATCTAAGTGGATTTTCTTTCTTTTTTTTTTTTTTTAACCTTTTAGGATTCCCTTTGAGAATCTGATGAAAACTGTGGGCAAGCTCCTAAAACCCATCCATGAAACCCGCACCCCACCCCACCCCCTGCCAATATCCTCTCAGGGATTCTATGAAGTTAATAACCCCTAATTCTGGGGAAGGAGCAGAGAGCACATTAATTAATCCTCAAGCATATACAGAGCCTCTTTGTTACATATAGCAGAAGCCTCTGGGTGATATGAAGGAAACGTAGTTCCTGCCTATTATGAGTCCAAGAGCCAAGGCATACACTCATTTGTCAGAAGGTCGCATGACTCCCTTGGAATAGTGGAGATCCCCAGGAAGGAGGTAAGTATGGGTGAGTGAAAAAGCTGCAGTGAAAACAGAGTGGCTGTACTGATCTTGGCCAGGACCTGGCCAGTAGGATCCTCTTCCTTGCTTAACCAATGTATTAGTTTGCTAGGGCTGACATAACAAAACACCACAAATTGGGTGGCTTAAACAACAGAAATTAATTTTCTCACAGTTCTGGAGGCTGGAAGTCCAAGATCAATGTGTCAGCAGGGTTGGTCTCTCCTGAGGCCTCTCTCCTTGGCTTGTGGATGATCACTTTCTCGCTGTGTCCTCACATGGTACTTCCCCTGGGCATGTGTGCTTCTGCTGTCTCAGCCTCTTTTTATAAGGATGCCAGTGCTGTTGGATTAGATCCTCACTTTTATGTCCTCATTTAACCTTAATTTATCTCGTTAAAGGCTCTATCTCTACATATAGTGACATTGGGGGTTAGAACTTCAATTTATGGATTTTGGGGGAAATAATACAGCCCGTAACACCCCATTACATTTAAAATATTTTTTCCATTATGTTTTTAAGACCTTGATATTTAGTTCTCTGTGGGTCTTGCTTCTGGGACCCATTTTAAGGTCTCAATTCCAGCTGAGTTACTGATCTCTGCCTGTGGAATTTCCTCACCCCCACAGTACTATCATAACTTGGCACTGAACCATTTCAGATCTCTCAGCTCTGTGCTGATTATTAACCCACTGGGTCATTTTCTAACTATGGGCTCTTGCAGGAGTTTATTCTAGCTATCCTGTCCCAGGCCAGCCCTTCTATGGGTTTAGTCATACCCTCTATTTGGTCTTAGGCAGATGCTTGATACACAGAGAGCAATTAGTAAGACAGTAGCAAAATGTACACAATATTTTGTTAAATATAATGTGGCCATTATTATATTACACATTACACATTATGTTTACACATTACACATTATATTTATACATTACACATTGTATTTCACAAAATTACATTGTGCATTTTATATTTAACAAAATTAAATATAATGTGTAATGTAATTAATTGCTTTTTTTTTTTAGTAATAAACTTGAAGCAAGGTAAGTTAAAATAAAAGGAGAAAGATAGGTTAGGACTAGTGGATTTTATTTTACTTTATTTTTTATTTTTATTTTTTTTGAGACAGAGTCTTGCTCTGTCACCCAGGTTGGATTGCAGCGGCCCGATCTCGGCTCACTGCAACCTCTGCCTCCCAGATTTCAGTGATTCTCCTGCCTTACCCTCCCAAGTACCCTCCCAAGCTGCCTTACCCTCCCAAGTAGCCAGGCGTAGTGTGGCACTACGCCTGGCACTACGCCTGGCTAATTTTTGTGTTTTTAGTAGAGATGGGGTTTCACCATGTTGGCCAGGCTGGTCTCGAACTCCTG
Source organism: Piliocolobus tephrosceles (assembly GCF_002776525.5). Lineage (NCBI taxonomy): Eukaryota > Metazoa > Chordata > Mammalia > Primates > Cercopithecidae > Piliocolobus > Piliocolobus tephrosceles. The sequence goes on along the minus strand of NC_045436.1, from coordinate 101,610,952 downwards.
ATCTCAGGTTATCTGCCTCAGACTCCCAAAGGGCTGGGATTACAGGCGTGAGCCACTGTGCCCAGCCAGGACTGGTGGATTTAGATATCAGGCTAAGCAGTTTGATCTTTATTCATTAGATACAAGGGAGATCTGGAAAGTTTTCTCATTGAATGTTAGGGCGTGTAAGAACATGTTATGCAGTAGTAACAAATAATCCCTATATATCAGATCCTTACAACAACAAATTTTTGTTTTGATTTTTCCATTCATGCTGCATGTTTATTGCAGGTCTACTGCAATTCTGTTACATGTCTTTACTCTGGAGTCTAAGCTGATGGACCAATTGGAGATACGGCAAAATATGCTTGGTTTGTGAAGCTTCTGCCTGGGTGTAATACATATCACTTCTGCCTACATTTCGTTGATCAAAGTAAGTCATTTGACCACATCTGACTTCAGTGGGATGGGGAGATATATTCCTCCGCCCAGAGGATGGTTCGGGCAAGAGAACCAGAAAATAGATTTTCATCAGGAATGGAAGGAGACCCTGTTGAGAAAGAAAGTATTAGGAAAAAGGAAGAAAAGAAGATAGAAGGGGCAGAGCAAAGTTTTTAAAAAAAAGCATGGCGGGGCAAATATAAGACGTAAAGGGGGGAAGGGAGAGAAAATTAGGGCAAAAATAAGAGGCAGCCCTATAAAGACACAAATAATTGAGACAACTGGGATAATAGAAATATAAGGGGTTAGATTATCTTAGTGCCATACAATCATATGGTTCTAAAGAGCTGTAAGAGGTTTGCATTAGTTTCCTGGGCTGTCATAACAAATTACCACAAACTGGGTAGCTTAAAACAACAGAAATGTATTTTCTTGAAGTTCTAGAGGCTAAAGGTCTGAAATCAAGGTGTCAGCAGCCACCTGCTGCATCCAAATGCCATAGGGAAGAATACTTTTTTGCCTCTTCCTGACTTCCAGTGCATGGCTTCCAGAAACGCCTGGTATTTCTTGGCCCATAGCTGCATCACACCAGTCTCTGCTTCCCTCTTCTCGTGGCCTTCTTTCCTTGTACATCTCCTGTGAATCTCTGTGTGCCCTCTTCTTGTGAGGATACCAGTCATTGGATTTAGGGTTTACTATAATCCAAAGTCACCTCATGTTAACTTGATTACATCTGCAAAGACCGTATTTTCAAATAAGCTGACATTCACAGATATGAGGGATGGAGACTTGAATATATCTTTTTGGGGAGCAATTCAGCCCATTATAGTCCATTCTCTGGTCCCCCAAAATTCATGTCTTTTCCATATGCAGAATACATCCATCTCATTCTTAACCCATTTCAAATTTCTGAACCTATTCCAGCATTAACTCTAAATTCCAAATCTCATTTAAATATTATTAAGTCAAAAAGTCCCAAATATCATCATCTAAATCAGGTGTATATGAGACTCGGTATGATTTATCCTGATTCCTCATCTATGAAAGTAGAAAACTAGTTATCTCTCCGCAAATACAATGGCATAGTATAAACAGTTTCATTCTGAAATGGAGAAAATGGAAGGAATACATAAATGGACAAGCGTGACTTGTTCCAAGCAAGTTCAATACAGAGCAGGCCAAATTCCATCATGTTTCAGGCTTGAGAATAATCCTCTGTGGCTCAGTGCTCTGCCCCTGGCCCACAGAGGCTCTGCCCTCAGGGCCTGCAGGAACCCCACCGGTTCCTGAACTATCTTCTGAGTTTTATTACTTTGCTAGGCCTGCCATAGGAAAATATCACAGGCTGGGTGCCTTAAACAGCAGAAATTTATTTTCCTCCCAGTTCTAGAGGCTGGAAATCCAAGGTCAAGGTGTCAGGAGGGTTGGTTTCTCCCCAGGCCTCTCTCCTTGGCTTGCAGATAACCATCTTGCTGTGCCTTCACATGGTCCTTCTGCTGTGTGTATCTGTATCCTGATCCCTTCCTATAAGGACACCAGTCATCGTGGATTAGGGACCAGTCTTATGAATTGACTTTACCTTAGTTACTTGAAAAGCCCTATCTCTAAATATAGTCACATTCTGAGGTATTTCAACATATGAATTTTGAGGAGACACAATTCAGCCTGGTAATTTATTCATGTGTGAAAGGAAATTAAATTTGGGGACCTTTAGCCAAAGGGAAAAGTCAAGCTGGGAACTGGGTCATGCAAACCTGCCTCCCTGTTTGGTTCCTAAATAAGATGGCTACAAGATGAAAAGCTACATGCCCCTCCCATATTTTGCCCACCAGGAAATTCCTAGTGAGCTCCTATGACTTTACCATGGCAATGCAAATTGATAGCTTATCTTTACAGGTACAGTCTGCTCTGGCCCACAAGACACCAATGCTTATCTGACTGTTCCCTGACCCCATTTTGTTTGTGTTATCTGATGTAAAATGCAGATTCTCCACATTTTTCCTCTGCCCGTTTTGTTTATGTCATCTTATGTAAAAAAAATGTAGATTCATGGAGTCAGGAAAAGGCATAAATGACTATTTTTCCCTAACCTCTCTTACATGAAAACTGTGTGCTTCTCAATATCCCCACCCTTTCCCCTTTAAATTTGGAGCCCTCAAAATCATCTTCAGAGAAAGGCATAGACCTATCCCCTGGGCGTGTCCTTAACTTGGGTAAATAAATCTCCTAAAATTATTGAGACTTATCTCGTCATTTTCCTCAATTGACACGTTTTTATTTTTATTTATTTATTTATTTAATGAGGCAAGATCTCACTCTGTCACCCAGGCTGGAGTGCAGTGGTGTGATCTTGGCTTACTGCAACCTCTGCTTTCCAGGTTCAAGTGATCCTCCCACCTCAACCTCTGGAGTAGCTGAGACTACAGGTGTGTCCCATGGTACCTGGCAAATTGTTGTGTTTTTGGTAGAGATGGGGTTTCACCATGCTTCCCAGGCTGGTCTCGAACTGGGCTCAATCAATCTGCCTGCCTTGGACCCCCAAAGTGCTGGGATTACACATGTGAGCCACCGTGCCCAGCAGGAATCATTTTTTCTTTTCCTTGACGGATAGCACATGTTCACAGTCACATAGAATTTTGAAAGTCCTACAGCCTTCATTTTGCCCTGCCTCTGTTTCTTAAAGCCCAGGTTGGCAGATTTTCTGCTGATATAACATTCTTAAAAACATTATTGGTTTCCTATGCAATTCATGGGGGTCTCAGCCATCAGAGAAGAAGGTGCTGCACAGATTTTTCCTGGATAAATCCACTTGTATTTCTGGCCTCCTGATGAGAAGGTTGATTGAATCCATAGGTCACACTCACATATCTAATCTCTATAACAAAAGGTTGTTTAGCCAAACTCTTGGTGTTCTTCCCAGAGCATGCTTTCTCACCATTTGCATTCTGGATAGGCTGAGAATTTCCAAAGTCATCAAGTTGTATTTTGCTTAACAGTTTCTTCCTCCAATTATCTCTTTCTTCTCATTTTCTACTATAAACAGCAAGAGAAAACCAGGCCACATTTTCCACACTGTGTTTGGAAATCTCATCAGTTCAATATGCAAGTTCATCACTTGTGAGTTCTGCTTTCCACCCAACAGTAGAACATAATTCAGTCAAGTTCCTGCCATGTTATAACAAGAATCGCCTTCCCGCCAGTGTCCAATAACATGATCATCATTTCCTCTGAGTCCTCACCAGAATCACCTTTTATATTTCTACCAACATTCTGTTTGTGACAATATACATGTTCTCTAAGATGATAGACGATTTATCTACAGTTCTCTTTACTTCTTTCTGAGCCCTTCCTGGAATCTCCTCTAACATCCACATTTCTATCAACAATCTTTTCTTTTTCCTTTTGAGATGGAGTCTCACTCTGTCGCCCAGGCTGGAGTGCAGTGGCGCGAACTCGGCTCACCGCAAGCTCTGCCTCCTGGGTTCACACCATTCTCCTGCCTCAGCCTCCCGAGTAGCTGTGACTACAGGCACCCGCCACCACGCCTGGCTAATTTTTTGTATTTTTAGTAGAGACGGAGTTTCACCGTGTTAGCCAGGATGGTCTCGCTTTCCTGACCTTGTGATCCGCCCACCTCGGCCTCCCAGAGTGCTGGGATTACAGGCATGAGCTACCGCGCCCAGCCCCAGCAATCTTTTCAAGGCAATCTAGACTCTTTAAAACCATGTGTCTAGGCCCGGAATAGTGGCTCAGGCCTGTAATCCCAGCACTATGGGAGGCTGAGGTGGGTGGATATTTGAGCTCAGAAGTTGGAGACCAGCCTGGCCAACATGGCGAAAACCCATCTCCATTAAAGGCGCAGTGGCCTGTGCCTGTAATCCCAACTACTTGGGAGGCTGAGGCATGAGAATCACTTACCTGGGAGGCGGAGGTTGCAGTGAGCCCAGATTGTACCACTGAACTCCAGGATGGGTGACAAAGCCAGACTCAGTCTGAAAAAAATGGAAAAAAAAAAAAAAAGTGTCTAAAAATTCTTCCCACTACCACCATTATCCAATTCCAAATCCACTTCCACATTTTTAGGAATTTGTTATGGCGGTACCCCATTCTCAGTACCAAAATCTGTATTGGTTTCCAAGGGCTGCCATCACAATTTACCATAAACTGTTTGGCTTAAGACAATAGAACTTTATTTTCTCCAAGTTTTGGGGGCCAAAACTCTAAAATCAAGGAAGCAGGGCCATACTCTCTCCAAACTCTGTAGAGAAATCTAGCCTGATGGTATTTGCTGTGAACATGGACTGTCAGATTTATTGCCAGAGTGCTAGACATGTGCGTGAGTTCCAGCCCAAAGAGTTATGTGTATCCAGTGCTTTGATTCAGAATTGATATGTTCTAAAATGAAGGACATTTGGAGTTGAAATTCACTGCCTGTTGTTTTCTTAACCCTTTAAGCCTTCATGCTACCTCCCTGTCAGGTGCTGGACTATCATAAGACATGAAAAAAGGCCTGGGGGGTTTTTGCTAATCACTGATGCCACTGAATACTACCAGAAATAATTTCTATTCCTCAAGCTAAATTACACCAATCAAGCCCTGTGAGGAAGGAGAGTGTGTTCAAAATCCTTGCTCTCCCTGGAGGAAGTACAGCAGAAAATTGATAAGTCGGAAAGACCTGAATTCAAGTTCCAGCTCTGATGCTTCCTAGCTGTGCCATGTTGGACAAGTTACTTAACCTCTCTCTGTGTGTCTCATTATCCTCATGTGTCCAATGAGGATGATAAAAATACCTGTCTAATAGAGTACCTGCGAGGAAAAGAGATGATGTTTGCATAGTGCTGGGGTTCAATATATGATAATAATGACAATGATGATGAAGGCCAGTAAGAAAGATGAATATTGCTGAAGACTGTGTCATGGAACCTCTGTAATAGGATATAGACCGCCTCCTCTTTTCACATGAACTGCTAATACTCTCTGTGAAGAATGATGATTTTCAGGCAGACGGGTGAAATATATCCCTTTAGTCAAGCTATGCAAACACAGCAGCTGCTCACATAAGTCCATTGAGTTTTATGCCGTTGTCTTTTCTCAGACAGAGCCCTCATTGAATTTGGGGGAATTTGGGTTGGCTGGGTAATAGCAGCGGGAGCTATGTAGCAACTTTTTCATTCTGACCTCACCTTGGGATAGGCACAGAGCCCAGTGTATCAAATTGCCTGGTGTACGGATCTCTTGTCCAAGTGAGGTGCAGCTGGACTTTGTATTTCTGTGCATTTGACTTGCAGGCTGTGTCTTGTTCACCAGGACAGAAGTTTATACTTGGGCCTTCTCATGGGTGAGGTCACTTTGCTGTTATTAGCCAAATGCCGCCCTTCTCCAAATGTCTGATGGTTTCTTGGCTGTAGTGTTCAGTTCCCAGAGCAAGATGTTTTAGACTAAGAAGTACTGCTTGCGCAATGATGCAAACCTATTCTGGAAATTTGTTCCAGTGGTTGTGTTTTCTTGTTGGTTTTGAGCAACGGTATTTTAATTTTTGTTGATATTTCCCTTGTGAAGGAGCAATGGGTTTGTTAGATTTTGCGTGGTCTGATTGTACAACGTCAGGGAGATAGCTGAGGCTTGGTCTCTAGCAAATGTTAGGAGAGCCAGCTTCGGACTGTTTAGAGTCTACATCAGCGTTAACTGGCTGGCAACTTGAAATGAGACAAAAATGAATGATTTGCACAATGCCTGTCCTCGCTAGCTCAGTATTTCTCAAAAATTTATTTTCATTATCACTCTCCCAAGGAGCCTTTTGAACTTTTTCCTAAATGTCTCCTCCCACCATGAAATTTTAATACTCCAGATACACTGTATATCTATTTATATACTATTATCTTTATCTGTGTCTTATATATAAAAGAATAGAGTTCTAGCTACTCCTGAACCAATTTTGCCCTTTTACCAATGATCCTCACCAATTGACTGAAACACGTCTCATGCCTGAAAAAAACACAATTTACTGTGGGGTAATTGATTGGCAATTACAATTTATAGCTGGAGAAACTCAGTCATGAATGATTTTCTAAGAACGCGATATAATATTTATAACAGCATTCATTACAAACATTTATAAAAGAACACGGAAGAATAACTTTTTGAAAACATTACAGTTACTTTTCTGAGGAAATGCAGTCAAACTCTTTATAATTATAAGCTTTTTGTCCATGTTGTTAGTGCTTCTCATGTTGTGTGCTGAAGTGGGTTGAGATCTGTAAAAGCACAGGACAAATATCTCCTGCACATGCCTCTTTTCATTCCTATGCTCAAATCCCTGATGGAAGCCCCAATCACTTCACATCTGACTATTTTCCCTACCTCTGAACTCACATCCACAAATGCAAATTGCCCTCAAGGGCCAGGGAGACCACAGAAATTAATGAAGGGGGCCAGAAGCAAGAAAATGACACCTTCCCAACACAGGCAGGGATGACTGGCAGCTGGCCTTTGCGTTAGGAAGACAAGAGGGGGTGCCTGGGACTTGGGAAATGGAAAATATGTAGTCCATCTGAAGGTGGCAACCGCTACTCAATTCTTGTAGCTTTATTGTCACCGGGAAATGGCAGCCCAACATTGTCTGATCATTTTACTGTTTTAGAGAGAAACCAGAGATCTAACATTTTATGGGATTACTAAATATTGACCAACAGCCCTTGTGCCAAATAAAACAGGTCTGCGAGCTGGGCTGGGCCGCTGAACACTAAGTTTTGAGCAGAGTTCCAGAGACTTCCTTCTCTTTCCAACCCAATCTATCTTAAACACTATTTTAAACATTTTCACCCTCTCAAAGTGTAACTCACATCATGTTCCTCTCTCCTGCTTAAAAGTTTTCAATAGCTTCCCACTGCCTACCAAGTCAATTCTAAACTCGTGAGCCAGGCATGTTAAAGCCATCTGCCACTTTATGTAATATCTTCCCTTCACTTACGTGAACATTAACTTTTTCTCCTTTCCTTGCTTTGTAATTTTCTGCCTCAATCCTTTGACTAAGGTAGCTTCTTCTGCCGGAAACTTTCATAATTAAATGAATTAAATGTTACCAATCTTTCAAGGTCGAACTTTAGACGTCTCCTTTCCAAGAAGCCTTCTGTACTGTGTCTGATAAGAGATTATTCTTTCTCTAAACTTCAATAACGTATTATTCTTGATAAAGTGCTTGGAACACTCTGCTCAGAGTAAGTGTGATAGGATGAGTTGGCTCGGAAGGAGTGGCTCATCACCCTTTGTCCCTCACTTCCCATCTCTGGCTCTGTCCTGTGTCATAGGGGAATAGCATATTCATTTAATTTTTTCTCTGGCGTTTTTCACTTTTCATTGTGTAATACAGTTATTTGTATAGAGGTCCCCTGTCCCTTACTAGGTAATATTTTCAAGCAGGGATCTATCTATTCATCTATTTTCCTTCCTTCCTTCCTTCCTTCCTTCCTTCCTTCCTTCCTTCCTTCCTTCCTTTTCTTTCCTTTCTTTCACTCCTGTTTCTTTTCTTTCTCTTTCTATCTCTGTCTTTCTCTTTCTTTCTCTCTCTTTCTCTTTCTTTCTCTCTGTCTCTTTCTCTCTCCTTCCTTCCTTCCTTCCTTCCTTCCTTCCTTCCTTCCTTCCTTCCTTCCTTTCTTCCTTCCCTCCTTCCTCAGGGTCTTGCTCTGTCCTGTCTGTCACCCAGGCTGGGGTGCCATGGCCAATTATGGCTCACTGCAGCCTTGACCTCCCATGCTCAAGCAATCCTCCTACCTCAGCCTTCCAAGTAGCTGGGTGGCTTAAGCCACCAGACCCAGCTAATTAAAAAAATATTTCTTTTTTCCAGGGATGGGGGGGTATCCCTATGTTGGTCAGGCTGGTCTCATACTCCTGAGCTCAAGTGATCTTCTCACCTGAGCCTCCCAAAGTGCTGGGATTACAGACATGAGCCATTGTGCCCTGTCGGGGATCATTTCTTATATAACCTTGATTCCCCATAGTGGCAAGTACTTAAATATTTGTAAAATGAGCATTTGCAACTCTATTGATTGCTTCATTCACCAGATCATTCCTTCCCAAATGCCCAAAAAGTTCCAAATCTATGGATGTGTTAGATTTGAAGGGAACCAAATTGAGAGAAGGCAAACACACTTCAGGAAGGATAATGTATAAGGAACCATCAGGCTTCTCATGCATTTGCATCATTTGTCTACCTTCTTTGGCCCAAATATTGAGTCTTTTAAATATTTGGCCGGGCGCGGTGGCTCAAGCCTGTAATCCCAGCACTTTGGGAGGCCGAGACGGGCGGATCACGAGGTCAGGAGATCGAGACCATCCTGGCTAACACGGTGAAATCCCGTCTCTACTAAAAAATACAAAAAACTAGCCGGGCGAGGTGGCGGGCACCTGTAGTCCCAGCTACTCGGGAGGCTGAGGCAGGAGAATGGCGTAAACCCGGGAGGCGGAGCTTGCAGTGAGCTGAGATCCGGCCACTGCACTCCAGCCTGGGGGACAGAGCGAGACTCCGTCTCAAAATAAAATAAAATAAAATAAAATATTGACCAATGAAGATTTAATATGTTTGACCCTCGTTTTAACATGCTGTTCAACATCTGCTAATTTTTAAAAACTGGTCTGACTTCTAGAAGGAAAAAAGAATGAGCGATTCCTAGGTTAAATAACTTGCATAAAAGAATTTGATATCTCTTTTGCCTTACTGGGCTCCTGGGTACAGGCCAGTATACTTGGAAGTGGCCACAAGAGGGGAGTATGAACCACAGTCATCCTTAAATGAATGAGACAAGGACTCATTCTTTCTCCAGCTGAATGAAGAAAGCTCCATCCTGAACAATGGTCAATTGAATTATCATTCTCTTTCCAGCTGACGATCAAAGACTGAATGTGGATCTGCCCTTTCTGTGTTCACAGAGACTGTAACCTTCACCTCTCAGCTATCCAATCAGACCATAATCCTGACTGGAGGAAATACTTATGGAGGAGGGCCTGAAGGATGTGCAGTCCCTCTCGCTCAATTTCTCTCACATTATTTTACCTTTGCATGAAACCAGACCCCTGAGAGAACTGTGCTCCTGGATCACGTTGCTTTGGGTCCTGTAGAATTATTTCTACTGAATTGTGAAATGTGTTATTAGGCCAGGCGTGGTGGCTCATACCTGTGATCCTAGCACTTTGGGAGGCCGAGGAGGGTGGATCACCTGAGGTCAGGAGTTCGAGACTAGCCTGGCCAACATGGTGAAACCCTGTCTCTACTAAAAATACAAAAATTAGCTGGGTGTGGTGGCAGGTGCCTGTAATTCCAGCTACTTGGGAGGCTGAGGCAGAAGAATCACTTGAACTTGGAAGACCGAGGTTGCAGTGAGCCAAGATCGTGCCACTGCATTCCAACCAAGGTGAAAGAGTGAAACTCTCTCTCAAAAAATAAAAATTAAAATTAAAAAATAAAATGCATTATTATATCAACATAAAAATGTTGTCTACAAATTCGTACAATGTTCTGTTTTTAAGGACCCATGGAAGAAATTTTGAGGACCCATGGGAGAAATTTTGCTTAAAACTCAGAATGCAGGAAAAGCTGTCTGTCTTGATATATTGACTTTGTAAATATTTTAACTTATTAGGTTTTCCTCTTTCCTTTGACTGCTGGGAGGCTTCATTTATTCAACCAATATGTACGAAGTGCCCATATGTGCCCATATGTGACAGCTGGCTGCTGGAGATATGATGGGGAGCAAAAGGAGAAGGATTTCTGTCCTCACGAAGCTTCCAGTTTAGAGAAGAGACAGATATTTATTTATTACTCAGATAGATGCACAAACTGAAAAGTGCTATGAAGGGAAGGGCCCTCATTATAAGAGCATAGCAAGACGGGACTTCATTTGAAGAAGTCCCCTTTGGGTCAGAGGATGTGTGAACGTTTCCTAAGGGAAAGGAGGTAGGGTGCTGGCATTCCTGACCTGAAGAGGAACCACCTGCTGGGGAGAAGACGGTGCCTTCTGGCAACTGGAAGAATTCCAGGGAGCCAAAGTGCACTTTATGTGGATGGGAAAGGTGTGGAGCAAGGTTTAAGTGGGGAGTGAAGTTTTGGTGCCCTATATATGCGTTTCTGCTTGCTAATCTTTTTTTTTTTTTTTTTTTAAACTTCTTTTTTAGGTTCGGGAGTCCATGTGCAGGTTTGTTACATAGGTAAACTTGTATCATGAGGGTTTGGTGTACAGATTATTTTGTCACCCAGACGCTAAGCCTACTATGCAGTAGTTATTTTTCCTGATCCTCTCCCTCCTCCCACCCTCCACTCTCAAGTAGGCCCCAGTGTCTGTTGTTCCCCGCTTTGTGTCCATGAGTTCTCATCATTTAGCTCCCACTTATTATTATTATTATTTTTTGAGATGGAGTCTCACTCTGTCGATCAGGCTGGAGTACAGTGGCACGATCACAGCTCACTGCAAGCTCTGCCTCCCGGGTTCACGCCATTCTCCTGCCTCAGCTTCCCGAGTAGCTGGGATTACAGGCACCCGCCACCAGGCCCGGCTAATTTTTTGTATTTTTTAGTAGAGATGGGATTTCATCATGTTAGCCAGGATGGTCTTGATCTCCCGATCTCGTGATCTGCCTGTCTTGGCCTCCCAAAGTGCTGGGATTACAGGCGTGAGCCACCACGCCCAGCTTTAGCTTCCACTTATAAGTGAGAACATGCAGTATTAGTTTGCTAAGGATAATGGCCTCCAGATCCATTCATGTTCCCATAAAAGACATGATCTCATTCTTTTTTAAGCCTACATCGTATTCCATACTGAACACCATAGTGTTCCATGGTGTATATGTACCACACTTTTAAAAATGCTATCTGGCGGGGCATGGTGGCTCACGCCTGTAATCCAAGCACTTTGGGAGGCTGAGATGGGTGAATCACGAGGTCAGGAGATCAAGACCATCCTGGCTAGCATGGAGAAACCCCGTCTGTACTAAAAATACAAAAAATTGCTGGGTGTGGTGGCACGCACCTGAATCCCAGCTACTCAGGAGGCTGAGGCAGGAGAATGATGTGAACCTGGGAGGTGGAGCTTGCAGTGAGCCAAGGTTGCACCACTGCACTCCAGCCTGGGTGACAGAGGGGGACTCCGTCTCAAGCCTACAAAAAAAAAAAAAAAAAATTAAAAAAAATTTAAAAATTCTGTCTGTCATTGATGGGCATTTAGGTTGATTCCATGTCTTTGCTCTTATGAATAGTGCTACAATGAACATATGCATGTGTGTGTCTTTATGGTAGAATGATTTCTATTCCTTTGGGTATATACCAAGTAATGGGATTGCTGGGTCAAATGATAGTTCTGTTTCTATATGCATGCATATCTTACCCATGTTTTTGTTTTACCCTATATCCCTTGATATGTTATCGTTTCATAAGAAACATATCTTATGGAATAAGACGGAATAAATAAAAAGTTATTCAAAATTGCATTATAAGCAGACTCCATCTTGAATTAAATAAAAACAGATTTCACACCATGCCATCCCTGCCAAGGCTCCCTCACGCCCATGGGTTCTCACTCTTGGACACAAGGTGTACTGTCCCACTCTGGGTGAGCCTGTGGACTTGAGAACCTGGACTGGCTTTGCTCTGCTGGCATCTGAAGGCTCAAGGTGTTTTTCCTTCACAGCACATAAGGATCCAGAGTTATAAAGTACTTGCTAGTAGATGGGTTTATTGACAATTTAGAAATCACAGTCCTACCTTCTGGTCCTATAAAAAGTTACATCCAGCTCCCTCTGAAAAACACTCCAGGAATAAACAGGCCAAGTGAATAAGGCAGTATTTTATAGTTGCCTTTCTGATCAGAAATCTTCATTCTGCTGGTTTTGCTGAGGATTAGAATGTGTTAGTAAAAGGTTGCTAGAGGAAACCACTGCGGTTAGGTGTTCTTGCCTTCATCTGTCATCTCTGTTCTCAGCATTGAGTTGAACCAAAGCCTTAATGGGGACAAAATAGAACAAATCAATGCCTCTTACATTTCCTAGGTCAGGAAAAAGCCTATTTCTGAGCCCTTACTCATTGTAGTAACACATTTCATTAAACAGAAAGGGGATGGGGTGGAAAGGAAGAAAGAAGAAAATGAATTGTGATACCAGTGAGGTGGTTAGAAATACGGTTGCCCATCATTCTGCCTCAGCTCTTTGCTGAGCTCCAAAATGCACTGGACAATATGCTGCCACAGGACTTTTGCACTGGCAGCCCCTCAACCTGGAATGTTCTTCCTCTATATAACCACAAGTTTGACTTGTTCACCTCCTTCTAGTTTTTGATTGAATATATTATCACCTTGATCATCCTATTTAAAATTGATGACCCTCTTGAACTCCTGATTCCCTTTACCACATTTCAGGGGTTGGCAAATTATAACCTCCAACCACCTGTTTTTGTAAATAATAAAGTTTTATTGGAACATAGCCAAACTCATTTGTTGTTGTTTTATTTTACACCTTGAGTATGACTGCTTTTGTCCAGCAATGGCAGAGTTGAGAGACAATGTGGCCCACAAAGTCTAAACAATTTACTACGTGGCCCTTTTCAGAAAATTTGCCAACACTGCCCTGTTTCATTTTTTTCTGTTTCATTTCTAACCTTCGAATGGTATACACATGTCTATATATCTGTATCTGTCTATATCTATCTATATATCTTATTTTTATTTTATTCTATTTTTTTTGAAATGGAGGCTTGCTCTGTTGCCCAGGCTGGAGCGCAGAGGTACGATCTTGGTTCACTACAGCCTCCACCTCCCGGGTTCAAGTGATTTTCCTGCCTCAGCCTCTGGAGTAGCTGGGATTACAGGAGTGTGCCATAAACTAATTTTTGTATTTTTAGTAGAGATGGGGTTTCACCATGTTGGCCAGGCTGGTCTTGAACTTCTGACCTCAGGTGAACTGCCCACCTCGGCCTCCCAAAGTGATGGGATTACAGGCGTGAGCCACTGTGCCCAGTCCACCTTTTTTTTTTTTTTAGTTTTGAGGTGGAGCCTCCCTCCTCTGTCACCTAGGCTGGAATGCAGTGGCATGATCTTGGCTCACTGCAATCTCCACCTCCTGAGTTCAAGCGATTCTTCTGCCTCAGCCTTCCCGAAAAGCTAGGACTACAGGCATGCCCCAGCATGCCCAGCTAATTTTTTTTTGTATTTTCAGTAGAGACGAAGTTTCATCATGTTGGCCAGACTGGTCTCAAACTCTTGATCTTATGTGATCTGCCTGCCTCAGCCTCCCAAACTCCTGGGATTACAGGCATGAACCACTGCATCCAGCCTGCTCATCTTATTTTTTAACATCTCCGCAAGGGCAGAGATTTTTAATTTTTTTTTGTTAGTTCACCAATACATTTAAATGTCTAGAACATTGCTTGTTAGATTTTGAATAATGATTTGTTGGATAAACAAATGAATAAGTGAATATAAAGTGTCCCACAAAGATTAGACAGTTAGTTTGATCTTTATTATTATTTCAATATAGCTACAACTTATGAAAAGGGGACGATGTCCATTACACCAGTGTATATTCTCAACCTAACACGTAGAAAGTTGTGACTATCACAAGCCCGTCTCAGCTGCTGCAGGAAGCATGCTGTCACAGGCTTGTTTCTGAGCCTTATATACCTGCTTACTTCTGCTAGGACACCTACACAATCCTCAAATAAACACTAGAGGAAAAGGCTTTTTTATGAAAGTAAACATCTTTTGTCGTTCTAAAAGTTTTGGCTTTTGTTGGGGAAGTGCTATTTTCATGTTCAGACAGAGGAATGCCTATTTTTACACTACAGCCAGACAAGACTCAACTATTGAGCCAAATGGGCAGGTGTGTTTTCAAACTATGTCTTTATTTCACTTAAAAGAAGACGGGAAGAAAGAAACTCACCTTTTGACCAAGCAAATAAAAGGTTCAGCCTTCTAGTTCCTTTCAGCAGTTGGTAAAATTTTTCATATGGGTTACATTTCTCGATCACATAAACAAAAACCCATTTATATAAATTAGTCTCTTGTCAATATGAAATATCTATGTAGTTGCTGCAAAAATATTAAGGTTGGACAGCATCTAATTAGAATTCTGAAGTTTATTTTTTTATTTCTACTGACTTTTTGATTGCCACTCTAGTGCTAGTTTTCAAAAGTGCAGATATGTCAGCCTCATTATTTTTAGCTGGGTTTTGAGGATGAGAATGAGGAAAGAGTTACGTATGGCACAAGTAGGTGACACTCTGAGAGCTGGGCTCAACTGGTGGTGATTTTGCATTTAGCAAAGCCCGGAGACATTTTTGATGGTCATGAATGGGAAGGTGCTATTGGCAGCTTAGTGGGTAGAGGACAGAGTGATTTTTAAACAGTCTGCAGTGCCCAGGACGGGTTCTTGCCATCCCCATCCTGCCCCAACCTCTCAACAAATAATTATGCTGTCCAAAATGTCAGTAGTGCCGAGGTTGAAAAATCCTGTCCTGTGATCTAGTTAACATGCTCCCTTTTCCTTTCTCAGCCTTTTGCTTTCTTGTTGCCTTGGTGATGTCATTCCTTGCAACCTGGGGTTAATAATAGATACCCATTTCTTCCTTCACTGGGAGGAGATAAAGCATGGTGAGCCATTCAAGCACTAAAAACACCTAAGGAAAAGTATTATTACTATTTATTAAGAGAGAATTGTATGTCTCCACATTTCATGGCTGTATTTCTTCATGACTGCTTTAAAAAAGTTTAAATAATTGAAGGGTGCCTATGACCTATGTGTCACCTGTGCCTTTGTGGGGTTGTAGAGAGGGCCTGTACAGAACACAGGCTGCTGAAATCCACTTTAAAAATCCACAGCTGATGTGTTTGCTCCTTTTGGTCTTTTTCTGGCTGTCCTATTCCACAGTGTCCTCCTTCCCTCTCTTTCTCCTTGTCCCCTCGGTGATCCCCTGACCTCCTTGGCTTTTTCCTTCACCTGATACACCTGAAGGGTATGTCTGCTACAGCCTCTCATTCCTTTCCCCTTAATTTACTTGATTCTTGATTCAGCATTTCATCAACTGTTTTTTGTTACTCAGGCATTCCCTTGGGGTTTTGCACTTCATCCAAGTAGCTTTTTAGCAGTTTTTCCAAAGGAAATGTTCTCCATCTTATAAATATAAATATAAATATAAATATAAATATAAATATAAATATAAATATTTACCCTTGAATGTTGAAAGTCATGGCTAAATAATTACACAAAAATGAGAACCAACGAAAATAATCACTTCACTTAAACATTAATCTGGGCTGGAAAGATAACTTTGTGGCTTTAAACCAGATTCCTGATGTTTTAGGCATCTAAATCCCCACATTTTTGTTAGAATAAATTGTGTTTGTTCATTTTTAATTTTATGGAAGTCTTGGGTTCTCGAAGTCCTAGAGCTTGAGGACCCAATTAGCAAGCACGAAGGACTGGAAAATCCTATTGTTAACTGACAAAATATCTTTTCACAAGAGTTTATTCCAGCTAAAAGAATATATCTGAAGACAGGATTATGTGCTTTTCTACAAAGTTCTTTTATAGTTTTTAAAGGGAGGATAGCAATTAGGATACAGCACTGGTTTTTTGTTGTTGTTGTTTTCTTTTGAGATAGAGTCTTGCTGTTGCCCAGGCTGGAGTACAGTGGCAAGATCTTGGCTCACTGTAATCTCTGCTTCCTGGGTTCAAGCGATTTTCATCCCTCAGCCACCCAAGTAGCTGGGATTACAGGCACATGCCATCATGACTGGCTAATTTTGTATTCTTAGTAGAGATGGGGTTTTGGCATGTTGGCCAGGCTGGCCTTGAACTCCTGACCTCAGGTGATCTGCCCACCTTGGCCTCCCAAAGTGCTGGGATTACAGGCAGGAGCCACCGCACCCGACCATAGCACTGGGTTTAAAGGAGATCTTAGAGAAAAAGTTGTTCCCCTCAGCAAGCTGGAAACACTTTAGATGTAGGAGATTAACTTGGTTATGTCACGGTTCTTCCCATTGTGTTATTTCTTAGATTTTTTATATGTTTTCTTAAAAGAGGAGAAATGTTCTGTCTATATTAGTTAAATCAGGAGAAAATGAAATTTACCTTCTATTTGCACCCAGTTTCACTCTGAGTAACACCCCAAGTCCTCACATTGGTCTCCAAGTTCTTGAGGCTACGGTGCAGTAACTGTGCTGACCTCATCTCCTGCTGTTGTCCCCCCATTCACTCACTCTGCTGCAGAACACTGGCATCCCTGCAGATACACCCTTCAGATACACTTCACACCCTTCAGATACGCTGTTGCTGGGGAGCCTTTGTGTTTGCTCCTCCTTCTGCCTGGAATGCTCTTCCCTAGTTTACATACTTGGCTTACTCTCTCACCAACCTCAAGTCTTTGTTCCAGTTTCTCCTCAATGAGATCTCTCTGCCCACACTATTTAATACTGAAAACATACTTTTTCCTTCTTCCCTTTGGTCTTTTAATCCTTCTTCCCTGCCCAACTTTTTTCTCCTTTTTTAAAACACAGAATAATGATCTTTTAACAAACTATTTGCTCATTTATAATGCATCGTGTTTATTTCCTGCCTGCCCTTGCTAGAATGTGAATTTCTCAAGGGTGGAGATGGTTGTCTGTTTTGTTCATTATTGTGTCTCAAGAACCTAAAACAGTGCCTGGCTCTGTGTGAAGCCACACATCATTGTTGAATAAGCAAGTGGGTTGGTTAAGTATAAGCAGGGACAGAGAGGCGTAGTCAGGGCAGAGGCTTTTATGAGGAATTTGTAGCTCTCATAAGAATAGTTTGAAGGCCAGATGTGGAGGCTCACGCCTGTAATCCCAGCACTTTGGGAGGCCAAGGAAGGTGGATCACCTGACGTTAGGAATTTGAGACCAGCCTGGCCAACATGGCAAAACTCCATCTCTACTAAAAATACAAAAAATTAGCTGGGCATGGTGGTGGATGCCTGTAATCCCAGCTACTTGGGAGGCTGAGGCAGGATAATTGTGTGAACCTGGGAGGCAGAGGTTGCAGTGAGCCAAGATCGTGCCATTGCACTCCAGCCTGGGGGACAGAGCAAGACTCTGTCTCAAAAACAAAAACAAAAACAAAAAACAACAACAACAAAAAAGAATAGCTTGAATACATCCACAAAAGTAGGACAGAAGGAAGATAAAATGAAGATGGAGGAAACACATACAGATGATCCTTGACTGTTACTCACAATTTTTCAACTTTATGATAATGCAGAAGCTATATGCATTCAGCAGAAACCATGCTTTGAGTACACTTACCATTCTTTTGTTGACTTTCAGTACAGAATTCAATAAATTACATGAGAAATTCAACACTTTATTACAAAATAAGCTTTGTGTTAGATGATTTCGCTCAACTGTGGGCTAACATGACTGTTCTGAGTCTGTTTAAGGTGGGTTCAGTTTTCTAAATGCATTTTTGGTTTAGGATATTTTCAGCCTACAATGGGTTTGTCAGGAAGTAACTCCATCATAAATCGAGGAGCATCTGTATTGCCCTTATAATTGTTTCTAGGGTCTGAGGTGTAGGAAAATGCCTGGATATAGGTGCTCAGGGGTGGCTGTTCCTAGTGAATTTTAGGGGAGCGTGTATGTGACAGAGACAAGAGGAAGAAGGGAAGGCATCACAATGAATATAGCTAAGAAACATCCCCTCACTCCCTTGATCTTTTATCCTTCTAACCTTCATGCACTCAACCTTTGTGCTTGTACCTGCAGCACACCATTGGTTTTATTTTTATAGTCAGACAAAGATGACAAACATAAGATATCTCTGGATAGAACCTTAAATACCTCTCAGGGCCATAATGAGACAAAACAACTTCATTTTTACCAGACACAAGACAAAGATGACTGACTTATCGGACCAAACAAATCTACCTGCTCACCCTTGTGGAACTGTTTTAACTTGATACTTGCTCGCCCATGTGGAACTGTTTTAACTCGATATTCCAGTGTGCTTCTACTGAATTAGAAGGAAGAATAGAAAAGCTTTTAGAAGGTGAAAAAGCCATATTAGTTTATCCTTTCCCCAACAAACAGCAGACGATGCTAGCAAGCATCTTTTATGTGTGCAGCTCAGAGCCTGAGCTCTGTATTCGTTTGGGGGATAGCAATCAGACTGTCTGGGTTTAAATCTTGTTTCCATTACTCACTAGCTGTGTGACTTAAGGAAAGTTATCTGATCTTTTAAATCCCATTTTCCCATGTGTAAATAGCACCATAAGATGATTGGCACTATACACATGTGAAGTGTCTAGCACAGTGCCTTAATAAAGGGCATCTATTAGGCCTGCTCTATAATATAGGCAGTTAGGCTGCCTCTTTTTTTTTTTTTTTTTTTTTGAGTAGAATCTCACTCCTGTTTCTCAGGCTGGAGTGCAGTGGCATGATCTTGGCTCACTGCAACCTCTGCCTCCTGGGTTCAAGTGATTGTCCTGCTTCAACCCCCCACCCCAAGTAACTGGAAGTACATTTGCGCCACCATGTCCGGCTACTTTGTGTATTTTTAGCAGAGACAGGGATTCACCATGTTGGCCAGGCTGGTCTCAAACTCCTGACCTCAAGTGATCCACCTGCCTCAGCCTCCTAAAGTGCTGGGATTACAGGCATGAGCCACCATCCCTGGTCAGGCTGCCTATCTTAAAATTCTGGTATTATTCTGTACTTGTTATGAAATTTAGGGCAAGATACTTCACCTCACTTTACTTCAGCTTCTGCATTTTCTTTTCTTTTTTCTTTCTTTTTTTAAAAAAATATTTTGTAGAGATGGTGTTTCACCATATTGCCTAGGCTGGTCTCCAACTCCTGATCTCAAGTGATCTGCCCACTTCAGTCTCCCAGAGTGCTGGGATTCCAGGCATGAGCCACTGCACCTGGTTCCAGAGTCCTCATTTTCAAAAGAGGCAAATTAATTACCATGCGGGATTGTTATGAGGATCCAATGAAATTATTTAGGAAAATAAGAAAGACTTGGCACATAACAAGTGTACAGTAAAAGACAACATTTATTACTATTTTTTTCCCATTTTTCTTTTACTATGAAATACTGTGGTATGTGACATGCATAACAGAAAATTTACCATCTTAACCATTTTTAAATGTATAGCTCAGTGGTATTAAATGCATTTATAATGTTCAGCCATCACTGCCATCCATCTCCAGAACTCTTTCCGACTTGTAAAAATGAAACTCTGTTGGGGTGTGGTGGCTCAGGCCTGTAATCTCAGCACTTTGGGAGGCCGCGGTGGGTGGATCGCTTAAGGTCAGGAGTTCGAGACCAGCCTGACCAATATGGTGAAACCCTGTCTTTAATAAAAATATAAAAATTAGCCAGGCATGGTGGTACACACCTGTAGTCCCAGCCACTCAGGAGGCTGAGATAGGAGAATTGCTTTAACTGGGGAGGCGGAGGTTGCAGTGAACCAAGAATGCACCACTGCACTCCAGCCTGGGTGACAGAGTGAGATTCCATCTCCAAAAAAAAAAAAGACCAAAAAAAAAAAAAAACCTGAAACTCTATACACATTAAACAATAACACCTCATTCCCTATCTTCCTCCAAGTCCCTGGCAACCATCATTCTCCTCTCTGTCTCTCTGATTTGACCGCTACTGTAAGTATGTCATATGAGTGGAATCAGTGTTTTCTTTGTGACTGGCTTATCTTGCTTAGCATAATGTCTTCAAGTTTCATTCATGTTGTAGCACATGCTGGCATTTCCTTCGTTTTTAAGGCTGAATAATATTCCATTGTATAAATCTCCCGCATGCTTATCTATTCAACTGTTGATGTACATTTGGGTTGCTATTGTGAATAATACAGCTATGAACATGGGCATATAAACATCTCTTCGAGACCTTACTTTCAATTATTTTGGGTGTCTACTCAGAAATGGAATTGCAATCATATAGCAATTTTATCTCAAATTTTTTGAGGCACCACCATACTGTTTTCCCTAGTGGCCATACCTTTTTACATGTATTCCCATCAACAGTGTATAAGAGTTCCAATTACTCTACATTCTTCTCAACACTTGTAATTTTCTGGCTTTTTCTTTTTGGATAGTGGCCATCCTAATAGATATAAGGTGGTAACTTGTCTTACTTTTTTGTTTTTGAGATGGGGTGTCACTCTTTCACCCATGCTGGAGCACAGTAGTGCAATCTTGGCTCACTGCAACCTCCACCTCTCAAGCTCAAGCGATCCTCCCACCTCAGCCTCCCGGGCAGCTGGGACCACAGGCTCACACCACCATGCCTGGATAACTTTTTGTATTTTTGGTAGAGAGGGGGTTTCACCATGTTGCCCGGGCTGGTCTTGAATTCCTGAGCTCAAGTGATCCACCTGCCTTGGCCTCCCAAAGGCCTGGGATTATAGGCGTGAGCCACCATGCCTGGTTGGTAACTTGTCTTACTTTTATCTACAACTACAATTCCTACTACTACTATTGCTATTACTACAACCATGGCTGCTGCTTCTACTACCTTTACTAAGCAATGTGAGAAAGTTGAAAAAAATTAAAAACATAAATTTTACTCTCAAGGAGACTTCTGTTTGTTATATTTAAAACCAGTTTTCCTCATCTTCCTGTCCATATTCCTTTGTTTATCCCTGAAGTGCAATCACTTACCAATAGGAACTGGTGAATGCCATCAACATACTAGAGTAAGAGAAGGGAATGTACTTCAGACTCTTGCCTCTAGAAGCAGCCATAGAGTTCCTTAATTGCAAACCAGACAGCATCCTAGATTGCAAAAGTTCCTGTTTTCTGCTTCATTTCAGTTGTGAACTTGGACTTGGTGATATACTGAAAATAATGGAAGGGATGATGAAGAGTTGGCTATAAATGAGAAAGAACTGGTCACTGTGGGAGAGGCTGTGAGTTGTCTACCAGTATCTGTTTTGTCCTTTTTTCTTTAGCATCAAAACTCCTGAGTCATAGATGGGCATGCTGCTTTCCAGCTGGAGTCTATATTTCCCACATTCACTTGCAGTAGCTGTGCCCTTATGACTAAGTTCTTGGCAGTAGAATAGCAGCAGAAGTGGTGTGTGCCAGTTTCTCATCATGCCCTTGAAATAAATGAGTAACACAAACTTATTTTGTTTCTTCTTACTGCCTGAGAGGTAGATGTGATGGAGGGTTCTGGAGCAGCCATTTTAGAGCCAGCAATGGAAGGTGTGTAATGGACATGGCAGACATGCCCTCCCAGTCTCAGATCATCTATCTACGGACTGTTACATGTGAGAGAGCAATAAACTTCTACCCTGTATTAGCCACAGAATTTTGAGACATCTTAGCTTAATCTATAACAAACACTGACAAATTAACTCAATAAAACTGGCACTCTACTCAACCACAATAATAAAGATAGTTGCAAATAGTTTCAATGTAATGCAGACATTTTCAGAAAGGAAATACATCCCTTTGAAGTAGACCAATTAAAATTCAAGAGACCACATTAAGTTTTGAGTTTCCAAGTATTTTTCAAATCTTTTTCTCATAGTTCTTCATCCCATAATAAAGGTCCAGCTCTAGTGATCAGTGGTGATGCACAGTTATATTTGCAATGTTATCAATTACCAAAGCTCTTTTGGGTTTTTGGTTAAATGCTATTTTGTATGATTAGAACTCTAACAAGTGTCAATGTGATTACCTACATAGCCTGTACTTAGGGTTTTAAAATACTCAGTCCCTGGATAGAGTGATGTAGACATCAAAGTATTATAGACTCTAAAATTTAGAGTAAAAGCTACCTCCGTGGTCAGTGCAATCACATGCTGAGGACTCTTAAGTCTAATTTACTCAGGACATGTATTGTTTCACATTTCAAAACAAGCTTTAAAAAATTCAATCTAAGGTTGCAATTGGTTATTTACCAGTTTAGAATTATCCTATAATTTAGAGGTAATATTCTGCTCTATGAGAGTGGGTCCACAGCATCTATAGGAAGTCAGCATTTTAAAATATAATCAATGAAAATTAATACACTTGGGAATTAGCATGTTAATGGAACTTGAAAGAAGAAAGCTCATGTTGCAATGTTACCTTTAGAAGAAGGTAAGTAACCCTTTTATAGAAAGGGGATTAATAGTGGATCTTTTTCTGCAGCATGGTCAATGGCCAGAGAATGATTTCGCCTCATAGACTGTGATCATGATTCATTAGGGAATACCTAAAATGAAGGAAGCTTTCTATCCAACCGCCTTAGCTTCATAAATATGCCTATAAGAACATGCCATGTCCTGTACTTTCCTTCTGTAAATATTTGCTCTGAGGTTTGCGCTCTTGGGTGACCTACCAAACTAGAGGAAATGAGTACCCTTCCCCTGGGCAAGCTTTGTCAGATATAGCTATACTTGATATGCTAGCTTGTAGATACATCTCTTGGGAGTTTGGCATGGCTCAATGCCTGTATATTCTTCTATCTCTAGGTCAATGAATAAAATAGCTTCTAGTCTCTAAAGCTGGGAGCAGATCACTGACCTCAGTGTAAGCCATTCACTGAGAGTCAGTTTGAAATAGCCATTCCTGAGTTCAAATTATCACATTTACATTATGCTAACTTTATGTTTAGGAAGCACTATTTTAATTTAAATAGTTACCAATTTTAAGTTGGGCACACAAAGAAAGGAAAGGTGATGCTCTTAAAAATAAATCATTTCTCCTCTACATACATAGTAGCATGGGAAAAACTATTAATAATATTAAATGCTGTTGAGAATGCAGAGATTCTTAGATCTCTCATACATTGCTGATAGGAATGTAAGTTGGGGCAGCTACTCTGGAAAACAGTTTGGCAGTTTCATATAAAATTAAACATTGCTTGCCATACATTCTAGCATATGCAGTCTTGGGCATTTATCCTAGAGAAATGAAAACTTATGTTCACACAAAAACCTGTACACAAATATTTTCTGCGGTTTTATTTGCAATAACTCTAGGTGGAAACAACCCAAATGTCCTTCAAAAGGTGGATGGATAAAGAAACTGAGGTAAATCTATAAATTGGAAATCTATCTTGAAATACAAAGGGGTGAATTATTCATATAGCATGTCAGCTTGGATAGATCTTAAGGGTATTATGCTAAATGAAAAATGCCAGTCTCAATGGGTTACATAATGTATGATTCCACATATATCACATTCTTGAAATGGTAGCATTTTAGAGATCAGGTAATGGAGGCAGATCAGCGATTGCCAAGGATTAAGAATGGGGATGGAGAGAGGGTGCGGCTCTAAAGGGGTATCACAATGGAGCTCCTTTGTGGTGATGGAATCTATACGTGAGATAACATTTCATAGAACTATACAAAACAATGACTGCATGTGAAAACCAGTGGAATTTGAATAGTCTATAGTCTGGTTAATGGTATTCCTGGTTTTGGTAATGCATTATACTTAAGTAAGATGTTACCTTTGGGGGAAACTGGGGGAAGCGCCCTCAGGACGTTTCTGTATTTTTTGCAACTTTTCCTGAGTTTATAATTATTTCAATAAGTTAAAAATAATGACTACATGAACACATAAGCCATGACAGATTTCTTTCTTTCTTTATTGGGGAGCAATGCAATAGGAGGGAAAATGCCAAACTGCAAATTAAGAGAGTTCTGCTTTTATCTGTCTGTCCCTCTGGGAATATTTCTTCTGAAGAAGGAGTTCCCAGGATAAAGTTTGAAAACCACTTCTTAAAAGACTGTGGAGGCCGGGCGCGGTGGCTCAAGCCTGTAATCCCAGCACTTTGGGAGGCCGAGACGGGCGGATCACGAGGTCAGGAGATCGAGTCCATCCTGGCTAACACGGTGAAACCCCGTCTCTACTAAAAAATACAAAAAACTAGCCGGGCGAGGTGGCGGGCCCCTGTAGTCCCAGCTACTCAGGAGGCTGAGGCAGGAGAATGGTGTAAACCCGTGAGGCAGAGCTTGCAGTGAGCTGAGATCCGGCCACTGCACTCCAGCCTGGGCCACAGAGCGAGACTCCGTCTCAAAAAAAAGAAAAAAAAAAAAAAAAAAAAAAGACTGTGGAAATTTCTTGAGACAATAAAAATCAAACCATTTGAAATCATTTAGTTTTTAATCAAGAGAAGGAGGTGTATTTTAGAAGGTGATCTGATATATTATTTGTTACAATAAACGGTTATACCTTCCAAGGGAAGTGATTACAAATAGCCACATAATTTAGACATGGTATTAGAATTGGTTGGTTTGTAATGAAATCACAGGTGCTGATTTAACCCTAGCTAATGTACTGTTTGCTGCATTGCAGAGAAATGAAATTGTTAGAAGACTCATCCTAGGAGTCACTTAAAACTGGCAGTTAGCTGGTAGAGTCATGATTTTTTGATCTGAGATCCAGATAGACAAGACACAGGATTTGTTGCCAATGTAAACTGCATCTCTAGATACTCAAGCACTATTTATTTGCATTTATAAAATTTTGCCCTCATTCAGATATTTTGGACTGCAGAGCAGTTTGTGGTGGTTGTCCATTGCCTTATGTAGCATGTACACAATGTTTTGTGTAGCATCTGTAGAGGCAAAGCTTTCTTGATAGGCTCTGTACAAATGGGGTTTGGACGGTTCACTGTCTGTGTCCAGCATATCTATCCAGAGCCCCAATTCGTCTCTCCTTCCGGTGACCGATGCCTGATTACTACTGTGGTACCTAGGCAGGGCCTCTGAGTAATTATAGAGTCGGCTCTGTGGTTGTCTTCCAGGAAATGGCAAGTACCACTTGCCCTAGTGTGTCCCTGCAGACTTCACTCAAGGGACAACAGGAAACAAATGCCATATAAGGCCATCCTGTGGCAGCTGCTGCTTTTCTGAGGACAAGTGGAAGGTAGACAGGTTCTCTTTTGCCATTTCCATCACCTCTTTCTATATCAATTTTAGCTCATTATTAAGAAAAATGTGTGGATATATGATGGTCCTCAAAAGGACCTACATGAACTTTTCTTTTTTCTTTCTTTGTTTTTTCTTTTTTCTTTTTTTGGAGACAGAGTTTTGCTCTTGTCACCCAGGCTGGAGTACAATGGCACGATCTCGGCTCACTGCAACCTCCACCTTCCCGGTTCAAGTGATTCTCCTGCCTCAGCCGTGCGAGTAGCTGGAATTACAGGCGCCTGCCACCATGCCTGGCTAATTTTTATATTTTTAGTAGAGATGGAGTTTCTTCATGTTGGCCAGGCTAATCTTGAACTCTTGACCTCAGGCAATCTGCCTGCCTCAGCCTCCCAAAGTGCTGGGATTAGAGGCATGAGCCACCACGCCTGGCTACATGAACTTTTGCACCAGAGTTTTAGATACCTGCTATTGACTTTCCTCTATTTACAGTGACTCTGAGAATATATTTGCAGCTTTTAAAATACTATTAGCTTTCTGCTAAGTCTCCTGGAAAGTCCTTAAAGGAGTTTCTCTGTTTTTATCATTTATTTGAGAGAACAGTAGCTTTATTAGCTTGTAGCCAGAAATAGATTTTAAAGTTATAACTCAATTCCCAGAATTAAATTTATCAGTTGTAGAAATTCAGCTCTGAACTGTTAACTTTTGCTGTGTGATGTGAAATGAGAGCAGGAGGAGAGGAAATGTGTTACTGGCAGACGACAAGTCAGACAGGATCTTCTCAGGTATCCTCATAGTCAATTACTCTTGACAACTTGTTCCATTTTCCTACCATCAGAGGAAGCTGACAGTATGTCGTAATGTGAAAGGAGACCATTGTAGGAAAAGCTTTGGAATGTCACGGAGTATTATGTGGCCATTAAAAAGAATGAATTAGAGGGCATCCAAATAATTTGCAGGAATTTCCACAAATTATTGTTGAATGAGGAAAGCAAGAGGCCAGAGAGTGTGATTCTGTATGGAGCGCTCAGCACTGGTCTCTCTTGCTCGTAGGTTGTACGTTTGGCAGGAGTAGCATTTAAATCAATCTTGATGAATGGGAACCTAGGTTGGACATAGGCATAGCCTCTCTCCCTGCCATGATGGCTACTGCATCCACTTAGCCATAGTGCAGTGGGGTTGCTGATGACAGAGGCTGACTAATGTGAGCTGGATGAGTCATTTTGTCTGTGACTGGCTGTTTGGTGTTCCTTCCATGTTGGCACTCTTTGGTGGGTATTGGTGGTTGTTAACATATCTTGTGAAACTCTTCATTCTTCAGGCTTGTTCTTTAATGTCCAACCGCATGTCTATTTCCAAGATCTCCTTTTCCTAGATTTTCCAATCTTTTCCTTTTTTAAGCCCCTGTGGTCAAGGAACACCAAGAATTGCCAGCAATCACCATAAGCTAGGAGAGAGGCCCAGGATGTTTTCTTCCTTGGAGCCTCCATAAGAACCAACTCAGCTGACAACTTGATTTCAGACTTTTGGCCTCCTAAACCACAAAGGATTAAATTATTTTTATTTTTTGTGGAGACAGAGTCTTGCTATGTTGCCCAGGCTGATCTTGAACACCTGGCCTCAAGTGATCCTCCTGTCTTGGCCTCCCAAAGTTCTGGGATTATAGGAGTGAATCACTGTACCCAGCCAAGAGGGAGTAAACTGAAGTTGCTCAATTTATGGTCATTTCCATGGCAGTTCTATGAAACTAGTAGAGTCCCTGACAAGCTGGCCATGTGTTGGTCACTGTCCATAAGTCCATGTATATTCTAATCTTGGATCACTTCCTTTTTTGGTACAAAGTGGTTGATCAGGTGCCCAGCTTAAAGCTCTAATCATTTGAAAAATTTCTCTTATCACCACCCTTCAAGGCCATCCCTTAAACTTCTATGACAGCAGATGTCTCTGATAATAAATTTAGTTTATTAAAACCAAAAATGTCTGCATATTAAAAGATATTTTTAAGAAAGTGGAAAAATAAACAGAGACAAAATATTTGTGGCACCCTGGCAAAAAACTGATAACAATAATATCTTAAGGACCTAAAGGACATTTATAAGCTAATAAAGAATGGCCATACCAGTGATTTAAAAATGGACAAAAGCCATGAATAGGAAACTAACAGAAGAGACAAAACATATGACCAATTAATCTATGAAGAGATACTCAAGTTCATTAGGGATCAGTGAAGTGGATAAACACAAATCAAGATGACAATGAGATACTATTTTAAACACAGTAAATTGGCAAGTTAAAAAAGTCTAACACAAAATATTGGGAAGTTTGTGGATCAGTAGATTAGTTTATAGTTTGCTGATGGGAGTGTACATTGCTTTAATCACTTTAGCAAGCAGTTTGGCATTATCTCTTAAAGTTGGAGACTCATATATCTATGATGAGTAATTCTACACTAGGCATATATTCAAAATAAATTATTGCAGGTGTACATTAGGAGACATACACAAGAAAATCCATGGAAGTGTTTCTGTTTGAAACAGCAAAAACCTTGAAAAAAACTTACATGCCTCATGACAGGAGAAGAGACAAATTGTGGTACCCTCATACAATAAAATATCTTACTGGAAAGGAAATGAATATAAATGATGCTAGAAATAGAATTTGAATAAAAATTAAGCTCTCAAAAGGTTACATATACCACAAAACTCATTTTTTGTTTTTTTTGAGACGGAGTCTCACTCTGTCGCCCAGGCTGGAGTGCAGTGGCTGGATCTCAGCTCACTGCAACGTCAGCCTCCAGGGTTCACGCCATTCTCCTGCCTCAGCCTTCCTAATAGCTGGGACTACAGGCACCCGCCACCTTGCCTGGCTAGTTTTTTTTGTAGTTTTTAGTAGAGACGGGGTTTCACCGTGTTAGCCAGGATGGACTCGATCTCCTGACCTCGTGATCCGCCCGTCTCGGCCTCCCAAAGTGCTGGGATTACAGGCTTGAGCCACCGCGCCTGGCCCACAAAACTCATTTAAAGAAGTTACAAACAACTAAAACTACCCAATATGCTTTTTAAGAAATATTTATATTATGGTAAAACTGTAGTTCTAAAAAGCAAAGGGAAGACTAATGTAAATTGCAAGGTAGTGGTTACTTCTGGTGGAGGGAGGCAGGGTATGAGATAGGGAAGATAACATTGTAGGATGTTAGAAATTGTGAATGTTTCCACTGTCATGCAGGGTGGTGTGTACACAGGTATTTATTGCATAACAAACAAATTGTTTTTTATGCAAACAGATAGGTAAATAAATAAATACAAAGAAGGCCATGCCTGAACCAAGGATGAGACCATGTCATGAACCAAGTTTTATGATTAATTAAGTTTTAGGTATCCAGCATTGGAAACACAACCACTGGATTTTTGATTGGGCAGAGACGTTTCTGGTTGAACTAGCAATGGAAGCAGGAAGAGCCCTAAACTTGGGGCAGGAGGAGAGACAGGGTGGGGTGTGAAAGAGAAAGGAAAGAATCCCCAAGAAAGTCACACAAGTGGCCTAAAGGGAAAGGCTTGTGAGAAATCCCCTGTAAGGGATGGTCCAGGAGCTTGGAAAAGAGAGCTGTCTAGGGGTCCATTTGAAGTTGTTTCCTGTTCTGAGTCTTGGTATAAGTAATCTCCAGTATCCAAAGCCCACAGTAAAACTCCACTACATAGTTAAAATAAATAACAAACAATAAACTCTCTTCATTCAATCATTCGCTCATTATACACTTATTTATTGGGTTCCTATGGCATGGGGCACAACATTTAGCAGCAAGCAAAACAGACCAAATGTAATGGCAAACAATGAAGCCATGTAACAGATTTAGGGACAGCTGGGAGTGGAGGTGATTTATATCAGTGGTATTTGGCATGAATGAAGAGAAAGCAAGTGTAGGGATGGCTGCCCACACAGTGGGGTGAGGACAGAGGAAGGGGGATAGATAGATAGTGAGTGGGGATTTGGAATTCTGCAGGAGCAGGCATTTGGCATCTAGAAGAACGTAAGTTCCCTTTACAGCAAACCATGGGAACATTGGAGAAGGCTCTGGATTTCCCACCATATGCAGAATTTGGCTTGTATTACTCAGTTTGCAAGTTAAAGGCAAAGTCAATTCTAAAAATTGGAGAACTTGGGGTCTCTGCCATTATGCTTCTGTTTTTCTACTTTCTTTTGTATCAGTGGTTCTTAACCTAAAGGAGCAGTAGAGAGGAGCATGGACATTTGCGCTTTGGAGAAGCTTTCCCAGTAATTCTGATATACCTCCTCTCCCTGCTTCCTCCCTGCCCCACATAACACATGCCTCCATCGGTAAACATTGCTTATTTACAATAGTGATTCCTGGCTTAGTTATCCTAGGGTGGCTCAAATAATCTCAGGCTATAATTTTTCCTTAACAAAGTAAAAAATAAAATCATTGACAACATATTTAATTAAATTTTTAAATTTTTAATTTAAATTTAAACATTTCAAAAGGTTAATAACATGTTTAAATTAAAAACAACCTAGCAGAACATTTATTAGAAAACAGTAGAATTGTTAAATGAAATGCCAGGTTCCTCATTGCCCCACCTTAAGAACCATCGTGTTAGAGTCTGTTATAAAATCATTTTCTTGATCCTTTTAACAAAGGCTTTATTTTTTATGACAATATTTATTTCCAGTATGCTGGAACTGAAACTGGACAAAACAGATGAATGATGAATTAGCACAAAGCTCTTTTTTAAAATCTCATCTGTGTGTTTAAAGTTAATGTGCTGAATGCTTAGTATATGCCAGGAAATATTTTAAGCATTTTGTGTGGATTGTTTAATGTTCACAATATCTCCATGAGTTATATTCATTAATATCCCCACATACAAACAGGGAAACTAAGGTACAGCTTCCTGAAGCTGATGAGTACAGTGCTAGACTGTCATCCAGGCAGGCTGTCTCCTGAGCTCATGGCTTTAATTCATTTGCAATACTATCTCCAGTAAATACCAACGCAACTAATAGAACAGTGTCTCAATATTATCCACCCCATGCATTTCACTTATCTCACTTGTTAAAATGCTTTGAAAAATTTGCTACCTTGAATTTTCAAGGTCTCCCAAGTTCATGATTATCAGCTCATGAATGCTAGAAGAAAAGATGATTCACTGCTGTCCAAATTAAAATGCAGCAGGTTCTAGCTGAAAACAGTCCAGGGTTAGCTGATGACTAAATCTAAATGTCACATAGAATATGCTATTTTATTTTTAGGAGCTCCAGGAAACAAAGATATCCAGGTACAAGCACATTACAAACTCAGTGGGCTTCGCCAGACAGCATAACTTAAGCATTTTATTTTGAGTAGAAAGAACTCACTTTGTGCCCTACAAACTGTCACGCAGTTTGCTTTCATACCGTGTTCCTTCGTCTGCGGTTATTATTTCCTTCTAAAGTACACAGATAGAAACCTTTGCTTGCATGAAGAAAACTTTTCCACACTCCTATTTCCTTTCCCCACCACATTCCATAGTCAAATAATATATTTTTTTACATCTCAAGTTACTTCTCTCCTTCTATAACTATTTTGGTATTTCCAGGATTTAAAAAACCACACACAAACACACACACATACACTCCCCAATCAGCATCTCTTCAAAAAAAGAGTTTGTGAGCTCTTAATTTCTCTATTTTGAAGTCGTTTTCCTCAGCTCCCATAACAAAGTCATCCTTAGGGCATAAGCAAGTAGGCTGTTTACAATTAGTTAACACCAGGTCATCCTTTTTTTGACTTAAACCAGTTTTGGGGCATCAGGTATTCTTAACACTGATGCTGTGAAACTTCTAATGACCACAGGATTCAGAATTGGGCTACCCAAGGCAATGTATAAGTTATATATATTGTAGATACTGAAACAAAAGCGGGACAAACACACCAACCGTATGATGCATGGTAACGTATTCCATTCTACTAAAACAATGCGGATTGGGACCTGTTAAAATGATTTCACAACTCAGAAAGAGCGATGGCCCACCCTCTGAGAAGCACGTGCCCCAAGCACAGCATTCCTGGATGGTGGATGGCGGTTTTCCACCCAGGCTGAATATTAGAATTACTTGTGAAACATTTTAGTAGTACAGGTCTCAGAGACGCCCTATTAGAGAAGAATATCCAGGGAGTCACAAGGAACATTTCTGAAACTTTTCACTTGACAGATTTGGGAATACAGTTGGACCCCGGGGAGTGACAAGAAGAGCAGGTTCATTTGTTACCACGAAGCGAGATAAATGAAATCCGGGGGTGGATCCGGGTTTTGTGGGGCCTGAAGCTCCTACAATTTTGGAGTTACAAAATTTTGATACAAAATTAGGCAAGAAGAGAAATTTTTTTTGGTGAATGAGAAAACAAACCACTACAAAGTACACATTTTTTTTTTTTTTTTTTTTTTTTTGAGAAGGAGTCTTGCTCTGTCGCCCAGGCTGGAGTGCAGTGGCTGGATCTCAGCTCATTGCAAGCTCCGCCTCCCGGGTTTATGCCATTCTCCTGCCTCAGCCTCCCGAGTAGCTGGGACTACAGGTGCCCGCCACCTCGCCCGGCTAGTTTTTTGTTTTGTTTTGTTTTGTTTTGTTTTAGTAGAGACGGGGTTTCACCATGTTAGCCAGGATAGTCTGGATCTCCTGACCTCGTGATCCGCCCGTCTCGGCCTCCCAAAGCACTGGGATTATAGGCTTGAGCCACCGCATCTGGCCACAAATTACAAATTTTAAAAAGTGGACAAATCCAACAAATTCAAAAAATTCACAAAAATAACATTTTTATTAATTGGTCACCTACACAGCTCATTAATACCTTCTATTTTACATTTTTAAATTCATGCTCATTTGATTTATATTTAGAGATAATAGAAATAACAGACTGACTATCTGGTCTTTCGTTTAGTATGGTTGATTGAAGCTGATTTTTTTATTGATGATAGTTGAGAAATTTCTTCCAGCTTCACAACTTGTGATTGGAAATGTCAAGTGAATTTCTGGTACATTGTCTGAATTCGTTTATTAGGGCTCCCATTACAAAATACCATGGACTGGGTGACTTATACAACATGAATTTATTTTCACAAATTCTGGAGTCTGGAAGTTCATGATCAAGGTGTCGGCAGGTTTGGTTTCTTCTAGGGCCTCTCTCCTTGGCTCACAGAAGGACGTCTTCTTGCTCTGTCTTCACATGGCTGTCCCTCTCTGTGTGTTTGTGTCCTAATCTCCTCTTCTTATAAGGACACCTGTTATACTCCATCAGGGCCCATCTTAATGACATCATTTTAACTTAATTACCTCTTTAAAGATATTTTCTCCAAATACAGTCACATTCTAAAGTACTGAGGAGGGGTTTTAACTTTATGAATTTTGCGGGGGGACACAAATCAGCTTATAACATTGTTAAACTTGGAAAAACATCTTTCAGATACTTTCATATTAAAATTTTCCCTGTGCAGTGATTGATCCTAAATACTCTGAATTATTGACATTTTAACTAATTTGATGGCTGTGTCTTCATTATATTAATTTATTGCTGTCTCTTTGTAGACATCAAAGTAGCAAAAAAGAACACATTTTCTAATAATTCATTTTCCTTTGTTATTTAGATTTTCTTTTTTTCCCTTTCTTTTCATATAAGGTCTCACTCCGTTGACAAGGCTGGAGTGCAGTGGTGTGATCATGCCTCACTGCAGTCTTGACCTCCTGGTCTCCAGTGATCCTCCCACTTCAGCCTCCTGAGTAGCTGGAACTACAGGTGTGCACCACCAAGCCAGGCTAATTTTTAGTACATTTTGTAGAGAGGGGGTTTAGCCACGTTGTCCAGTCTGGTCTGGAACTCCTGGACTCAAGTGATCTGCCTGCCTTGGCATCCCAAATTCCTGGGATTACAGGCATGAGCCACCGTGCCTGGCCCATTATTTAAATTTTCAAACAATCCAAGCATTTACTTGTTATTTCTGTTTGAAATTTGTCACATTATCTTAATGAATTACTGCTGTTGGTATAATCTAAAAAAAAATTTATAGTTTGTTTCCTCAACATTAATTTCAATTTATTTCATTTTTAATCTTTATTGGTTTTGTTTTATATGCAATTAATTTTTATTTAAAATTTTTCTGCTACTTAATAAATATTTAAATTATAAAAGAAGCTATGCTTTATATGAGACAGAATCAGAAGTTTGTAATTTGTACCTGTTTTTTAAAGAAAACATTTCTAAACTTCTTGCCAAATTGCAGTTGAGCTTTATTATACCATTTTTCATGAAAAGAGAAAAATACTTTTTTTAACTCTATTTTTTAAAATAACTGTATATCCTGACTTATTAGATATATATTACCTGACAGGACAGAATTTCAGTTTGGAGAGGGTAGAGATGAGAACTGAATCCTCCACTACATTTCACATGGCTGATATGGGAAGCATCTGTACAGACTAACTTCTGTTTCCATACATTTCAAACTTTGTTTCTCGTTGACTACCCACAAGCTTCCAGTGCCAATTGCCATATGAGATGTTCATTTCTTGAACTGGCTCTGTCTTTGCAACTTCAGGATGCCAGGTGAGTTGACACGGTGGTGGGTGGGAGTATTCCTGGAAGCCTTTTCTACACTGGGACAGTTAGCAATGACTTTACTATACACGGAAACGACTGTGAACCACAGAAATATAACCCACTCAACTCAAACTGAAAATGTCCCCATGTCACCTTTCACTTTTGCTGTTTTCCAAAAGTGCCTGTGGTTACTCCAGCATCAGTGGACAGAGGGGAAGTCAGAGTGGAAAGGGAAAGAGGACTGAATCAATTGTAGCTAAAATTGCCTACTTTTGAAGATCTCATAAAAACATGACTATCTGAATATATTGCTAGGGCCCTCCCCGAGTTCTGGAAGGGGCCGTACAAGTTGGGGCACGGGGTGCTCTGCATCGTAGCCATTTATGCCTAGGGTTCCATTTTTGGAACGCCAAGTGTGTGGGAGTTATTTACATCCTACTGCTCAAGATCATTGCCAGGTCTGATTTTTCACACACAAAAAATTGCAATCTTCAGCATAGTTTGGTTCATCTTTATGAAAATCTGACTCTGGCAAAATGTCAGGGAGCTCTGTTGCCCCCACACCATAAGTGGTTATTTGAGGTTTCTCCCTAGTACAGTGGTTCCCCAAAGTGTGTCTTCAAATTAGTCCGTGATGATTTCAATAATGGAAGAAAAAACAAAATGAAAAAGATAAGGACAGTGTGATATGTATGTATCACATGGGGTTGTCAACTGTTCTTCTTGAGAGGGACTGTCATTCATTTCTGAAGGAGAGAATACCTTTCCTATTAATTTGGTGTCAACATATCCTTCTTTATTTGAAATAGTGACACCAATGGAGAGTAAAGTGTCAAGCTGGCAACCTTATGCTGGTCTCTCCCCCTTCTGCTTTTACTATCAGAATTCCGTTT
This sequence comes from Piliocolobus tephrosceles, assembly GCF_002776525.5. Classification (NCBI taxonomy): domain Eukaryota; kingdom Metazoa; phylum Chordata; class Mammalia; order Primates; family Cercopithecidae; genus Piliocolobus; species Piliocolobus tephrosceles. Next base: position 101,576,175 of record NC_045436.1, on the reverse strand, counting down.
AGCCTGTTAGTCCCTTTGGGCTGCTATAGCAAAGTACCATAGACTAGGTGGCTTCTAAGAACAGACATTTCTTCCTTTCTTTTTAAATATTTTTAATTTATTTTATTTTTATTTTCTATTTCCATAGGTTTTGGGGGAACAGGTGGTGTTTGGTTACATGAATAACGAAACACTATGAAAAACATCGTGGTGGTTTCTGAGATTTTGGTGCACCCATCACCCAAGCAGTGTACATTGTACTCAGTGTGTAGTCTTGTATCCCTCACCCCGTCCCACCCTTTCCTCAGAGTTCCCAAAGTCCATTGTATCATTCTTATGTCTTTGCATCCTCACAGCTTAGCTCCCACTTATGAGTGAGGACATACAATGTTTGTTTTTCTATTCCTAAGTTACTTCCCTTAGAATAATGGTCTCCAATTTCATCCAGGTCACTGCGAATGCCATTATTTCAATTACAGACATTTATTTCTCACACTTCTGGAGGCTGGAAGTCCAAAATCAGGGTGTTAGCACTGTCGGTTTCTGGCGAGGGCCCTTTTCCTGGGTTGTGGACTTCTAGTTGTATTCTAATGTGGTGGAAGGAGAGGATAAGAGAGATCTCCAGGGTCCCTTTTGTAAGGACATTAATCCCATTCATGAAGCCTCCATTCCCATGACCTAATCACCTCCCAAAAGTCCCACCTCCAAATACCGTCACATTGGTGGTTAGGATTTCAACATAGGGATTTTGGGGGAACAAGCATTCAGCCCCTAACAAGGAAGAGAGAGAAAATGGAAGATTGCGTGGGACAATTTCTGGCCAGACCTAGAAGTGCATTCATCTCTCTTTTTTTTTTTTTGGAGTCTCACTCTGTTGCCCAGGCTGGAGTGCAGTGGCATGATCTCAGCTCCCTGCAACCTTCGCCTCCCGGGTTAAAGCAATTCTCTGCCTCAGCCTCCTGAGTAGCTAGGATTACAGGCGCCTACCACTATACCTGGCTAAGTTTTTGCATTTTTAGTGGGGACAAGGTTTCACCATGTTGGCTAACCTGGTCTTGAACTCCTGACCTCATGATCCACCTGCCTTGGCCTCCCAAATTGCTGAGATTACAGGTGTAAGCCACCACGCCTGGCCTGTGCATTCATCTTTTTTGCCTACATTTCTTTGACCAGAACTCAGCCCCATTGTTCCACCCTAGTTGTGTGAAGAGCTGAGACCCGTGTTCCCAGCAGGAGAACGCATTGGCAAACCACAGCATTATCTCTACCATGTGGACTTTTTCTGGATCCTGATAATATTTTAAGCAGTAGGAGTAGAATATGATTATTATTTTAGGCCTCTAGTCTATTTCATTACTTTTTACCACATAAAGTGACAACCTCAATACCGAAATTTAGTATTTGCTTTGTATTGCTGTGTAACAAATTATCACAGATGTACACCACCACCCAATTATCATCCCATGGTTCTGTATGTCAGAAGACTGGCATGGCATGGCTGTATTCTCTGCTCAGAGCCTTACAAGAAAGAATCAAGGCATGCTTTTCTGGAGGATCTGGGGAGGAATTCGCATCTAAGCTCATTCAACTTATTGCAGGATTCTGTTCCTTGCTGTAAACCTGGGACTGAGGTTCTGAATTATTTGGCTGTGGCTCTTTCCATCTTCAAGCCAGCAATGGTGTATCAAACCCTTCTCACTTTTGAATCTGACTTTGTCTTCTGCTTTTAAGGGCTCAGGTGGTTACCTTGGGCCCACCCAAGTACTCCAGAATAATCTTCCTGTTTTAAGATTTAACAGAGTCATAACCTTAATTACATCTGCAAAGTCCCTTTCACTATGTAAAGTAACATATTCATGGGTTGTAACGCCAGGGGTCAAATGTCACTGGGACCAAAATTCTGCCTACTACACCAGGAGTATCTCAAGGAGATAGCCTTACTTCTCTTTTCACTCATTTTCCAAATCTGTCAAGGACCCAAGAGAACTCTAGCCTCTTCCAAATGCAGCCGGAAGTACCAAATGTTACCAGTTTTGCTCCTCTGTCTGATTACAGGTGTGTGTGGAAGAGTGAGCTGCTCTGTCTCACCACTGGCTGGCTGCGTGAAGAGGGGACGGGAACACTGGGGAGGGGTCTGGCACTGTAGGTTGTGGTGGTGAGACACTACTGTGGTTGAATCTTCTTTCGTTTAAAAATCAAATGTATTATACTATGGGGCTGACACAAGTTCTTTAATGCCACTCTCACTCATATTCTAACCCATTGGACCAAGAAATTAAATAAAAAAGATCTAAAAAGAAAAGCACTCTTTTGCTAACTCTAGAAAAAAACTGTTTCAGGAATTCCCTCTCTTTAAAATTCACTTTCCACATACATTCAGATCCCAAGAAGTCTCTAGTATCTTGCAAACCTCACAGTCCAAAGTATTAGATATCATTGGTTTTTCTCCTCCACCCAAATGCAGATACCTGAGAGGGTTCACTGGGGACACCTATCTGACATATTTTGAGGAGAGCTGATTAACAAATTACAGTGCTCATAGGCAAGAGTAATGTGTTATACGCTTCTTTGTAACTCTAAAAAGAAACTATCATCAGAGTGAGCAGACAACCTACAGAATGGGAGAAAATTTGGGCAACCTATCCATCTGACAAAGGGCTAATATTCATGGTCTACAAAGAACTTAAACAAATTTACAAGAAAAAACAAATAACCCCATCAAAAAGTGGGCAAAGGATATGAACAGACACTTCTCAAAAGAAGACATTTATGCAGCCAACAGACATATGAAAAAATGCTCATCATCACTGGTCATTAGAGAAATGCAAATCAAAACCACAGTGAGATACCATCTCATGCCAGTTATAATGGTGATCATTAAAAAGTCAGGAAACAACAGATGCTGGAGAGGATGTGGAGAAATAGGCATGCTTTTACACTGCTAGTGGGAGTGTAAATTAGTTCAACCATTGTGGAACACAGTGTGGTGATTCCTCAAGGATCTAGAACTAGAATTACCATTTGACCCAGCAATCCCATTACTGGGTATATACCCAAAGGATTATAAATCATTCTACTATAAAGACACATGCACATGTATGTTTATTGTAGCACTCTTCACAATAGCAAAGACTTGGAACCAACCCAAATGAGACTGGACAAAGAAAATGTGGCACATATACACCATGGAATACTATAGAGCCATAAAAAAGGATGAGTTCATGTCCCTTTCAGGGACATGGATGAAACTGGAAAACATCATTCTCAGCAAACTATCACAAGAACAGAAAACCAAACACTGTATGCTCTTACTCATAAGTGGGAGTTGAACAAGGAGTTGTTGGGAATAAGTGGGAGTTGAACATGGACACAGGGAGGGGAACATCACACATTGGGGCCTATCAGGGGATGGGGGGCTCAGGGAGGGATAGCATTAGGAGAAATACCTAATGTAGGTGATGGGTTGATGGGTGCAGCAAACCACCATGGCATGTGTATAGCTATGTAACAAACCTGCACATTCTGCACATGTACCCCAGAACTTAAAGTATAATAATAATAATAATAATAATAATAATAATAATAATAAAGATTTCTAAGTTGCTATAAATTGTAGGGGTGATAGAACTCCACTTCTATTTTCTTAGGGTCTTGACTGGGCTTGAGAATTAAATTGACGTAAGAGAGATTAACAGGAGAAAAACATACAAATGTATTTAGTACAAACTTTTTGTGGCATTGGAGCCCTCTTAAGTAAATAAAAACTTGAAGAAGCAGATCCAAACACTTACATACTGAATTGGACAAAGAGTAGTAGATTGCAACAATGTGGTAAAGCAAAGGGGCTTGGGCTAGGATAGTCAGTTGGGTAGAGAAGTGGCTGGGAAGATAAGGATTTGTGTAACAGGGTTTGTTTTGTACAGAGTTTTTTGGCTTCAACTTCCCATCCTTGACCATAAGAATGTTGCTTTCTTTTCTAGTATAGGGAGGACTTTTTTACGTGGGAATTTCATCTCCGATTTTTAAGAAATAGCATGAAGGTTGGAGTGATCTTGCATCTGTTTTTTTTTTTTTTTTAAGTGCCGTTAACTTCAGTATGTCAGAGCAGCATATTTTGGGATGACATGCTTTTAACACCTTCAGAACATATTAGCAATTTGCTAAATTCTTGCTGAATGAAAGGATGAATGAATGAATAAAACCTGAAGTGTAGTTCAACCGTTGCAACTTTATAAGCAAATGAAATTGAAAAAGACAGACCATGTAATGAGGTCAATGTGTGTAAGGAAAGCTATTCGTGTCAGAAGAAAAAGCAGGTTCACATCATGTATTGCGACTGTGGTTTCAATTGTTATGTCTAAACTCCAGAATGACTTGTTATAAAACTCTCTTTTTTGTGTTCTATGCCTCTAGTTTATGTTTTAAGATGGCATCACACTAACTGCTTCCCATAAAAATAGTATTCTCATAGAAAAACAGTGTTTTCATAGATAGATAATTATAATTGTTTGCATTGTCTTTCAAAACTAGACACACCATTTGACTCAAAGTTAGAAATTTATGTTAAGAGGTAAATACGGAAAACTAAATCTAACCTTCTGTTACTTTATGTGACAGGGAGTCTGCCTCTATGCACTATTGCTCAATTCAGTAGAAAAACGTTTACTAACAATAGTATTGAGTGGCAGTGTAACTAACTACCTGAGTTTTTCATTTTCCACCAAATGGTTTTAAGAGTCTAGCAATACAATGAAGATACTTCTATTTTTAAATTATACACAGGTATTTTGAAACAATTTGAATTTATGTATCAGTTGCCAGAACAGGTAAAAGAATGCTATACAAATAAATAATAAAAATAAATGAATATTAAAATAACAAATAAATAATAATATAAATAAATAGAAAACTGCTATATCTATTTCACCTAGATTCCTCAAATGTTAACATTTTATTGCATTTGCTTCATCATCTACACTCCATTATCATCAGTCTCTTTCTGAACCTTTGCAGAGTAAGTTGCAGAAATGACGTTCATGACCCCTGCATGTTCCAGTGTGTATTTCATAAAGGTGATGACACTGTCACATAAAAGAGCCTACAGATTGTCAAACAAACGTGTCAGCATTGATACAACACAAATGCCTAATCCAAAGATCCTGTTCAAATCTCACTAAATAGCCCTACAATGTCTCTTTTTCCTTTTTGATTCAGGATTCTATTCAGGAAAAACTGTTGCATTTAGTTGTCTTCTCTGTTAAGACACCTCCAGGTTGGAATAGTTCCCACTCTTTATTTGCCTTTCATATGCTTGACAGTTTTAAAAAGTAGAAGCCTTAGATTCTGTAGGATGATCCTCAGCTTTGGTCTATCTGATATGTTCTCATGAGCAGCCTCAAGCCATGCATTGTTGGCAGGGATGCCATGGAAATGATGCTGAACTGTTCTCAGGGCATCATGTCAGGAGGCAGGTGATGCTAACCTATCCTACTGCTAGTGCTAGTAACTTGGATCACTTGCTCACGTTGCTCTCTGCCAGAATTCTCCATCGTCAAGTCACCATTTTTCCCTTTATAATTGGTCAGTATTTGGGAGATGTATGGAGGGAGTTATTCTGATACTGTACCTCATCCAATCGCCACTCACCAGCTATGGCATCCATTAACTGTTTCTGCCTTGATCAGCCTCCTCTATAGTGGTTGCAGAATGGTTCTTCTCTTTTTTCACATTTAATAGTTGACATTCTGTGAGAAAAAAACATTGTCTTCTACTCCATTTATTTACTTATTCCTTTATTTATTTATATCAGTATAGACTCGTGGATTTCTGTTTCATCATGGGTAATACTTCATTAATACCATTATTTATTTTGACTTCTAAATTGTTCTCATCTTCGCCAGTGAGAGCCCTTTCAAATTGGCTTTTGTACCTTCTGGGTGTGTGCCCATCTTTTTTTTTTTTTTTTTTTTTTGAGACCCAGTCTCGCTCGTTCTGTGGCCCAGGCTGGAGCTCGGTGGTGCGGTATCGGCTCACTGCAAGCTCCGCCTCCCGGGTTCAGGCCATTCTCCTGCCTCAGCCTCCCGAGCAGCTGTGACTACAGGCGCTCGCCACCACGCCCGGCTAATTTTTTTTATTTTTAGTAGAGACAGAGTTTCACCATGTTGGCCTGGATGGTCTTGATTTCTTGACCTTGTGATCCGCTTGCCTCGGTCTCCCACAGTGCTGGGATTACAGGCATGAGCCACCATGCCCGGCCTCAAGAAACCAATATTTTTTTTTTTTTTTGAGACAAAGTCTCTCTCGCTCTGTCGTCCAGGCTAGAGTGCAATGGTGTGAACTCGGCTCACTGCAAGCTCCGCCTCCCGAATTCACGCCATTTTCCTGCCTCAGCCTCCCGAGTAGTGGGGATTACAGGCACAGGCAACCATGCCCAGCTAATTAAAAAAAAATTTTTTAAGTAGAGATGGGCTTTCTACATTGGCCAGGCTGGTCTCAAACTCCTGACCTCAAGTGATCCGCCCGCCTCGGCCTCCCATAGTGCTGGGATTACAGGCTTGAGCTACCGTGCCTGGCAGGGGGCAAAGATTTTTAAAAATTCTTAAGAAAATTAGAAATCCAGACAGTTCTCTTGTTCATATCGGCAGACATAGCAGAAAGCCTCCGTCCTCAGAAGAGAGCCTATGGATTTGGACAGATGTCTGCACAGGAACTTGATGGAGACTCCAGAGTTCCACTTAATAATGTGACAAACCCACAAGAGAGGATCTGAATGATAATGACATCAATAGTGAGCCTCGTGCGTGAAAGAAAGAATGGCTCAAAGGAGAAGAGTGCCTGAATAAAGGCCACCTTGAATTTTCTGTACTGTGTATCTCAAGTAGTTGAGTGATCTATTGAGTAGAGTCCTTTAGGGTCACTTTTACACTGATTGATGTCTATCAAAATTCTGTTTTAATCTTTCCTTGACAGTGACTAATCAAGAGACCTGGTCATACCTTAAAACTTCTTTTATTTCATTATAGGACAGGGAATTTTGTTTTCTTACATTTCATGAGGTGATTTTTCATTAAAATCTGTAATTCACACTTAAGATTTTTAAATTATTTAAAAGAATGTTCTTTTCTGCTATTTTTGTGTGTGCCTGTTTAAAACTGTCCTGTGTAGATTTTATAGTGCAGATCAGAATCTTTTCAGACATGCAATTTTATATTGTGCTGACTAAGCCGAAGTTTGTACAGTCATCTGTATCCTTTTACTATTTTTATCCTCTGACATGATTTTAGATAATGATGAAAAAATAGACCTGCTGAAAACAACAGCAACATTTCTGAAGAGTGAATTAATCCCTTCCTGTTTGCAACTTGGGTATCGTTGGTGACATTATCACATATCTTCAAACTTGGAAGATGACTGTGGTATAGCTTCCTGCCTCCTCCAATACAGCAGCCATCAATTTAGACAAAATACAGACATACTTATGTCTCTGAAAAACCAGAAAGGATGGTAAATTTCTCTTACAACTGAGCGAAGACCCGGGCCTCCCAAATTTAGCCAGCTTTCTCTTGCAGGGACTGATTCTTGTCTCATCTGTTTCTCCCACAGAAACACATCCTTTGACAAAAGTGAGAGAGTATTTTGTGGAAAAAAAGAGATCCAAGAATTAGCTTACTTTGGGCAAAATAATGCCTTTCTCGACTGCCTGCATCACTGAGATAGTGATTTATGTTTTTTACTTTGACAGTTTAAATTTTAGATAGAAATAATTTACTTTCCAGGGTATCTTTTCTGTTATAGTACAGTGTCTTTTAAACATTCTCCATGTAAGCATGTCAAGTTGCCCGAAGTTCCCTTGTCCCTGGATCAGGTGCTGGTATGCATCTCCTCTCTCTCTGCCAGGCTGCTGCTCTCACCTTCCCACTCCATCACCAGATCAGAGGGCTGTGGTCCCAATTGAGGTGCTCAATTCACTGATCCTCTGGAGGTGGTAACAGAAGCAATAGTGGCAGGAGATGGGGATTGAAGGAAGGGACATGGAGCCAGCAGACTAAAAAATACTACTGTGGGCTTGCATTCAGCAGTGTCTACCTTGTGAATCATATCAGAGCTGGACTCCAGGACATTGATAGGTAATTATCTACTCTGTAGGGAAAAGGAAAGACTCAGTATCGGTAATAACAAACATGCCTATTGTTCTTTTCTGGTTATGAAATATTACTACACATATAATATTTGATTCTCATAATAACTTTGTAAAGTAGGCATAAAAGGCATTCTTATTAGTCACCCCCCTTTGCAAATGAGAGAAATGAGGTTCAGAAAGTTTAAATGGCTTACTAAAATACACAAAGCTAAGAATCATCATCACCATAGCAGCTAACTTTGATCTAATCGTTACTATGTGCCAGGCACTGTATTATGTGCTTTATATGGACAGTTTTTTAAATTCAAGATAGCAAACTGCAAAACCAAAACCCGAACATAGGTGAAGTTCTGTATCATTTCTACTATACCAACCAGGTTTCTTCAACAGTAATTCTCAGACATCCAAAAGTAATTATTAGGAAGTCCAATATAAAATTTAAATTCCCGGAAAACAACAGATCCTATAACTACTACCTTATAGTTAGGCCTACTTTAAGAAGGTTTTCAAGAAAATAACTTATTTAAATTGACTATCCTGTCCAAATTTTTTCATTCAGTTTTCTATTAAATTGACACATCTTATGATTTCACAAAGAGTTGGTAGAAAAATGTAACAAACAGCTGCCTTCCTTTAAGGCTGCCCCCCATCCTTTAACATAAAACAATAATTCAGCCATTCAACATGAAAAAGTTCAATTACTCGAAGATGTCTAAAATAATTTTATAGTTGATTATATGAAAGCATATTCTCTCTGCTGAGATTTAGGTTATCTACCTAAATACATATTGGAACTGCTCAGTAGTTTCCTGATAGATAACTTGGTACTTTTTCTTTGGATTTTAGTATGTTCAAACATTTATAACATATTATTAAAAAACAGAAAAAACTACCCTTCACTAAGCATGAGTTCTAAGTGAGTAATTTAAATGAGAGCATTTTGCTTTCAGAGTAAACACATTTGTAGCAAACAGGCTCCATGCTCCCAATCATGAGTCAGTGGCAGACATTGCTAGTTGCTGAAAACATTTGTTCCTTCTAAAGCAGGACTCAAAGCAGTATCAAAGCTTGTACTCTGATTGGCCATTTCTGATCAATCACAGTTGGCACCTATGAAGAAATCTAGATCTGAAAAAGGTTGGTGGATTGTAGCAAAGTCAGTATCCCTGTTGAGATATTGTACTGTATTATGGTTTTGTGAGATGTTACCACTGGGGGAAACTGGGTAAAGGGTACACAAAATCTCTTTCTATTATTTCTTACAACTGCGTGTGAATCTACAATTATCTGAAAACAAAACGTTTAATTAAAAAAAGAAATCTATTTGTCACTTGAGATTTGCAATACATTTCAATGAAAATCTATTTGATGCATTTATAAAATGACCATTTTAATTAAATGACAGTTTCAGAGCCAGTAAACCACGGGGACATTTGGCTCAACCCTTTTATTTCAAAATGAAGAAACAAGACTGAGGGAAGTTAAATGGCTTTTGTTGTGATGCCCGAATCTATGTACATGCTTGATACCTTACATGGAACAGAAAAATAAACTGACATTTATTAGGTGACTCTTTTGTGGCAGACGCTGTGCTAAAGGGACTTACATACATGAGCCCGTTTGACTTCCAAAGACTTCTCATAGGTGTTAGTCTCTCTCTCTCTCTGTTTTTTTTTCTTTTTGAGACAGAGAGTCTTGCTGTGTCACCCAGACTGGAGTGCATGGTGCCATCTCCACTCACTGCAGGCTCCGCCTCCCGAGTTCACGCCCTTCTCCTGCCTCAGCCTCCCCAGTAGCTGGGACTACAGGCGCCTGCCACCACGCCCGGCTAATTTTTTATATTTTTAGTAGAGACAGGGTTTCAACGTGTTAGCCAGGATGGTCTGGATCTCCTGACCTCGTGATCCGCCCACCTCGGCCTCCCAAAGTGCTGGGATTACAGGTGTGAGTCACTGCGCCCGGCCGGTGTTAGTCTCATCTGTACATTTGAGGAAGTTGAAGCTTGCTGCTCCATGACATTAACTAGTGATAGAGCCTGTATTCAAACTCTCTGCGCTTTCAGAGCAGTTAGCTCTCTCTTACACCGCTTTTCAAACTTTTCCCACTACAATCTACTCTAAAAAATAAATGTTACATTGTGACCCAAATACACATGCAAACTTAAACCCTTAAAAATATCTTTATGATGTGTGATGCTCTAGTCTGTTCTATTCTTTATTCTATTCTATTTAAAAATAAACCAAAATTGATTTTATAATTCATTAATGGGTTGTGACCTGTATTTTAAAAAGCACAGCATGCTGTTTTCTCTTTACTATGCCACTTCCGCTAATATTTTGGAAGAACTCTTCATGCCATCCAATAGTCTTTCTTCAGCTTTGCTCAGATCTTTCATACCAAACATGAAGGGGATGTTGTCTTGGTCAGCCTTTGGTTATTTAAATTCATAACAGCATATGCAAAACATTGTAGTAGATTCTTTCTGTGGGCTTAAGGCATTTTAGTCCCTTCCCCCTTTTTTTCTCTCTCTTCCTGACCACATCCCTGTGAGGGGGCAGATAGACCCTTTAAAATTGAACATTGTCATTTTCTGAACTGATGGATGGTTTGTTCTTTGAGGAGACTCGAAGGCCGTGTCTGTAAGAGGCAAAAGTAGACAAGTTATTCACCGATTTACATTTGTCTTAAAACCTTGTGTGAGTGGGTGTGCTGGGTGGTAGTAGTGGTAGAGTTGGGCTATGTGTTATTTACCCTGGCAATACTCCATGGGATAGGGTGAGCTTGGGTGGCCTGCAATTCCTAACTCATTTCCTGGTGGATATCATGATATACCCATTTTACATTTGAGGAAGTTGAAGCTTGCTGCACCATAACATTAACTAGTGATAGAGTCTGTATTTAAACCTGTATCATCCATGCACAATTTTCTTTGGGTGATGGTATATCAGGGCCTTCAATTTCCTAGCTCTCTGTGGGATTATATTGAGAGCCTAGAAATACCAGGGGTCTGTCCGTGGTTATGTTAGCTTTTGACAGTTGTTGGCATTGATTTATCCTTCTGGGTGTTAGGAAAAGGGCTGAACACTTCACGTGCGTTAACTTGTTGAATCCTCACAGCAGCCCTGTGATGAAGATGTTATTATATTATTTTGCATTATCATAAAGGCTAGGCTGGCTTTTGTTTAGGAGGTGATTTGAAGGGCAGAGGAGGGTTGAATTAGAAAATGTGATGACAAAGGAAGTGGTAGGGGTTAGATTTATACACACACACACCCACAACACACACACATCAAAAATAAAATATTGAATGGTTTGATGTCCAAGTAAAGCATGTCTTGCTTTTTTCTTTTTCTGTCCTTGATCATCTTGGCTTTGTCATCATCTGTGTCAGCCAACATTATGATAATTTAAATCCTAGAATGTTCTATGCTGGCTTTTTGTATTTAGAAACGATGATTAAAATTGGCTCTGAGATCTGAGCTTATTTTGTAATCACGGGCAAACTCAGCTTTCATGTGGAAGATATTTTAGTCCTTGCTGAGCAGTGTTTCTCGAATATTAACACACACAAAAGTAATCTAGGAAGCAATTTAAAATAAATATTCCTGGCCACCAAGATATGTTGTGATTTAATAGGTCACAAGTGAGTCTCTGAAGTCTACCTTTTTAACAAATTTTGATTTGACAGTTGGAACCAAGGTGATTCAAGTATAAATTATCTAGGCACACATAAAAATGCTTATTCAACATATTTCCAAAATGTTTGGGGGAATAACCCATATTTGGGGCCTGCCTTCTGCCTCCTTCTTAATGTCCATATTTAAAATGTCTCAGAGGTTAGGCATGGTCACTCACGCCTGTAATCCCAGCACTTTGGGAGGCTGAGGAAGACAGATTACTTGAGGTCAGCAGTTTGAGACCAGCCTGGCCAACATGGCAAACCCCTGTCTCTACTAAAAATACAAAAATTAGCTGGGCGTGGTGGTGCAGGTGTAATCCCAGCTACTCGGGAGGCTGAGACAAGAGAATCACTTAAGCCCAGGAAGCAGAGGTTGCAGCGAGCCAAGATTGCACCACTGTACTCCAGCCTGGGTGACAAAGTGAGACTTCATTTCAAAAAGTAAATAAAATATAATTGTTTTAGAAAGGACTTCGAATATTGGTATTAAAGACAGCAGCAATAGTATAATAACTATGGATAAAGAGAGTTCAGCAGTGCTTCAGAACTGTCTAAGAGTGTCCTCACAAATACACTCTCTCAAGACTAAACCAGGAAGTTGAATCCCTGAATAGAGCAATAACAAGTTCTAAAATTGAGGCAGTAATTAATAGCCTACCAACCAAAAAAAGTCCAGGACCAGATGGAACAGCAGAATTCTACCAGAGGTACAAAGAGGAGCTGGTACCATTCCTTCTGAAACTATTCCAAACACTAGAAAAACAGGGAATCCTCGCTAACTCATTTTATGAGACCAGCATCATCCTGATACCAAAACCTGGCAGAGACACAACAAAAAAAGAAAATTTCAGACCAAATCCCTGATGAACATCGATGCGAAAATCCTCAATAAAATACTGGCAAACCGAATCCAGCAGCACATCAAAAAGCTTATCCACCACGATCAAGTTGGCTTCATCCCTAGGATGCAAGGCTGGTTCAACATACACAAATCAATAAACGTAATACATCACATAAACAGAACCAATGAAAAATACCACATGATTATCTCCGTAGATGCAGAAAAGGCCTTCAACAAAATTCAACAGCCCTTCATGCTAAAAACTCTCAATAAACTAGGTATTGATGGAACATGTCTCAAAATAATAAGAACTATTTATGACAAATGCATAGCCAATATCACACTGAATGGGCAAAAGTTGAAAGCATTCCCTTTGAAAACTGGCACAAGACAAAGATGTCCTCTCTCACCACTCCTAGTCAACATTGTATTGGAAGTTCTGGCCAGGCCAATCAGGCAAGAGAAAGAAATAAAGAGCATTCAAATAGGAAGACAGAAAGTCAAATTATCTCTGTTTGCAGATGATATGATCATATATTTAGAAAACCCCATCGTCTCAGCCCCAAAACTCGTTAAGCTGATAAGCAACTTCAGCAAAGTCTCAGGATACAAAACAATGTGTAAAAATAACAAACATTCCTAAACACCAATAATAGACAAGCAGAGAGTCAAATCATGAGTGAACTCCCATTCACAAGTGCTACAAAGAAAATAAAATACCTAGGAATCCAACTTACAAGGATGTGAAGGATGTCTTCAAGCAGAACTACAAACCACTGCTCAAGGAAATAAGAGAGGGCACTAACAAATGGAAAAAATTCCATGCTTATGGATAGGAAGAACCAATATTGTGAAAATGGCCATACTGCCCAAAGTAATTTATAGATTCAGTGCTATTCCCATCAAGCTACCATTGACTTTATTCACAGAACTAGGGAAAACTACTTTAATTTCCATATGGAACCAAAAAAGTGGCCATAAAGCCATGACAATCCTAAGCAAAACAACAACAACAACAACAACAACAACAACAACAAAAACAAAGCTGGAGGCATCACGCTATGCTACCTGACTTCAAACTATCCTGCAAGGCTGCAGGAACCAAAACAGCATGGTACTGGTACCAAAACAGATATATAGACCAACGGAGCAGAACAGAGGCCTCAGAAATAACACCACACATCTACAACCATCTGATCTTTGACAAACCTGACAAAAATAAGCAATGGGGAAAGGATTCCCCATTTAATAAATTGTGCTGGGAAAACTGGCTAGCCATGTACAGAAAACAGAAACTGGACCCCTTCGTTACATCTTATACAAAAATTAATTCAAGATGGATTAAAGATTTAAATTTTAAACCTAAAACCATAAAAACCCTAGAAGAAAACCTAGGCAGTACCATTCAGGACATAGGCATGGGCAAAGACTTCATGACTAAAACATCAAAAGTAATGGCAACAAAAGCCAAAATAGAGAAATGAGATCTAATTAAACTAAAGAGGTTCTGCACAGCAAAAGAAACTACCGTCAGAGTGAACGTGCAACCTACAGAATGGGAGAAAAATTTTGCAATCTATCCATCTGACAAAGAGCTAATATCCAGAATCTACAAGGAACTGATACAAGTTTACAAGAAAAAAACAACCCCATCAAAAAGTGGGTGAAGGAAATGAACAGACACTACTCAAAAGAAGACATTTATGTGACTAACAAACATATGAAAAAAAGCTCATCATCACTGGTCTTTAGATAAATGCAAATCAAAACCACAGTGAGATACCATCTCATGCCAGTTAGAATGGCGGTCATTAAAAAGTCAGGAAACAGCAGATACTGGTGAGGATGTGGGGAAATAGAAATGCTTTTACACTGTTGGGGGGAGTGTAAATTAGTTCAACCATTGTGGAAGACAGTGTGGCAATTCCTTAGGGATCTAGAACTAGAAATACCACTTAACCCAGCAATCCCATTACTGGGTATATAACCAAAGGATTATAAATCATTCTACTTCAAGGACACATGCCCACATATGTTTATTGCAGCACTATTTGCAATAGCAAAGACTTGGAACCAACCCAAATGTCCATCAATGATAGACTGGATAAAGAAAATGTGGCACATACACACCATGGAATACTATGCAACCATGAAAAAGAATGAGTTAATGTCCTATGCAGAGGCATGGATGAAGCTGGGAACCATCATTCTCAGCATACTAACATAGGAACAGAAAACCAGTCACATGTTCTCACACATAAGTGGGAGTTGAACAGTGAGAACACATGGACACAGGGAGGGGAACATCACACACCGGGGCCTGTTGTGGGGTGAGGGTTAAGGGGAGGGAGAGCATTAGAACAAATACCTAATGCATGTGGGACCTAAAACCTAGATGACAGGTTGATAGGTGCAGCAAACCACCATGGCACATGTATACCTATGTAACAGACCTGCACATTCTGCACATGTATCCCAGAAGTTAAAATAAAATAAAAAATAAAAATAAAAAAAATTTGCTGAAAAGTGCTAGAAGACAGTTTTGTTTCACAGGCAAGGAATGATTACCCACTTTTTCATCTGTGAAAGTTTTCTGGCCTTCTTGTGTCAAACTGGATCCCAAACCAAACTTTTTTCCTTCATCTCCAGAAGATTATGAACTCCCTCAAATATCAGAAAGAGAAACGGTGTTCATGAATTAAATGATTCTTACATTCAACAGCTGGTACATATTCAAAAGGAAAATATAAAGTAACATGGCATCTAAAGGATCAAAAATAACAAAACCCTAAGAACTTACTGCTCTCGTTCTTAAAATTTCTTAAGAAGGCAATCATAAAACTTGGCTCATTGTTTTCTCTATAACCTTTTACCACTGATTTTATTTTCTAACCTGAGAAAAACTTTTTCTTTCTCTGTATGTTGGAGTATCTCAGTGTTTTCCTGTTGCACATCATGACCTACTAATGGATCCTAAAAACCAATTTAGGGAGTTGAAACTGCTACAACCAGCATTAAAAAGAGAGACATAATATAAATTATCAAAGTGTGTTACATAGTAATGGTATTACATTTCATGAAAATTGTTCCTGATACACACACACAGACACACACACAGAGTTGATTCTTGTTACTAAGAAATCAAGGTCTGTAAAGTTGCCTTGAACACTGAATTAACTAATACCGAGGAAATACAGAGTAAGGGTCTTGCAAGCCTCTAGTTATGACATTTGCGTTAGTTTGAAACCATCCCTATAAACTTTATAAAATTAATCAGGGAAGAAGGGAGGGGGGAAAATGAAAAGAAGCCAAGCTTGCAGCACATTCAGCATGAATCATGAGGTCATCTTGCTCTCTGATCTATTTTTCATTTGAGTTATTCTTCCAGTCCTGCATACCAATGAAACTACTGATGTCAGCTGGTCTGAAGGACCCCACAGAAACTGGCTCACTAAAGAATGCAATTTCCACATAACCTGATGATTTCATCCCCCTTACCCCAACCAGTCAATGACCCCAGGATTTCAGCGTCTCATTCCATCTCCACACTCAGCGCCCTGTGATCATTGAACTCTTTCTCAGTGTAACTTGTCTGTTACTCAGTATAATTGGTCTATTGCTGTCACAGCGGGCATGTGAACCTATTGGTCTTATACTAAATTGGTCAGTATTGTCTGTTCTTTTTAAGGACACCTTATTTAATATATACGTGTGTGTGTATGTGTGTGTGTGTGTGTGTGTATATATATATATATAGTTGATTCATTAACATTGAACTCACTCAAATAACACTATAACTCATGCCTGAATGAAGCTCATCTAACATGTCTATTTTTTTCTGTAAGGCACATTACAGCCTTCTTGTGCTTTTAAACACTAGACAGTACTTTAGCACTATGTTTTTCTTACTGTGTCCTATGATTTTAAAAAAAGTTGGAAAAACACTGCTCTAATGTTTCAATTTTTGTCTTATTTTCCTAAGTCCTTTTCTTTGTCTAAAAATCTTTATGAATTAGTGTATTGTTTTGCATGTACGGACAATAAACTCTTCCTAGTCTTGGAAAAATTACGGAAAATAATTGTTCTAACTGCTTCAGGAACCTTGATTTTATATTTGTGTTCTGACTGTGTGCCATATTGATGCCAGTTTATAATCAGTGAGAAACCGTCTCAGGTTATTTTCTTTTCTTTTAATGTCTTTCCTCTCAAAACTATTGGATATTGAGAGGTTGACTTATCTAAAAGCAGAATGACTGATAAATTAATTCAGTAAAGTTGCAGTTTACAAAATCCACATACAAAAATCAGTAGCATTTCTATGCACCAACAATGAATTAGCTAAAAAAGAAATCAAGATGGCAATCCCATTTACAATAGCTACAAAGAAATAAAATATTGAGTAATAAATTTTACCAAGGAGATGAAAGACCTCTACAAAGAAAACTATAAAACATTGATGAAAGAAATTGCAAAGGACACAAACAGATGGAAAGGCATCCCATATTCATAAATTGGGAGAACTAATATTGTGAAATTACTATACTACCCAAGGCAATCTACAGATCCAATGCAATCCCTATCAAAATATCAATAACATTCTTGATTTTTAAAATTTTATTTCTTTAAATTTTATCTTTACTACAGTGAACCAGTAAGATTCTTCACAGAAAAAAATAGAAAAAAAGAATCCTAAAATTTGTATGGAACAAGCACAATAAGATATCATCTTATTCCACTTAGAATTGTTATTATTAAAAGGTAAAAAAATAAGTAATGCTGGCAAGGATGTGGAGAAAAGAGAACTCTTTATAGAAAACAGAACAAAAGTTTCTCAAAACACTAAAAATAGAACTACCATGTGATCCAGAATCTCACCACTGTATATTTATCCAAAGGAAAAGAAATCAGTTTATCAAAGGGATACCTGCACCCTCACATTTATTGCAGCACTATTCACAATAGCCAAGATATGGAATCAACCTAAATACCCATCAACGAATGAATGCATATAAAAAAGTGTTCTATGTATGAAATGGAATACTATTTAGCTATAAAAAAGAATGGATTCCTGTCATTTGCAGCAAAATGGATGAAAGCGGAAGTCATTATGTTAAGTGAAATAAGCCAGACACAGAAAGGCAAATGTCATACGTTCTCACTCACATGTGGAAATTGAAAAAGTTGATCACATGGAGATAGAGCAGAGAATGATAGTTACCAGACACTGGGAAGGGTGGGGTGGAGGGGATGAAGAGAGATTAGTTAATGGGTTAACATAAAGCTACATAGAAAGAAAATGTTCTTTGTATAACCCTACTGATAGCACAGTATGGTGACTATAGTTAGCAGCAGTATATTACATATTTTGAAATAGCCAGAAGACTTGAAATGTTCCTGACACAAATAAATAACAAATGTTCAAGGCAATGGATATCCTAAATAACCTGATTTGATCATTACACATTGTATGCAAGCAGGAAACCATCACATGTACCCCATAAATGTGTACAAATATTATGTATCAATAAAAGGGCAGAATAATTGATGGTTTTATATCAAACTCTTCAGGGAATGAAATTATTTCACAAGATAGCCATAAATAGTGCTGTAATAATTATTTTTCAAGTTGGAATTTCTTTTCCTGCTCATAAGTAATGTTCCTTTTAGGAACAGTCTTGATACTTAAAGGTCTATTTTTTTCTGCAATTCTTTCTTTAATGCATTCAACAATTTTCTTTAAGGATTGAAGTACTTCAATAACAGTGTTAGCTCTTTCAATCTGAATAACCGTATTGTTAAAGAGATATTGAAAAGTATGATCAAAAAATAAATAGTCCTCATTCAATGGATTAGTTAAGAAGTCAACAAAAATTTGGGGAGTCTTTTCTTTAGAATTAAAATATGATTTAAATGTTTCAAATAACCTGGGGATTCTCTCAAATGCCCTTGTTCAAGAGACTCAATGGGTTTCTGAATGCAAGAGAATTGAAGATCGCTGCATACCAACAGAATCACAAAACTTTTTTAATTCCTCTGAACAGTATAAATGCTGAAGTAGGGGAACAATTTTATGACAATGACTTCGATGTCTATAGAAAGAACATTAGGTACAGTTTCGACAGCATTATTTGGCATATAACAACACAGTCAACGCCTTCCATTCATGCTTTGCTACAATTTTGAATAAACACTATCTGCACCCCCCCCCCCCCTTTTTTTTTTTACACGGAGTCTTTCTCTGTCACCAGGCTGGAGTGCAATGGTTCAGTCTGCAACCTCCACCTCCGGGGTTCAAGCGATTCTCCTGCCTCAGCCTCCCGAGTGGCTGGGACCACAGGCAGAACCACCACGCCCAGCTAATTTTTGTATTTTTAGTAGAGACGGGGTTTCACCATGTTGGCCAGGATGGTCTCGACCTCTTGACCTCATGATCTGCCCACTTTGGCCTCCAAGAGTGCTAGGATTACAGGCGTGAGCCATTGCACCTGGCCACATTATCTGCACTTTCATGCAAATATCCGTAATATGGATACGAATATCAAAATTTGTGTCAAAATTTGTATTCATATTATCACCACAAAAAGAAGTACACTTTTTCTTATTAATTCTTAACTTAGTAAATAATAGAGGCTTTGCAAAAATTTGCTTTAAATTTTCAAGTTTCATCTGGAAGAGATGTTACAGTAATCTTAAAAGTAACCCTTTTTGTTCCGTGTATACTGCTTGGGAGATGGGTGCACCAAAATCTCACAAATCACCACTAAAGAACTTACTCATGTAACCAAATACCACCTGCTCCCCCAAAACCTATGGAAATAAAAATTAATAAAAAAAGTAATCCCTTTTCATATGACAAATATTGTACAAGCAAAGGGAACATGTTTTCCACTTTATAATTACTTGCATTCTTAGCTATATTGTAAAAATATAAGGCATTAGGTCTTCAATAAGCTCTGTAACAGAAAATGGAACTATTACATTTTAAAAATTATTGCAGTATATTTCATCCTGGCATTTGATAATTATTTTGGAGATGGAGGAGGGAGGGTTGAATCAGAAAACTTGACAGAGAATGATACTCCAATACCAGCCATTCTAGGACCTGGTTTTATTTATTTTTTAATTATTAGGAGCACATGATAGTTGAATATATTTATGGGGTACATATGATGTTTTGATACAGGCATACAATGGGTAATAATCAAATCAGAGTAACTGAGGTATCTGTTACCTCATGCATCTATATTTATTTGTATTAAGAACACACCAATTCTACTCTTTTAGCTATTTAAAAATATACAATATGTTTTTCCTACTTATAGTCACCTTATTGTGTTACTAAATACTAAATCTTATTCCTTCTAATTGTATTTGTATGCCCACTAACCAATCTCCCTTTTATTCCTCCTCTTGACTACCCTTCACAGCCTATGGCAATCATTATTCCACTCTCTACCTCTATGAATGAAAATATGAAATATTTGTCTTTCTGTACCTGGATTATTTCACTTAACATAATGTCTTCTGGAATTGGTTTTATTTTTGCCTCTACTTTCTTTAAAATTAATTTTTTTTTAGCATTTCAATAATTTTGGGGGAACAGGAGGTTTTTGGTTACATGGATAAGTTATTTAGTGGTGACCTCTAAGATTTTGGTGCAACCATCCTCCAAGCAATGTACAATGTACCCAGTGTGGAGCCTTTTATCCCTCACCCTCTCTCACTCTTCCCAGAGTCCCCAAAGTTCATTATAGCATTCTTGTGCCTTTGCATCTTCATAGCTTAGCCCCCACTTATAAGTGAGAACATACAATATTTGGTTTTCCATTCCTGAGTTACTTCACTTAGAATAATGATCTCCAATTTCATCCACATTGCTGTAAATGCCGTTATTTCATTCCTTTTTATGGCTGAGTAGTATTCCATGATGTATATATACCACATTTTCTTTATCCAGTCTTTGATTGATGGGCATTTAGGCTGGTTCCATATTTTTACAATGCTGCTAAAAACATGCATGTGCAAGTGTCTTTTTAATATAGTGACTTCTTTTCCTCTGGGTAGATACTCAGTAGTGGGATTGCTGGGTCAAATGGTGGGGTTCTACTTTTAGTTCTTTAAAGAATCTCCATACTGGTTTCCATAATGGTTGTACTGGTTTACATTCCCACCAGCAGTGTAAAAGCATTCCCTTTTCACCACCATGCTAACATCTGTTGTATTTTGATTTTTTGAATATGGCCATTCTTACAGGAGTAAGGTGGTATTTCATTGTGGTTTTGATTTGCATTTCCCTGATAATTAGCGATGTTGAGCATTTTTAAATGTTTGTTGGCCATTTGTATATCTTCTTTTGAGAATTGTCTATTCATGTCCTTTGCCCACTTTTTGATGCAGTTATTTGTTTTTTTTCTTGCTGATTTGTTTGAGTTCCTTGCAGATTCTGGATATTAGTCCTTTGTCAGATGCATAGTTTGTGAAGATTTTATCCCAGTCTGTGGGTTGTCTGTTTACTTTGCTGATTATTTCTTTTGCTGTGCAGAGGCTTTTTAGTTTAATTAATCTGTTTATTTGTATTTTGTTGCATTTGTTTTTGAATTTTTGGTCATGAACTCTTTGCCTAAGCCAATGTCTAGAAGAGTTTTTCCAGTGTTATCTTCTAGAGTTTTCATGGTTTCAGGTTTTAGATTTAAGGCTTTGATCCATCTTGAGTTGATTTTTTTTATAAGGTGAGAGATGAGGATACAGTTTCATTCTTCTACATGTGGTTTGCCAATTATCCCAGCACTATTTGTTGAATAGGGTGTCCTTTCCTCACTTTATGTTTTTGTATGCTTTGTTGGAAATCAGTTGGCTGTATTTGGCTTTATTTCTGGATTCTCTATTCTGTTCCATTGCTCTATGTGCCCGTTATTATGACAGTATCAAGGTGACTATAGCCTTGTAGTGTAGTTTGAAGTCAGGCAATGTGATGCCTCCAAATTTGTTCTTTTTTCTTAGTCTTGCTTTGGCTATGTGGGCTTTTTTTTTTCTTTCCATATGAATTTTAGGATTTTATTTTCTAGTTCTATGAAGAACAATGACAGTATTTTGATGGAAATTGCATTGAATCTGTAGATTGTTTTTGGCAGTATGGTCATTTTCACCAAATTCATTCTACTCATCCATGAGCATGGGAAGTATTTCCATTTGTTTATGTCATCAATTATTTCTTTCAGCAGTGTTTTTGCAATTTTCCTTGTAGAGATCTTTCACCTCCTTGGTTAGGTATATTCCTAAATATTTTAATTTTTTTGCAGCTGTCATAAAAGGGATTGAGTACTTGATTTGAGTCTCAGCTTGGTTACTGTTGATATATGCCAGTGCTACTGATTTGTGTACATTGGTTTTTGTATCCTGAGACTTTACTGAATTCATTTATTAGATCTAGGAGCTTTTTGGATAAGTCTTTAGGGTTTCTAAATAAATGATTATATCATTGGTGAACAGTGACAGTTTGACTTCCCTCTTTACTGATTTGGATACTCCTTGTTTCTTTCTCTTGTCTGATTGCTCTGGCTTGGACTTTGAGTACTATGTTGAATAGAAGTTGTGAAAGTGGGCCTCCTTGTCTTGTTCTAGTTCTCAGGGGGAAGGCTTTCAATTTTTCACAATTCAGTATATGTTGGCTGTGGGTTTGTCATAGGTCGCTTTTATTACCTTGAAGTATATTCCTTCTATGGCAATTTTGCTGAGGGTTTTTACCATAAAGCAATGCTGGATTTTGTCAAATCCATTTTCTGTATCTATTGAGATGATCATATGGTTTTTGTTTTTATTCTGTTTATGTTATATATTCCGTTTATTGACTTGTAGCATGTTAAACCATCCCTGCATCCCTGGTATGAAACTCAGTTGATCATGATATGTTATCTTTCTGATATGCTGCTGATTGATTCGATTAGCCAATGTTTTAAGGATTTTTGCATCTATGTTCATCAGAAATACTTGCCTATAGTTTTCTCTTTTTTTGTTATGCCCTTTCCTGGTTTAGGTATTAGGGTTATACTGGCTTCATAGAATGATTTAGGAAGGATTCCTTCTTTCTTCATTTTTGGAATAGTTTCAGAATTTTTGGTATTAATTCTTCTTTGAATGTCTGACAGAATTCAACTGTGAATTCATCTGGTCATGGACTTTTTTTCTTGGCATTTTTTATTACTTTTTAAATCTTGCTACTTGTTATTGGTCTGTTCAGAGTTTCTGTTTCTTCCAGATTTAATCCAGGAGGATTGTATATTTCCAGGAATTTATACATCTCTATGTTTTCTAGTTTGTGCACATAAAGGTGTTCATAATAGTCTTAAATGATCTTTTATTTCTGTGCTATCGGTTGTAATATCTTCCATTTCATTTCTAATTCAGTTTGTTTGGATCTTTTCTCTTCTCAGTTAATCTCATTAATGGTCTATCAATTTTGTTTATCTTTTCCAACAACTAGATTTTTGTTTCATTTATCTTTTAAATATTTTTGTTGTTGTTGTTTAAATTTCATTTAATTCTGTCCTGATCTTTGTTATTTCTTTTCTTATGCTTGGTTTGGGTTTGATTTGTTTTCTTTCTCTAGTTCTTTGAGGTGTCACCTTAGATTGTCTATTTGTTCTCTTTCAGACTTTTTGATATAGGCATTTAATGCTACGAACGTTCTTCTTAACACCGCTTTAGATATATCCCACAGGTTTTGATAAGTTGTGTCATTATTATCGCTTAGCTCAAAGATTTTTAAATTTCCATCTTGATTTCATTGTTGACCCAAAGATCATTCAAGAGTAGATTATTTAATTTCCATGTATTTGTATATTTTTGAGGATTATTTTTGGAGTTAATTTCCAGTTTTATTCCACTATGGTCTAAGAGGATACTTGACATGATTTTGATTTTCTTAAATTTATTGAGACTTGTTTTGTGGCCTGTCATATGGGTATCTTGGAGAAGGTTCTATGTGCCGATGGAAAAAAAGTGCATTCTGCAGTTATTGGGTAGAATGTTCTGTAAATACCTGTTAAGTTCATTTGTTCTGGGGTATTGTTTAAGTCCATTGTTTCTTTGTTGACTTTCTGTCTTGATTACCTGTCAACTACATAGGAGACAGTGAACTCACCCACACACCAAAAATATAACTACTACATCCAGCAGCTGGGGAAATCAGTGCACAAAGACTCTCTGTGACTAAGGTTCTCATATAGAGACTTCATCCTTACAAGCACCAACAGTCATGTTAGGCTAAAATAAACATTAAATCTGATCCTTAAGAGGGGAAAAACAACAATAAAACGCCCCCAAACCGCAGTCCAATCGAAAATAAATTCAAGAACAAGTTAAGAACTAATCTACCTAAATGAGAAGAAACCAGAAAGGTAATTATGGTAATATGACAAAACAGGGTTGTATAACATCCTCAAAGATCACACTAGCTCCTCAAAAATGAATTCAAACCAAGAAGAAATCTCTGGATTGCCAGATAAAGAATTCAGAAGGTTGATTGTTAAGTTACTCAAGGAGATAACAGAGAAAGGTGAAAATCAACTTAAAGAAATAAAAAAAATATAAGATATGGATAAAAAATTCTCCAGAGAAATATATATCCTAAAGAAAAAACAATCACAACTTCTGGAAATGAAAGACACACTCAGAGAAATACAAAATGCAGTAGAAAGTTTCAACAATAGACTAGAACAAATAGAAAAAAAGAATTTCAGAGCTTAAAGACAAGGCTTTTGAATTAACCTAATCAGACAAAGAAAAAAGAATTTAAAAAATGAACAAAGTCTCCAAAAAATTTGACATTGTGTTAAGTGGTTAAACCTAAGAATAACTGGTGTTCCTGAGGAAGAAGAGAAATCTAAAAGTTTGGAAAACTTATTTGAGAAAATAATTGAGGAAAATGTCCCTGGCCTTGCTAGAGATCTAGACATCCAAATACAAGAAGCTCAAAGAACTCCTGGGAAATTCCATCACCTAGTCATCAGGTTATCTAAAGTCAAGACAAAGGAAAGAATCTAAAGAGCTGTGAGACTAAATCATCAGGTAACCTATAAAGGAAAACTTACCAGATTAACAGTTAATTTCTCAGCAGAAATATTACAAGCCAGAAGGGATTGGGTTCCTATCTTTGGATTCCTTACCAATAATAATTTTTAGTCAATAATTTTGTATCCAGCAAAACTAAGCTTCATAAATGAAGGAGAGATAAAGTCTTTTTCAGACAAACAAATGCTGAGAGAAATTGCCACCACCAAGCCTGCACTTCAAGAAATGCTATAAGGAGTTCTGAATCTTGAAACAAAACTTCAAAATATACCAAAACAGAACCTCCTTAAATCATAAATCCAACAAGGCTTATAAAACAATAACAAAATGAAAAAAACAATATATTTAGGCAACAACTAGCCTGATGCGTAGAAGATGAGTCTCTTGGACTCACCTAACACATAACAGCACACATAGCATAGCACCATATGCTATGGTCTGAATGTTTGTGTCCCCCTGCAAAATTCATATGTGGAAACCTAATCTCTAATGCAACAGTAATTAAGAGATGGTCTCTTTAGAAGGTTATTAGGTCATGCTTTGCTTTCGGTGGGATTAGTTCCCCTTTAAAAGAGCCCTGAATGAAGGCACTTGATTGCCCCTTCCACCATGTGAAGACTCAGCAAGAAGGGGTCACCTGTGAGAAAGGAGGTTGTCACCAGACACTGAATCTGCCAGTTCCTTGATCTGGGGAGTCCCAGCCCTAGAACTATCAGAAATAAATTTCGGTTGTTGATAAACCACCAAGTTTATGGTATTTTGTTATATCAGCCTGAACTAAGAAAAGCCATCAAAACTTCTGTTGTGATTAGTTTATCTTCTTTATCTGAATTTCTTTTAAAAATTTATTATTTTATCACATTTTTGGTAGTAGTTGATGAACTCATGTGTCTTTTATGTTTAGCATCTGTTGGTTTATATCTGACTTTTCATAATTTTTTTATACTAAATGAACAATTTGAAAATGCACAAGTATTAATAGTTTTCAGAGGATTTTTTCCCTCTTTTAATAAGTATCCATTGTTCAGAAAATTTATTACAAAATTTACACTTACATTTTGGCATTTTCATGTTCAAAGATACACAAATTCAAATAAAGTGCAGCCACCAATAGAACTGAAAGGACTGAATTTGATAACCTAACAGTAACAATAGTATGTCACTCACAAATCAGAACTCGTAGCTAATCATAAACAGGGACTGAAATGTTGAAAGTGTTGCAAACTTGCAAACTAGCAATAAATTGAACTCAGTGTCTGATGTAAAAAAGGTGAACTTTCCCTTTGCCTACAAGGTAGATCTGTAGCAAGACACAGTCTTTTCAAATTGTTGGTTAGGGAAGCCTGACATTCAGGAATTGGTGGACTTTCAGAAGTGGGAGTGCTCAGGGCTTGATGGACTTTCAGATGTTTTAATGTGGTCACTGGAGTAAGGCATTTACTGATTGACTGTTGTCTAAAGGCATAGACTTGTCATGATTAGCTGATTTCCAGAGCTGATTTCCATGATTAGCTATTGATTTCCTAACTTTTGGAAACAGTTACTGGTGCAAGGAAGTTACTGATTGGCTGATTTTCAGAGCATGTGTACTGATCTGTTACTGCTAATTAATGGTGGTTATCTGTTCATGAGTTGGGACATTAGCCAAAGGACAGTCTTCCTCTTTTGAATATGAAAAATAAGTTATTTTAATTTTCAGTTTCCCCCTTTTGGTCTGTCCTCAGCCAAGCCTGCAAGAGGAATCTTAGAGGATTATCCAGATTTTTATTTGTGGAGATATGATTTTTTAGCTAGTGTTACCATTTGAGATTCAATAACCGTGGCAGAAAACTAACTGCAAACTTTTTGTATTATTGAAAAAAACAGAATACAGGACATTTAAGGCATCCTGGCAAAGCCAATATAGGACTCAGGACAAAATCATTTAGTACAGGACACCTCTTGTATATACGGGATGCCTGGCAACCAGATGCTGGCCATATCACAGGCCTGTATCTCTGTGATATTCCCAGAACAGATTGTGCTTCAGGTTCTATGAGTTCTCAAAGGTGAGTGAGTGGCGCAAGCTGAAGCTGGATCATTTGAGAAGTTCAAAGCCAGACTAAGCAACTACTGAAAAGTTTGAATCAAAGTAGTGTCATAATTATATTTGATTTTAGAAAGTTTTTTTTTTGGCATCTTCATGGGGGATTTGGGATTGGCAGAAACAGAGACTGGTGATAAATGAGTCTATTAGGAGGCTCAACGCCCACAATGAGAGTAAGAATGGGAGCCATTAAACTTCTGTTTTTACCAAAGATTAGTAATTTACTTATAACACTAAATAAAATAACTTATCAAAATTTTGGGGTTTAATTTAAAATATATCACTTTCCAACAATTCTAAGAAAGTTTATGACAAGCACAGGACTTGGACTTGGTGAATAGATTATTCTAGGTTCTCTTGAGAAACAAAACCAGTTGGATGCATGTATATACATAGAGAGGACTGTTTAGAGTTCCCGCACTTCGTTATTGAGGCTGGTAATTTACACCTAAAACTTGCAGAATGAGCAGATAGACTGGAGGCCTAGGGAAGAGCTGATGTTGTGGTTTAAGTTCAAAACTGGCTGTTGAAGAATTCTTCCTTGCCTGAGGGAGATCAGTCTTTTGTTTTATTCAGACCTTCAGTTGGCTGGATGAGACCCATCCGTATTATGAAGGGAAGTCTGCTTTACTAAAAATCCCCCAATTTAAAAGTTACTCTTATTTCCCAAATTAATATTGTGTCTGTCTTCTGAATTGCACCAATTAATCCAATATTGAGAAATTGAATTGAAGATTTTTGCCTTTTAAACTTCCACCAATCAAAGACACCCACCAGGGATGTTGTAAATCTGCATATGCAGAGAACTCCTACTCAAATACCTTCTGCTGGTTTTGTGAACAGGTCTTGCACCAATTTAAAGTAATTTGAGTTGGGTGATCCTCTGTGGCCATGTCGCTATTACTATTCTTGCCTTAGTTTTACCATTTAGCTCAGTGATGTTTATCCAAATTGAAGAAAACAGGAAGGCAAATGGTTCAAAATCATGGTAATAGAATAGCTAACTAGGTGAAGAGTTCAATTTCAAACTCTTTCCTTGGGAACAGAGTAATTGATTCTAATGAAGGGTTTTTAAAGAACTTATTTCGTTACTAAATTGAGGTAGATTTCTGACTTCTGATCTTAAATTTTAGGGAATTGTTCAATTTCCACAACAAATTGGGGTTTATGTTTCCTTTTGGCAATTCCTTACTATAAAGCCTTAGTTTTAACTTCTCGATTTACAGGATTTGAAATGGGGCTGGCCAAAATGGGTTAATTACTTCTTTTTTTTTTTTTTTTTTAACCAGCTTTACTGAGATGTAATTGATGCACAACAAACTGTGAATATTTAAAGTGTACAATTTGATAAGTTTTGTTGTGGTAAACAGCCATGAAACTGTCACCACAATCAAGATAATGAAAAGTATTCATTGAAGTTTCCTTGTGGTCCTTTATAACTCCTTCCTCCCACTCCTTCTCCCTTGACCTCAGGCACCCACTGATCTATTTTCTGTCGCTATAGATTAAAACGTGTGATAAGTAGAATTTTAAGATAACCGCCAATAACCCTCACCTTTATATAATCCCCTCCCCTTTGAGTGGGAGTGGAATCTGTAAATATAATGAAATATCATTTTCATGGTTATATCTTATTATGTGGTGAAAGTGATTAGGCAGATGTAATTAAGTTTACTAATCAATTGGCCTTAAAATAAAGGAAAACCTGAGTAAGTCTAACCTAACCTAATGAGTCCTCTTTTTCTTTTGAAAAATTAACTTTGGCTAATCTAATTCCCTTGCATTT
Organism: Piliocolobus tephrosceles; assembly: GCF_002776525.5. Taxonomy (NCBI): domain Eukaryota; kingdom Metazoa; phylum Chordata; class Mammalia; order Primates; family Cercopithecidae; genus Piliocolobus; species Piliocolobus tephrosceles. The sequence goes on along the minus strand of NC_045436.1, from coordinate 101,547,595 downwards.
CCATGTGAATTTTGGAATAACTTTCCAATATTGAATCTATGGATAAATTTTTGGAGACTTGACATGTTAGTATTGAGTCTTTTGACCCATTATCATGGTATGTATCTTTATTTAAATAGTCTTTAACTTATCTCAGCAATATTTACAGTTTTTCAATGTTCAGGTCTTCAGATTTATCACCACATACCGTACTGTTGATGGAATTATAAATTTATTGTTTTTAATTTAAATTTTTTATCATTAATTGCTAGTAAATAGAAATTTTTTTATTATTGATATCGTATCCTATAACCTTACTTAACTCACTTCTTAGTTCTAGTAACCTTTTTGTATATTCAGTTGGATTTTCTACATAGATGATAATATTGTATGCAAAATAAAGATTATTTAACTTCCTCTTTTCCTACCTGAATGCCTTTTATTTCTTTTCTTTCTTAGAAACTCAAGAACAATATTGAATAGAAATGGTGAGAGTAGATATATTTGCCTTGCTTCTGATATTGGGGGAAAGCATTCAGTAGTTAAGCATTAAGTGTAATGTTATTAGGTTGGTGCAAAAGCAAGTGTGGTTTTGCCATTAAAAGTAATTGCAAAAAAGCACAATCACTTTTGCACTAAAAGATGCCTTTTATCAGGTTGAGGAAATTCCCTTCTATTCTTAGATAGCTGAGAACTTTTGTTTATTTTTAGAATCACAAATGAATGTAGGGTGTTTGAAATGTTTCTTCTTTGCTTACTGAGAGTTTAAAAATCAGAAGTGAATGTTGGAATTTTTAAATGTATTTTATTTGCCTAATGAGTTTTTTGTTTGTTTGTTTGTTTGTTTGTCTGTTTTTGAGGCAGAGTCTCGCTCTGTCATCCAGGATGCAGTGCAGCGGTGTGATCTCGGCTCACTGCAATCACCGCCTCCTGGGTTCAAGCAATTCTCATGCCTCAGCCTCCTGAGTAGCTGGGATTACAGACATCTGCCACTGCGATCAGCTAATTTTTTTTTGTATTTTTAGTAGAGACGAGGTTTCACCATGTTGGCCAGGCTGGTCTCGAACTCTTGATCTCAAGTGATTCACCCACCTCGGGCTCCCAAAGTTCTAGGATTATAGGCATAAGCCACTGCGCCCAGCTGCCTAATGAGGTGTTTAAAATCAGAAGTGAATGTTGGATCTTTGATGTGTTTCTTCTTTGCCTAATGAGATTTTTAAAATCAGAAATGGATGGTGGATTTTTTTTTTATTATACTTTAAGTTCTAGGGTACATGTACACAACATGCAAGTTTGTTACATATGTATACATGTGCCATGTTGGTGTGCTGCTCCCATTAATTCGTTATTTACATTAGGTATATCTCCTAATGCTATCCCTCCCCTGTTCCCCCACCCCATGACAGGCCCCAGTGTGTGATGTCCCCCTTCCTGCGTCCAAGTGTTCTCATTGTTCAATTCCCACCTATGAGTGAGAACATGTGGTGTTTGGTTTTCTGTCCTTGCCATAGTTTGCTGATAATTATGGTTTTCTGCTTCATCCATGTCCCTACAAAGGACATGAACTCATCCTTTTTTATGGCTGCATTGTATTCCATGGTGTATATGTGCCACATTTCCTTAATTCAGTCTATCATTGATGGACATTTGGGATGGTTCCAAGTCTTTGCCGTTGTAAATAGTGCCACAATAAACATACGTGTGCATGTGTCTTTATAGCAGCATGATTTATAATCCTTTGGGTATATACCCAGTAATGGGATGGCTGGGTCAAATGGTATTTCTAGTTCTAGATCCTTGAGGAATCGCCACATTGTCTTCCACAATGGTTGAACTAGTTTACAGTCCCACCAACAGTGTAAAAGTGTTCCTATTTCTCCACATCCTCTCCAGTACCTGTTGTTTCCTGACTTTTTAATGATTGCCATTCTAACTGGTGTGAGGTGGTATCTCATTGTGGTTTTGATTTGCATTTCTCTGATGGCCAGTGATGATGAGCATTTTTTCTTGTGTCTTTCGGCTGCATAAATGTCTTCTTCTGAGAAGTGTCTGTTCATATCCTTCGCCCACTTTTTGATGGAGTTGTTTTTTTTCTTGTAAATTTGTTTGAGTTATTTGTAGATTTTGGATATTAGTCCTTTGTCAGATTAGTAGATTGCAAAAATTTTCTCCCATTCTTTGGTTGCCTGTTCATTTTGATGGTAGTTTCTTTTGTTGCGCAGAAGCTCTTTAGTTTAATTAGATCCCATTTGTCAATTTTGGCTTTTGTTGCCATTCCTTTTGATGTTTTAGACATGAAGTCCTTGCCCATGCCTATGTCCTGAAAAAAAAAATAGAGTAGAAAAGCTGAAAATCCTAAAAATCAGAGCTCCTCTCCCCCTACAAAGGAATGCAGCTCCTCGCCAGCAACAGAACAAAGCTGGATGGAGAATGACTTTGACGAGTTGAGAGAAGAAGGCTTCAGATGATCAAACTTCTCTGAGCTAAAGGAGGAATTTCGAACCCATCACATGGAAGCTAGAAACCTTGAAAAAAGATTAGATGAATGGCTAACTAAAATAACCAGTGTAGAGAAGTCCTTAAATGACCTGATGGAGCTGAAAACCATGGCATGAGAACTATGTGACGACCGCACAAGCTTCAGTAGCCAATTCGATCAACTGGAAGTAAGGGTATAAGTGATTGAAGATCAAATGAATGAAATGAAGTGAGAAGTTTAGAGAAAAGAGAGTAAAAAGAAACGAACAAAGCCTCCAAGAAATATGGTACTATGTGAAAAGACCAAATCTATGTCTAATTGGTGTACCTGAAAGTGACAAGGAGAATGGAACCAATTTGGAAAACACTCTGCAGGATATTTTCCAGGAGAACTTCCCTAACCTAGCAAGGCAGGCCAACATTCAAATTCAGGAAATACAGAGAACACCACAAAGATACCTCTTGAGAAGAGCAACTCCAAGACACATAATCGTCAGATTCACCAAAGTTGAAATGAAGGAAAAAATGTTAAGGGCAGCCAGACAGAAAGTTTGGGTGATCCACAAAGGGAAGGTCATCAGACTAACAGAGGATCTCTCGGCAGAAACTCTACAAGCCAGAAGAGAGTGGGGGCCAATATTCAACAGTCTTAAATAAAAGAATTTTCAACCCAGAATTTCATATCCAGCCAAACTAAGCTTCATAAGTGAAGGAGAAATAAAATCCTTTACAGACAAGCAAATGCTGAGAGATTTTGTCACCACCAGGCCTGCCCTACAAGAACTCCTGAAGGAAGCACTAAACATGGAAAGGAACAACTGGTACCAGCCACTGCAAAAACACATCAAATTGTAAAGACCATCGATGCTAGGAAGAAACTGCATCAACTAATGAGCAAAATAACCAGCTAACATCATCATGGCAGGATCAAATTCACACATAACAATATTAACCTTAAATGTAAATGGGCTAAATGCTCCAATTAAAAGACACAGACTGGCAAATTGGATAAAGAGTCAAGACCCATCAGTGTGCTGTATTCAGGAGACCCATCTCATATGCAGAGACACACATAGGTTCAAAATAAAGGGATGGAGGAAGATCTGCCAAGCAAATGGAAAACAAAAAAAGGCAGGGATTGCAATCCTAGTCTCTGATAAAACAGACTCTAAACCAACAAAGATCAAAAGAGACAAAGAAGGCCATTACATAATGGTAAAGGGATCAATTCAACAAGAAGAGCTATCCTAAATATATATGCACCCAATACAGGAGCACCCAGATTCATAAAGCAAGTCCTTAGAGACCTACAAAGAGACTTAGACTCCCACAAAATAATAATGGGAGACTTTCACCCCCCACTGTCAACATTAGACAGATCAACGAGACAGAAAGTTAACAAGGATATCCAGGAATTGAACTCAGCTCTGCCCGAAGCGGACCTAATAGACATCTACAGAACTCTCTATCCCAAATCAACAGAATATACATTCTTCTCAGCACCACATTGCACTTATTCCAAAATGGATCACATAGTTGGAAGTAAAGCAGTCCTCAGCAAATGTAAAAGAACAGAAATTATAACAAACTCTCTCTCAGACCACAGTGCAATCAAACTAGAACTCAGGATTAAGAAACTCACTCAAAACAGCTCAACTTCATGGAAACTGAACAACCTGTTCCTGAATGACTACTGGGTACATAACGAAATGAAGGCAGAAATAAAGATGTTCTTTGAAACCAATGAGAACAAAGACACAACGTATCAGAATCTCTGGGACATATTTAAAGCAGTGTGTAGAGGGAAATTTATAGTACTAAATGCCCACAAGAGAAAGCAGGATAAATCTAAAATTGACACCCTAACATCACAATGAATGGTGGATTTTTGAAATGTGTTTTATTTGTGTAGTGAGATTTTAAAAATCAGAAGTGAATGTTGGATTTTTTAAATGTTTTTCTTTGCCAATGAGATTATGTGGTTTTCTGTTTTTGTTAATATGGTGAATTAAATTGATTACTTTTTTTTTTTTTTTTTGATAGAGTCTCACTCTGTCACCCAGACTGGAGCGCAGTGGCATGATATCGGCTCACTGCAAGCTCTGTCTCCTGGGTTCACACCATTCTCCTGCTTCAGCCACCCATGTAACTGGGACTACAGGTGCCTGTCACCATGCCTGGTTTCACTGTGTTAGCCTGGATGGTATCGATCTCCTGACCTCGTTATCTGCCTGCTTCAGCCTCCTGAAGTGCTGGGATTACAGGCGTGAACCACCATGCCCAGCCACACTGATTAACATTTAAATATTAAGCCAGCCTTGCACACCTGGAATACATTTTACTTGCTCATTATGTATTATCTTTTAAAAACATATTATTGGATTTGATTCACTAACACTATATTTAAAAATTTTGTATTAACACTTATGATGGATATAGGTCAGTAGTATTATATGCTTATAACATTTTTGGTTTTGATATTGGGGTAATGTTGGCATCATAGAATGAGCTGTGAAGTATTTTCTCCTTCTCAATTTTCTAGAAGACTTTGTGTAAGATTGGAATGATATCTTCCTTAAGTATGTCATAGAATTTGTCAGTGAAACCACAAAATCTGTAGAGTTGTCATTTCTCTCATTCCTGATATTGTTAATTTGTGTCTTCTCCTTTATTTCCCTCATTAGTCTGGAAAGAATCTTTTAAATTTTATTGAACTTCTCATAGAATCATCTTTTGGTTTCACTGATCTTCTTTATTGTTTTTCTGTTTTCTATTTAATTAATTTCAGTTCTGATCTTTATTATTTCCTTTTCTCTATATACTTTGAACTTAATTTTTCCTTCTTTGGTGGAAAATGAGGTTATTGTTTTGAAACTTCTTCTCTTCATATATGGTTATTTAGTGCTATAATTTCATTCTAAATAACTTCTTTAGTGACATCCCACAGATTTTGATATGCTATGCTTTCATTTTCAGTCATCCCATATATTCTGAATTTCCGTTTTGGTTTCTTCTTTCACCCATTGACTATTTATGAGTGTTCCACTTAGCCTTAAAATACTTGAGGTTTTCCAGAATTCTTTCGTTACTGATTTCTAATTGCCTTTCATTGTGGTCAGTAAACATACTTTGTATGACTTGAATTCTTTTAAATTTACTGAGATTCATTTTGAGGCTCAGGCTACGTTCTATCTTAGTAAGTAGTCCAGGTACACTTGAAAAGAATGTTTATTCTTCTGTTGTTGGATGAAGTCATCTGTAAATGTCAATTAGATCAAGTTGGGTGAAACTTCTGTTTAAAGCTTGTATATCAATTATGTTTTTCTTTCAATTATTAATAGAGGGCTATTGAAATCTCTGACTATAACTCATGTTAATTCAAATTAAGGAAAAGAAAGGCAGGTTTAGCTCACTAACCTCCACTGATGAATGTGTGTGTGGGTAAGGGTGTCACTCCCAGAAGTTACTTGAGTCTTGTTAAAAGTTGTTAGGCCCTTTAATCTGCCCAAGTAAATATGCTATATGAATAAAAAAGTATTTGCTATGGAAACAGCTTCAAGGCAAATTTCCTTTCCATTCCATTCCATTCACTTCCTTTCAACCTTACTTTTTCCCTACATACAAAGCTTTATGCTGTATATAAATACCATATATTTTTGTATACGTATTCTGGGGATATCACTGTTGCATAGTGATATAGCATTAGTGGTCTTATGTGTTTCACATTCTTTAATATTGTAACACAAAAATTGGCATATTCCTGAAAATGCTAAACAAGTATATAGAAAAAGACTGTCAAGTTTTTGAATGCATGAATTAAATAAATGTTTTAGGGATTACCTGCATTGTAGTACATCTAGGGTTCAAGAGAATGATGCACTCATATTGCAAAACTTGTTAGATGTAAAGTCTAATTTTCTATTTTGCATTCTGCGGCTAACACAGATAATTGAGACATAATGGACAGCTAAATCTTTTGTCTTTATGCACCTTTAAACATCTTGCTACTTTTGATATTTTGAATATCTGTTTTTAAAATGTAGTTTGAATACTCAATTGATAGATTCTTAAGCTTTTATGTCACTGCTTATTTCAGTTAAATCAGAGAGATTTCAGGGGAGTTACTGTTTATAGATTGTTAAAGATCCCTCAGGCAACGTCAAGGCTGTTGCATGTGGACAGTTTCTTGAATTATAGCACAGAAACTTTAATATCTACCTCAAGAATGATAGGGGTCTTAAATAGGCAGTCATATTTACTAAAGAAACCTAGAGTTTTCTTAGATTGCCAACCTTGGCAAGACAAGAAATGTCAGGGTGACAGGGTTTAAGTGGCTCTTTTCAGATATGTTACACTGATTCTCTATATTTAAGATGTGAAACAGCCTTCCAGGAGCTGTTTAATTAAGTGAAAGTAAGTCTAGTCCTTTTGGAACCGAATGGTTCAGTGAGCAAATATATATCAGCAAGTGAAGGAAGTGGGGAAGTTATTATGTGCTTCATAGACACGATGACACTTTATAACCCCATATCAGGGATCCTAAACAGTGATTGGTTGAGAAAATTATCAAACTGAGTTTAAATTTCGGCAAGTACAAAATTGTCATGCAAAAATCCAGGACAGTGGGCCACTTTCAGTCTTCAAAGAGAAAGATAAGAAATTCTGGATTTTCAAAGTCCTTTTGAAGCCTTTTAAGGTAAGGTGAAATATTCATTTTACTCAGAACCAACTGATTCATTTAGAAAGAACTTTGAATTTCAAAGACAAAGCCAGTTTAATTTTAAGAAGCAAATACCCCTTAATGATTAGATTGTTTGCTTCCTTTTTGGCTTGTCATTGATAGTATGTATAAAAGATAATGGATAATTGTGAGTTAAGGAAGAGATAGATTGGGAAAAAGAAAGACCTCATACTGAAAAATTGGCCAACTGAGGTGGAAATTTGATAATTAATTATCTGGGCACTTTGATTAGTTTTGATAAAAATGAGACAACTCAGATATCAAAAAATCCACCTTGGGCTTTCAAACAAGGCCTTAATTAGGTTTTGCTTTTCAGTATTTTATTACTTACTATTACTTATTATTGTCCCACATGAAATGAAATTTAGCAATCACTAGTGATGCCAAATCCAATTGCTAAATGAAATGAAGCTAAATCTCATTTCACGAGTAACAATAAATGAAATAATCTGAAGGAGGTGTGCAAAATTCTGAAGTCTCTGTTTCATGCTGAGAACACCTGGGCCATTTTTATAGTAGTCTTCGAAGTCATTCACCTGCCTGGGAAACGGTGATGAGCATCACGGAATTGTTCCGGAGTGGAGCTGAAAGAGAGATGTAGTGGTCAGATTTCTGGACTGTAGCTCAGAAATGGGACACACATCCCTCTGGCCTTGGCTGCAGGTACCTTTCCAGGATGCTGTGGCTCTTCCAAATCACAGTGCAAATGGGCCTTCTGCAGAGCTATGTAATGATTAGGCTTGGAACTGCAAAGTACAGGATGATTGTGGCTTAGTAAACAGCTGGCCTTCAACCTCTGTGCCCCAGAGCTCTGCATGATACTTGTCCTGGTGTCACCTCAGCCTCACTTGAATCTATGGCATTTCAGAAGGAGCTCTAGCTGTTCTTGGCTTTCTGTTGAACAGCTGTCAGAGGGAGCACTTTTTTCCCCCTCAGTAGCTCTGGAACTGTGTCATCTCTCCTGTGAGAAAACACCAATAATTCTCATGACAGTTGATATTCAGTGAAGTTTTATTATATTTTCCCTATCACCATTAAATTCAATCAAAGCCATTTTATGACATGCAGCATTATAATCTATACATGCAGTGGGAGTTCACGAAATAGGAGTAAAACTCTCCTTTCTATAGTAATGACACCAACACCATTACATCAAGAAATCCAACTTGTAATATAAATTGATTTTTTACTCACACAGATTATAAAATGTCTATTCCAACTTATCAGAAACATATTCTTAGACCATTTATGAATTTGAATTCTAACAGGGATGAAGAATCATGATTTTAGAAGTCCCATACAATAATTGCTATCATTTGTTAGAAAATTGCAAAGTGCCTGAAGCAATGCTAAATATTGCTTATAGTCATAAATATTTATCAACAACATTCAGAAAATGTCTTTTTCTGTGCTTTGCATTGGAATACAATAATCACCAAGACACTTTCCTGGGTCTCAGGAGTTTACAGTAAATCAGGGCAACACATAAGTAACTAGGCAATTTTAAACAGTGCAATGTGTTACCAGTGAGATGTGCAAAACGACTTGGTATAAAAAGGAACAAGATACTAAATACCGTTTAAAGTGGAGTCAGAGAGGGCCTCTCAGAGATAATTCTACCAAATTTCAGGATAGTCCTGAGGTGCAGGTTTTGTTATTATTCCAGGTAGAGGGATAATAAACCTACTTAAATTTCTCAAGCTTACACAGCAAGTAGCAGGGGTAACATTTGAACCCAGGTCTCTAAATACAAAACCCAAATTCTTTCAGCTAGTGTAGGCTCCCTCATGTTAGTAATTTCTTGCTCTTAAAGTCTAGTAGAGCTCAATTCTATAGATTTGGAGTAAGGATAACACGTGTTTTATCTTTTAAGCACAATTTCAGCAGAATTACTTAGTACTTGATTAAAGCTATTCAGAAGAGAAAAAGATGTTTTTACATCCAAGAATTGAGGAAGAACAAAGTTACAGCTATACCCTTTGTACCTATATGGCTATTTTCCTTCATTGGCACAGGCAGAAAAAATCTAGGAAGCTACATTAGTGCTAAGCCTGGTGATGTCCCCATAACCACACCAGGTATTTTCTGGAACATCATATGTCTTCTCATGTTAGATACATGCTTCTTGCCCAGGAAAAGGGCAAATGCTTACACATCATAATAATGTAGGATTATGATTATCACTTTTACTTTATAAGTAATTTTGTGCTGTTCCTTTTTTATACAGCCATTGATTATTATTATTCCTAAAGAAAATGAAGATAATTGCATATTTTTGCATTTGGGCAGTAGCATGGGCCATTCCAGTAAGTATGCCTTTCTCAGAAAACCTCTACACTTTGTTATCTCTTTTAACCTAACATTAATACAAAATGCTGTGTGTGTGTGTGTGTGTCTGTGCATGCACGTGTGTGTGTATATGTGTGTGTGTATATACTTTTCCTTAATTTTTTTTTTTTAACAGGCTGAGTCTAAACATTTAGATTTGCACTAAGGGCTTTATGCGATGTCTGTGAGGTTTCAACCAAACCACTCCAGCTCATCATCTCATTCCTCTATAGAAATTCACATCTTGCCTGAAGGATTATTATTATTTAAAACGTTTATTCGATTAATTTACACTTAGTGCCCAGAAGTCATGGAGACTTTGTCCATCTTTGCTTCATACTCTGTCAATTTCATTCTAATATGAACAAAGTCTGTGCTGTTTAGGAAGTTTCCAAGAAAGAATAATAAGAAAAAGTAGATTTTTTTCAACATATAGGAAACTATTGTTTCACTCAGAGTTATTATTTACGTGCTCACTTTGGAAAATTTGGAATATATGATAAATACCAATAAAAAATTGAGAAAATTCAACCATTTGTAATTTAGTAGCCAGCCATCATGTTTAACATTTTCATATGCTTTCATAATACCAAACATTTGGTATTTATGTAGTTGAAAATGTTCTCAAGTATTTCAAATGTGCTGTTGCAGAGCACAGAAGTATAACAGCATAATACTTGATTTTGCTTTTGTGCAGGCCCTGGTCATGCCTCCTGTTCTCTTAAGAGTTTTGGTCAGGATTACACTTAGAGCAGGTCTTGTGCTAGTGCAAGAGACTTGTTGTGCAAAAACACCAGAGGTCTATCCCCTTGTCTTTCTACAAGACTCTTTCCTTCTACAGTTGAGATAAGTGGGCTCATCTAACATATCCATAAAATTGGTAATACCGCAGTGAAAAATATCCATGTGCCCAGTTTAAATTCTACACAAGCCCTGTAAGAAGCCACTTCTCTTTTCTATCTGATTAGATCATACTTTGGCCTTTGTATTAAACCTTTCTCCTTCATTGAGGAAAGAATGTGTGTGTGTGTGTTTGTGTGTGTGTGTGTGTGTGCATGCTCATGCACATATTCCCAAAAAAGAACCTTTTCAATAGCCAGTATTTTCTACTTGGCAGGTTCCTCAAAGCAAACCACTGGAGAGGCATGTCAAAAAATCCGTGAATTTGAATCTCCTAGCAAGATCAAACGTGTCAGAACAGGTATAGGATGTAATACATTTCTTTTTTCTCCTATTTCTGAGTTGCTACGTTCCATTAATTTCCCCAACATTGCAATTTGCTTTCCTTCAAGATCATTGATATTTGTAATTGATTGAATGTTTCTTTTCCAGGATAAGTTAAATACCAGTGAAACCATCAAAGAAAGTGGTGTTCCCATGCATGAAGGTGATAAAGGAAGGCAAGAGAATACCCAAGATGGTCACAAGGGAAAAGGGAATGGCTCTGAGTGGGCAGAAGTAGGAGAGAAGAGCTTTTCTACATATTCCACATTAGCAAATGAAGAAGGGAATATTGAGGGCTGGAATGGGGACTCAGGAAAAGCAGAAATATATGATCATGATGGAATACACAGGAAAGAAGAAAACACCACAGCAAATGGCATCCAGGGACAAGTAAGCATCATTGACAATGCCGGAACCACAAACCGAAGCAACAGTAATGGAAATCCTGATAAGAATACCCCAAATGGGGATGTTGGAGATGCAGGTCACAATGAAGGTGCCACTGTTGTCCAAGAAGATGGACCCCAAGTAGTTGGAAGCAATAACAGTACAGACAATGAGGATGAAATAATTGAGAATTCCTGTGGAAATGAGGGTAATACAAGTGAAATAACACGTCAGATCAACAGCAACAGAAATGGGACTAAGGAGGCTGAGGTAACACCCAGCACTAGAGAAGATGCAGGCCTGGATAATTCCGACGGGAGTCCTAGTGGGAATGGAGCAGATGAGGATGAAGACAAGGGTTCTGGTGATGATGAAGATGAAGAAACAGGGAATGGAAAAGACAGTAATGATAACAGCAAGGGACAGGAGGGCCAGGACGGCCAGGACCACGGGAAAGAAGATGATCATGATACTAGTACAGGTCAAAATTCGGAGAGTAATGAAGATTATGACCCCGAAGGCAAAGAAGATCCCCATAATGATGCTGACGGAGACAACACCTCCAAGAGTGAGGAGAATTCTGCTGGTGTTCCGGAAGACAATGGCAGCCAAAGAATGGAGGACACCCAGAAGCTCAACCACAGAGAAAGCAAAGGTGTAGAAAATGGAATCACCAAAGAATCAGAGCCACACACTGTTGGAAAGAGCCAAGATAAGGTTAGTTTGTAGAGCTGATTTCTTTCAATGGCAGTTTAAATTCTTCCCCTCCAACTATTGATGCTAGCACAAAAATAAACCATGACAAGCGTCCATGTATTTTTGCATCCATATTACTTAACTATTTAAGGAAAAGCTAGAGTCCTCACTAGACTTCCATATAGAACAACTTTAAAAATCATACATTTCTGAGAACGTAGTTACAATTCTAGAAAAGTCTTATGTGAAATCATGGATCCCCCATGTAATTGTTTACAAAAGTTCCTACTGGGTAGGAATGTGGATGAATTTTTAAGGAATCTAAACACCAGGGTGCTTTCAATTACAGAATAAAGCACATTTTCACAAATAACTGTGAAGTACTAGAAGTGGAACTCCTATCCCTTGGCAATTTTTCCCAGTTATTCTTCCTTAGATCAATGCAATTTTGCAGCAAATATTCACTAGTTAATCATTCTTTCCTCCATCCTTCCATAGGGAATAGAAATCAAAGGTCCCAGCAGTGGCAACAGAAATATTACCAAAGAAGTTGGGAAAGTCAATGAAGATAAAGAGGATAAAGGACAACATGGAATGATCTTGGGCAAAGGAAATGTCAAGACACAAGGAGAGGTTGACAACATAGAAGGACCTGGCCAAAAACCAGAACCAGGAAATAAAGTTGGACACAGCAACACAGGTAGTGACAGCAATAGTGATGGATATGACAGTTATGATTTTGATGATAAGTCCATGCAAGGAGATGATCCCAATAGCAGTGACGAATCTAATGGCAATGATGATTCTAATTCAGAAAGTGACAATGACAGCAGTAGTCGAGGGGATGCTTCTTATAACTCTGATGAATCAAAAGATAATGGCAATGGCAATCACTCAAAAGGAGAAGAAGATGATGACAGTGATAGCACATCAGACACTAATAATAGTGACAGTAATGGCAATGGTAACAATGGCAATGATGACAATGACAAATCTGACGGTGGCAAAGGTAAATCAGATAGCAGTGACAGCAGTGATAGTAGTGACAGTGATAGTAGTGATAGCAGCAATAGCAGTGATAGTAGTGACAGCAATGACAGTGACAGCAGTGATAGCAACAGTAGCAGTGATAATAGTGACAGCAGCGATAGCAGTGACAGTAGTGACAGTAGTGACAGCAGTGACAGTGACAGCAGTGATAGCAGTGACAGTGGTAGTAGTGATAGCAGCAATAGCAGTGACAGTAGTGATAGCAATAGCAGTGACAGCAGTGATAGCAGCGACAGTAGTGATAGTAGTGACAGCAGCAATAGTGACAGTAGTGATAGTAGTGACAACAGCGACAGCAAGTCAGACAGCAGCAAATCAGATAGCAGTGACAGCAGTGATAGTGACAGTAAATCAGACAGCAGTGA
>NC_045436.1:101533924-101534337 GCF_002776525.5 Piliocolobus tephrosceles | reverse complement strand
AATAGCAGTGACAGCAGTGATAGCAGTGACAGCAGTGATAGTGACAGCAGCAATAGTAGCGACAGCAGCAATAGCAGTGACAGCAGCGATAGCAGTGACAGCAGTAATAGTAGTGACAGTAGCAATAGCAGTGACAGCAGTAGTAGTAGTGACAGCAGCGATAGCAGTGACAGCAGCAACAGCAGTGATAGTGGTGACAGCAGCGACAGCAGTAACAGCAGTGATAGTAGTGACAGCAGTGACAGCAGCAACAGCAGTGACAGCAGTGATAGCAGTGACAGCAGCGATAGCAGCAATAGCAGTGACAACAGTGACAGCAGCGATAGTAGTGACAGCAGTGATAGCAGGGACAGCAGTGATAGCAGCGATAGCAGTGACAGCAGTGATAGCAGTGACAGCAGTAATAGCAGTGA
>NC_045436.1:101530086-101533914 GCF_002776525.5 Piliocolobus tephrosceles | reverse complement strand
AGCAGCGACAGCAGTGATAGCAGTGACAGCAGCGAAAGCAGTGATAGTGATAGTGACAGCAGCGACAGCAGTGATAGTGACAGCAGCAATAGCAGTGACAGCAGCAACAGCAGTGACAGCAGTGATAGCAGTGACAGCACATCTGAAAGCAGTGATGAGAGTGACAACCAGAGCAAGTCTGGTAATGGTAACAACAATGGAAGTGACAGTGACAGTGACAGTGAAGGCAGTGACAGTAACCACTCAACCAGTGATGATTAGAACAAAAGAAAACCCATAAGATTCCCTTTGTGAAAAGTTTGGTGATGGGATAGGAAAAAAAGATTTCCAAGAGAGTAAAGAAAGGGGAGAGATAAACAGAAGACATATGTAAACATCCACAAAAACAAGTAGGGGAATCAAATCAAACAGTTGGATTCAGAACCAAGGCCTAACTCCTGCAGAGAGAGACTCTGAATGCATGACCTTTGGTACATGCCTGTTAATATTCATGTTCTGAAAATATTTTGTTAAAAGTGTAAGTCTAAACATAAAACAACAATTAAAATATTCTTTAATACTTCACGCAGAAACCTCAAGTAATCACTACATGATAACTTTAAGTGCCATGTGCTGCAGAGAATGTAACAGGCAGATACATCTTAAAAGCAACCTGTGGCATCGCCTTAAGTCTCCATAGTTATGTATTCTGGAGAGGTGGTCTGCTTACCGCTGAGTAAAAGATGCTGTACTGTGATAGCCAACTTGGCTTTGGATTCAATTGCTTGTTCTATGGAAGAAGTACATTTATTTGTTACATGAAAAAAAAATTGCAGCTACTATTCAACCTACCTGGGCTATGGGAATAATCTTTCTAATGATCAAATAGAGTAGTTATAAATCACAGAAATTCTAAAGAGTGCTAGTCGGAAAGAGCTCAGAGATGGGTTGATGTATAAAATCTGATCTGTAATCGGATGTATAGCATCTGATGTTAAAATCTGATTAAAAAATACATCTCAACAAACCACTAGAAATTGAGTACAAAGTCCCTAAAACTATTGACAAAGCTGATGCAGTGCTTAGAACAGTGTCTTACTCCCAGGAACCACTCTCCAAAATGTTAACTAGTAAATGACACATGAATGACTCTGGAGGAGCATCACTTAGAAGCATGGTGGCTCACACCTGCAATCCCAGCACTTTGGGAGGCCGAAGTGGGTGGATCACAAGGTCAAGAGATCGAGACCATCTTGGCCAACATGGTGAAACCCCGTCTCTACTAAAAATACGAATTTTAGCTGGGAGTGGTGGCACGTGTCTCTAGTCCCAGCTACTTGGGAGACTGAGGCAGGAGAATCACTTGAACCCGGGAGGTGGAGGTTGCAGTAAGCCAAGATCGTGCCACTGCACTCTAGCCTAGTCCATCTCAAAAAAAAAAAAAAAAAAGAAAAAAAAAGAAGAACTGTGTTATGTGGTATCAATTATTTATCTTTACATCAGTCTCACCAAGTCATTCTTAGTTCACACCTTGAAAACCTCAACACGCCAAAACTTCTAAACCAGACCCTGAGTCTGAGTTTCCTTTCCCACTATTAATCTCTTTAATAAAGCAAAAGCTGGTGGGTAATGGTTTGGAAAACTTCTCTTTCTTATTTGAGAGTCATATATGCAGTTACGAGCTGAGTATGACTCAGCTTTGGCATGAATGAAGGTAATTCTTAGGCCCAAGATGAAGCCCAATTTCTAGAAAATAGCAAACTTAAAGGTGTATAGAGAATAGAGATTGATATTTAATAGGGTAGAGATCATCTAAACTAGGGCACTTCGGAGAATGAAAGGGGTGCTATGAATAATTATACGGAGACAGGAGATATAAATTGGGATTGTCCCAGGGAAACTGGGAGATACTATAACGCTAACCCACAAACCTTAAAGGTGTTTTTCAAGATTCAGTAGTGACGCTTTGAAATCTCCATCTTTTTCCACTGAGGTAATTATTTTAGCTTTGCTCTAACGCAAAGCTGAAAATCTATAGAGTGAGATTATGAATGCAACTTCTTTAATGTTAATTTTCAACCAGTTGTTAATTGACAATTTACTTTCTAATAGTAGGCATATTTTATGAAAAGAGTTTCGGGAGATTTATTTTTCTGCCTTCTTCCTCCTCTATGCAAGTGTCCTTTAGTTAAGAGATCAACATTGTGAGGAGTATTGTTGAAGACTTTAAAAATACTGTTCATAAACTTCTCGGTAACTCTTAAGAGTGTGAAATGTCCAGGTTTGTACTACATCACAGTCATGTCATGACTCTAAACTTCTTTCCTTAGACTATGTTCTAGGTTTTTAATTTCTTTAGATTTTAGAGTTTTTTGTTTTGTTTTGTTTTGCTTTAATTTGTAAAGCATTGCTTCTAGTACATGTCACAACTACTTCAAAAGGTTGCTATGAACACTAAGTTAGGCAATGGACATGGAACTCTGTAAACTACACAAGATACGTAAATGAAGGAGATAAATCTCAGTGTTATCATTAATACCCATTTATTAAAGCAAATATCCATTTATTAAAATCAATATCCTTTTATACAATTGCTCACAAGGAAAATTCCCTTCATCCTAAAGTGTTTGCAAATACCCCTTCTATCACAAAATCTGACATGTAATATTTCTTTTAAAAATTAGCTCTTTTTAATTGAAAAAGTAATACATGTATATGCACAAAGTAAAAAAAAATCAAACACCGTAAAGAGGTATACAGAAGTATTATCTTAAATCTTGACCCTTCTACATTCCCAGCCCTCTATATCTCTTTCCTATTTCCTATAAGCAATTCCCATTATTAATATCTTGTGGAGCCTTTCAGGAATATTCTAGGCACATACATTCCTCTTTTAAAGACATGTGGAAGTCTACTACACACAATGCGTTCATCTTATTTTTTTCAATTTAACAAATACCTTAAATATTGGTTCACAGTATGCAGATCAACTTCATTTTTCTTCGAGGGTGTGCTTTATTTCATTTTATGAAGTGCCGTAAGGTATTTGATCTGCCTTTATTGTTCCATCACTTTCTAAGCCATTTCCAGTCCAATAAAAGTCTCTGCAGACATTGCCTGCAGTAACAGCCTAAGCTGAATCAATTTCTAGCCAGTTCTTATAAAGACTTTGTCTTAAGAAATATTTAGGGGCAGGGGATGTTCAGAATCTAGGGTTGATATCAGAAATAACAAAGATATGATCTTGATTTTCTTACGTAATCACATCTGCATTGACTTCTGGACTTTCAGGGCAAGAATGGAGCAGACACACTACAAAAGAACATCACCAAAGTAGATCCTTTGGATGCAAGAAGTCTGGTATTAGGAAACAAAGCTTATTTTGAGTTATTTTCTGGAATAAAGATGAATAGGTTGTCTGCTAATATTGCCCACAAGAACAGTATTTTTTAAACTGCAGGTTGCCACTCATTTAGTAGATCAGATCAATTTATTGACTAATGATAAATATTTTATAAAACAAAAGAATAAAAAAGAAAAATCATAATGTACTATATGTACTGCTTTGTGAACCAGGATCATATCTATCTATATATGTACACACACAAATATGTCTAAGTGTACATGTAGTAGGACCTGACGGAAAATGCCTTTCTTACTGTTGGTGGTAGTTTTTAAAAGTTTGAAAGCCACTAGTTTAGAAAATAATTACTGCTAGTAATCATTTTATATTTACTTTTTCACATTCACTTTTTCCCTTAGAAACCTCTAAGTTTCTTTCCCACTTTGAAGCAGAGATTTTAAAGAAAGAAAGAAAGAAAGAAAGAAAGAAAGAAAGAAAGAAAGAAA
>NC_045436.1:101430396-101530076 GCF_002776525.5 Piliocolobus tephrosceles | reverse complement strand
AAAGAAAGAAAGAAAGAAAGAAAGAAAGAAAGAAAGAAAGAAAGAAAGAAAGAAAGAAAGAAAGAAAGAAAGAAAGATGTATGTGTAGAGGGACAGGGAAGAGTGGCAGTGGAATGCGTTTCTAGATTTATCTGTACCTCAGTAAAAGAGCCAAGGAAACATTGTCACTCTTGAACAAGAGGCTATCATGGTGGTGCTGGTGGATTTGTTAGAAATTCAAGATTTCTTTCTGGCTGCAAGGATTACTCCACAGATGACTGAAGACAAGATCTGAAAACTTACTCTCAGAGGTGGTCTTGTCCTCCCCATCTGACAGAAGAATTCTTTCTGCATCGGGTCATACCACAAATCAGCAAATGTGGTGATAGATTTTGTTGTTGTTTAAAAAATACATTTTTTACATAAAAGGATAACCTTTATAAAGTTATACGTTGCCATACAAATACATTTAAAATTATTAACTGAAGTGTAAATTCCCAGAAGTCAAATTTGCTTTATGATTTGTAATGGAAGTTTTGAAAAATTTTAGACCAAAATAACCAGGAACAATTTTCTTCTCCCTAAAAGGATCAGGAATAGAATAGAATAGTTTAGTCATAGATGAAAATATCGTTGTGTTCTCACAGCGATCCATTCACTGCTGCTTGGAAGCAAATCCTCTAGAGAATGAAACAAACCAACAACACAGTGTTCCCATCCTCTACCCTCTGAACAGGGATCTGGGGTTCAGATGCTAAAAAAAAAAGAAAGTAAGAAAGAAAAGAGTCAATTCCTATGGGGCAGTCTTGCAGCTCAGAAAAATAGTGCAAAGTCTAAAGATCACCAGTACGTGAGACTCAATCTGTTTTCCATGAGTTTGCCCAGTTCCCACTCTAGCATGAAGCACTGACTTTATAGAGCTTTATCGTAAGGTACTTCCCTTATTCCCAAACTCATTATTTTGGGAATAAATAATATTCCACCTGCTCTACCCATCTTTCCTTTACTCTGTTTCCTTATTTTCCTGCCTAGTCTTTTTCTCTTCAAAGAGGTTAAGAAAGCTCTGTGGGGAGGAAACTCTTCACCCTTTGCAGATTTTAATTCCCAGGCATTTCCTTTTGTGAGAACCCAGACAAACCCCCTGGCCAGGGACTGCTGTGCTTGGGCTTATATCACTGGGCTTTTTGTATACTCCTGGATTTCAGTCTCAATCAGCTGGTTCCTACCTTCCTGGCACTTTCCTCAGTTGAAACCACTGAATCTTTCTTTGCTATTCTAACTCCATCTTCTTATTCTGAGACCAATCAGAACCGAACGCAAGAGATACTCAGACTGCAACAGACCAACATGTAGGTATGGCATGATGGAACACTTACTTCTTGTCTTATCCTAACATCTTGATTCCAACAAGTAGACTTGGACCTTGTACCAAACCAACAATTCCCTTTGAGTGACCTGATCTTCTAACTTGGCTTCTGTCTAGCTTCTTCATACTATTCTAGTAAACAGATGAGAATTTTCCCAGCCCAATCAGCGCACCAGGAGCAAAGCTGTTATCTGATACAGTTGACTTTATGGATGCAATGCAATGAAGGTGACTGTGGACCACAGCAGAGATGGCTCAGCAAAGGAAAATATAGAATTATTATAGGATTGCAGGAAAGAGTGGAATATAGATGGTATTTAAATGAAGCAGTGTTTGAAAGGTTCAAAACAAAACAGGGATAGGGATTTGGACTATGAAATAGACCCAGGCTCCTGTTTCTTTGCAGTGTACAAAGTTAAGATGAAGATGGACTGTTGTATCCAGAAACCCCTTATCTGAATCTCTCTGCACCTGGGTTGTAAATTGAGGCAGGAGTCATTCAACACAGGGAGTTGTTATGACGCTTTATAGCTTCAACACCCTTAAGAGAAATATTTCCTGTTCAGTTTGCAGCTGTCTTTATAGATATATATTAATGTAGTCTGATAAACGGTGGGCAGAATTTTTACTCTCTCACTCTGAGCTAATTTTTGTTTTCTGAGGACGTATGTTTCTGTTTAAACAAAGACTCTGCCTATCCCGCTAGACTGGTGGTCCCCAACCTTTTTGGCACCAGGGACCAGATTCTTGGAAGACAATTTTTCCACAGACAGGGTTGAGGAAGGGAGGGGATGGTTTCAGGATGATTCAAGCCCATTACATTTATCATTAAATTCTCATAAGGAGAGTGCACCCTAGATCCCTTGAACGCACAGTCCATAATAGGATTTGCGCTGTCTGAGAATCTAATGCTGTGGCTGATCTGACAGGAGCCAGTATTGGTCTGTGGCCCAGTGGTTGGGATGCCTTGTGCTAGTTCTTCAGAATCAGGCAGGATTCCCAGATGCTTGTCTGTTCTTTAAGTATTACCCAGTATCACCTGTCGGACTTTACGTCACTCCCATTGTCTCTGTGTCTCTTTTGCTAATTATTATCTGTACCCTGAAAACACATTGCCACCTTGTGAATTCTTGTGTTTTGCATACAGCTTTCTGTGTTTAAACCCTGCAGCATGGTACAACTTCTTCACTCTCATTTCTCACCTCCTCCATGTAAATGGAGGTTCATGTTCTGTCTCTTTTCTGCCTATCCTATTCTGTTACTAGAAGCCCACCATAAGTTGTCAAATTCTGGGAATTAGCAGTTCTCATCTCTAAACTGAACTCAACAGTCCTCTCTGGAATCCAGGTTGCTGTGCACTAACTTTGTAGATGTCTTCTTTCCCAGGGGTTCCCTTGGTTCTGGGTTTCTGAAGTTCAATTTCTAATTTTGACATTCTTCTCCTCACCCTTTTCGGCTTGTCTGAAGGACAGTTAAAAGAACACTTTTTTTTTTTTTTTTTTTTTTTTAAGATTTCCAAGAGAGTTTATTTTGGTTTTCATTTTTTATAATTTCACCTTTTATTTTTGATTCGGGGGTACATGTACAGATTTGTTACCTTGGTATACTGTGTGATGCTGAAGTTTGGGGTACAATCGATCCCATCACCCAGGTACTGATCATTGTACCCAATAGTTAGTTTTGCAACCCCTCCCCACTCCTCCCTCTAGTACTCCAGTTTCTATTGTTGCCATCTTTATGTCCATGAGTACCCAATGTTCAGTTCCCACTTGCCAGTGAGAACATGTGGTATTTGGTTTCCTGTTTCGGAGTTAGTTCACTTAGGATAGTAGCCTCCAGATGCATCCGTGTTGCTGCAGAAGACATGATTTCATTCTTTTATGGCTGCATAGTATTCCATGGTGTATATGTACTACATTTTCTTCATCCAATCCGCCATGGATGGGCATGTAGGTTGACTCCATGTCTTTGCTATTTTGAATAGTGAGAAGAGTCTAATCTTCAAAACTTGTTCTGAGTTTTTTCTTTCAGTAAAGCTCCAATCTTCACCTGTCATTATCTGCCAGTTGATGGTACTGAATTTCATTTCAGGATTGTGAAAGAAGAGTGTAGCCATTTTGTTCAACCCAGAGTTCTCACCATAGTCCTCTTTTCCACTCTGACAAGATCCAAGACAAACAAAATAAGCAAAAAATCCACAAAAATAATCAGAAAGCACATCCACAGTATTATTCAGGGTTCTCCACTTTAGAAAGAGAAAGACTTGAAACAAAATGGCAGTTGATAGGTAAGTAAACTTACCTGGACTTATCAGAGAGGCAAACTCCAGCTCAGTAATGCTAGCATTTGTGTATAGATAAGCTTGTCACCTATTGTCTTCCTGGCTTCACTTGACTATCTTCAGAGGAATGTTTGATGGAGAAATGTCCAAATCTAAATGTCTATTGGGTGGAGCTTTGGCAACACCATTGCCAGTTCTAGCTTTTTAGAGCTCTTGAAATAATATTATCAACCTGCAGATGTTTACAGTATCTACATCACTGCCAATCACAGTGTGACAAGTGAAGTAGTGTTGGCCTGTAATCTGATAGAGTTCAAAAGTTCAAAAGCACAAAAATGGAGAGTAAGTATTTCTATCTTTTCTTTTCTTTTTTTTTTTTTTTTTTTTTTCTGGAGACGGAGTCTCGCTCTGTCACCCAGGCTGGAGTGCAGTGGTGCGATCTTGGCTCACTGTAACCTCTGCCTCCTGGGTTCAATCAATTCTCCTGCCTCAACCTCCTGAGTAGCTGGGACTACAGGCACGTGCCACCACCCCCAGCTAATTTTTTGTATTTTAGTAGAGACGGGGTTTCATGTGTTGCCCAGGCTGGTCTTGAACTCCTGAGCTCAGGCAATCCACTCGCATCAGCCTCCCAAAGTGCTAGGATTACAGGCGTGAGCCATTGCGCCCGGCCGGCCTGCATTTCTATCTTTTATAGCAACCTGACACTGTCATGAAATTCAATGTGATCATTTTTCCAGTAATTCATTTTCATTGAATTTTATGAAAGTATTGATCCATGGCGGATTTGAAATTTAAAAAATATAACTGGTTTTTGACAATAGGAATATCTAGCTATCAGATGACTGTTGTTGAATTAAATTTAGCCTAAAGCTGCCTCCTTGCATATTTTGAGTTTGGCCTAAAGGTTTATCCATACATAGTGAACTGTAACCTAACTGGATGTGTAAACAGACTATAGCCTGCCCTCGTAACAAGCAACTGAGTCTCAGCCAATCACAGCAGGTATTCTTCAACCACGCACAGCCAAATGTTCAAACCGTGTTCAAACAAGGAAAACACTGAGCTATAACCAAGCTGGCTGTTTCTGTGCATCTTTTCTGCTTTCTGCACAGTGCCTTCCTATTTCTGTCCATAAATCTTTCTGACCATGCAGCAGTGCTGGAATCTCTTTGTATGTATTCTGGTTTGGAGGACTACCTGATTCATGAATCCTTCTTTGCCCCGTTAAACTCTGTTAAACTTAATTGGTCTAAGGGCTTTGTTTTTTTTTTTTTTTTTTTTCACTGACAACTGAAAATTAGGCATCTAAATTACCTTGAAATGCATCAGTGGAAAGAATACAAACCCTACTACATAAAAGGGCTACCTAAATGAGGAGCCGAAGCATTTATCAGAGAAACTCATGTTTCATGTGCCAGAAATCTCAGAGATGTTCCCCTTTGAAACTAACATGACTATCTGACATCCGGTAAAATGAGATTATTGGGCTATGGGTGGAAGGCAAGAGGAATAAAAAGCTTAAAAATTAGGGGATTATTTTTCTGAAATCCAACTCTCCTAATATTTCTGGTCTTTCAAGAAAGGATAACTAGCAGAATGTCTTTCTATCAAGCTCATGAGGCTGATTCTTAGGCAGGATTAGAGGTAGCTCTGAGAAGATGCAGGCATCTGCCTTTTTTGATTTATTGTAATATTAACCTAAAGCTACTCCTTTTTTTTTCTATTCACTAGATGTGAATGGACTGACTTCCACCAGTGAAAATATAGGAAATCCAAAAAATACCTTGTGTATTCTTAGACCTACCAACCCTGTGGAAGGAAAAGCTTCCATGGGGAGTTACCCACCAAGGGTACTTGCTAAATTCTACTGATAGTCCTGTAGATTTTCAGTGGGGCTTTAAAAAAATGCCCCTCAAATGCCAAAGCAATTCAGCATGATAATTTAAAAAGTTAATATGGGTATTTGTACTCATCTCAGGAATTCCGTTAGATACGTTTATGTTGTGCTCTTAAATGCCTCTCCTTCATCAACTCCTGTAGTTTCTCCTCTTTTTAACTCCCACATTCTCCTATCTCTTGTATTAGGTAATCCTGTTTTGGACTATCAACCCCGGTTTTTATCTTGGCCAATCTTTAGGACAACTACTAGCATTGGAATAGCTCTGTCAGCTGCTATCTCAGGTAAGAGGTTCCTCGTTGCTACTTTCTACTCCTTACCATCCTCTCCCTGCTTCTCATCATCCTCAGTTGTGTTACGTGACCCTTCTTACTGGGAATCAGTAAGAAGGGACTTGTTGAACTAGTAATCACCTGTTTTGTTCTCTGAAACTCAGTAGAGTGATTGAGAGAAGTGCCACACGTGGAAAAGATGGAAAGAGTTGTGGCACAGTCCAGTGGTTCTCAAACTTGAGTATGTATCAGAAACCCATGAAGGCCTTGTTTTAAACAAAGATCCATCCCCTGTCTTTCCCTGCTGAGTTTCTGATTTGGTAAGGGTAAAGGCCAAGATTTGCATCTCTAACAAATTCCCAGGTGATGCTGATACTATTGCCTGGAAAATCACACTTTGAGAATCCCTGAGTTAAACAATGTCAACCAGGCGAAGTGTGTGTATTAGCATCTGCAGTGAAGTGGGTTTTTTTGGAAGGGAGGCTGGGTTTAATTACCTTGAATTAAATCAGGAAAGCCAATGTTAAGATCTAAATGCTGCATATTGATTAATATGGTTACCTAGGATACAAACTCATTCATAACGACATCTTCTTTTCCCTTTTGGAGTGTACGGTCAATAGACAATCTAGACTGAGAGCATTCCTTCCTTGCAAGCTAAGTTAGCTTCTACTGAGTAAATGAAATAGGTGTTTTCTATATTTTATAGGCATTGAAGATTTAAGGCAAATTTTTATGACCAATGAGAATTCTCTTTTTCATATGTAGAAGTAGCAACCCGTGCCCTAAAAATTATATTATAAATTGTGATGGTTAATTTCACGTGTCAACTTAGCTAGGCCACGATACCCAGATATTTGGTCAAACATTATTCTGCATGTTTCTTCAAAGGTATTTTTGAGGTATTTTAAGTTACAGTTAACATTTAAATCAGTAGACTTTGAGTAAATCAGAATACCCTCTATATTAGTCTGTTTTCATGCTGCTGATAAAGACATATCCAAGACTGGGCAATTTATAAAAGGAAAAGGTTTAATTGGACTCACAGTGCCACATGGTTGGGGAAACCTCATGATCATGACGGAAGGCAAGGAGGAGCGAGTCACATCTTATGTGGATGGCACCAGGCTAAAAGAGAAGGCTTGTGCAGAGAAATTCCTGTTTTTTATTTATTTTATTTATTTATTTTGACGGAGTCTCGCTCTGTTGCTGGGCTGGAGTGCAGTGGCATGATCTAGGCTCACTGCAACCTCCGCCTCCTGGGCTCAATTGGCTCTCTCGCCTCAGCCTCCTGAGTAGCTGGGACTACCGGCGTGTGCCACCACGCCCAGTTAATTTTTGTATTTTTAGTAGAGACGCGGTTTCACTATGTTGGCCAGGATGGTCTGGATTTCTTCCTCGTGATCCACGTGCCTCAGCCTCCCAAAGTGCTGGGATTACAGGCATAAGCCACCCTGCCCAGCGGAAATTCCCGTTTTTAAAACCATCAGATCTTGTGAGACCCATTCACTATCACAAGAACAGCACAGGAAAGACCCGCCCCTAAGACTCGATCATCTCCCTGCCACAACACGTGGGGATTATGGGATCTACTAATGAGATTTGGGTGGGGACACAGAGCCAAACTGTATCACTTTCCATAATGTGGATGGGCCTCATCCAATCAGTTAAAGGCCTTAATAGAGAAAAAACTGACATCCCGGGAAGATGAGGGAATTCAGAGCAGATCCCCTTCAGACTCTTTAGAACTACAACTCTTCCCTAGGTTTCCAGCCTGCCAGTCCACCCTGCAGATTTTGGACTTGCCAGTCTGCACAATTGAGTGGGCTGATTCCTGAAAATAAATCTCTTTTTCTCTCTCCCTCTTTCTCTACATATGCATCTTACTGGGTCTGTTTTTCTGGAAAAAGCTGACTCATAAGGAAGTAATGACAACTCTAGAAAACTTCTTGCTGCTTGATGGGAGAAACATTTGTATAGCATTTCCTAGGATGTGATCCATAAAACCCTGTTCTGAAGAATGTTCAATAAAAAGGGGGGCTCTGGAGATTGCCAGTATTAGCTCATAACAGACTCTGAAAATCCCTATAGTTAAGAAGCTCACTGACTTTTTTGAACAGAGAAGTTCCCAAATAAATCTGATCATGGAATCTTTTTTGTCCTGCATTAGTTACTGGCCACGGAGGGAATCTATATTACAGAACAATTTGGGGATTGATATTTTAGTAATTTCATTCTCCCTTACCCTAAAAGTTACATTCATCTCTACCCATTCTTTCCTCTTTCTGAGGTGCAGATGGTTTCTGCATCTGTCCAAGGCTGATCCATCTGTGTCTTAGGCCTCTGTATTTGTCTCTTAGAGTTCTTATATGTCAAGTAAGAAATCCAGCTAACTTTCTGCTGCCATCCTGTTAGGGAGATACCTTGGATGTCCAGCCCTCAGCTATTCTTGCTATCTCTATAGTCACCAGAAATGTGACTGAAGAAGGTTTCAGATGATTCCTGTCCTAGCCAACATCTGAGAGCAAATGCAAGAGAGACCTCAGTTGGGAACCACCCAGCTGAATCTATAGTTGACCTATAAAAGTTCAAAAGATAATAGCAATAATAATAAATTGAGGTTTCAAGTCACTAGGTTTTGGGATAGTGTCATGTGCTGAATATTTGTCCCACTCCTCCCCATTCATTTGTTGAAATTCGAACCCCTAATGTGACGGTGTTAGGAGGTGGAGCCTGTGGAATGTAAGTAGGTCATGAGAGTGGAGCCTTCATGAATGGGATTAGTGCCCTTATAAGAAGATGCCAGAGAGCTAATCTGCTCTCTTTCAGACATGTGAGAGACATCTGTGTGCTTGTGTCTCTCATCAGATTTTACACTCCTGAAGAGCAGACAACGTGTCTTATTCTTCCTTGGGTCCCCAGTTCAGTGCCTGGAAACTAACTTCATCAATAAATTCATGCTAAATACTGAATAACGTGAAGAGTGCTGGAAGAAGTGCTTGTGAGTTGTCAGGAAGAAGACTATCTTGACTGTTATATTTCAAGGGGGGCTTTAAAAGATGTGTAGATTATGGCCAGGCATAGTGGCTCACGCCTGTAATCCCAGCACTTTGGGAGGCTGAGGCAGATGGATTACCTGAGGTCAGGAGTTCGAGACCAGCCTGGCCAACATGGTGAAACCCCATCTCTACTAAAAATACAGAAAGTAGCCAAGCATGGTGGCAGGTGCCTGTAATCCCAGCTACTTGGGAGGCTGAGGCAGGAGAATCACTTGAACCCAGGAGGCAGAAGTTGCAGTGAGCCGAGATCGCCCATTGCACTCCAACCTGGGCAATAAGAGCAAAACTTCTCTCTCTCTCTCTGTCTCTCTGTCTCTCTGTCTCTCTCTCTCTCTATATATATATATATATAATAAAATAAATAAATAAAAGATGTGTAGGTTACTGGTAGGTTGCAAGGAGGGCATTCTGAGTGAGGTGAACCATTGATTAGAAGCAGAATGTATTGGGGGTACAATGACTAGAACAGTATGCCTGGACCATAAGATACATAAGATTTATAGAAATATTATGAAAAAGAAGATGAGATAGGGAGCTAGAAAAAAAAATAATGTAGGGCAATGCTTGTTGCTACATTTCAATGGGTTTTGTTTTTTTAAAAATTAAATTTAAAAAACAGCAATTTCAAATAGTTTGACCTAAAGTAATAATAAATATGATCTTGGACAAACCTATTCATATTCTTTAAATTATTCAAGGAAGGAAATGTTATCTTTTCTCAAAGTGCCCACAAGGATTCTTTCTGACCCTGGTGATAATTAACAAGCACCTAGAGAAAGAAGAGAAAAAAAGGTTAAGGAGTGGAAGAAGAAATTGCAAAATTTAAAAAAGTTAAAAGAGATCGAGACCATCATGGACATCATGGTGAAACCATTTCTACTAAAAATACAAAAATTAGCTGAATGTGGTGGTGTGTGCCTGTAGTCCCAGCTACCTGGGAGGTTGAGGCAGGAGAATCACTTGAATCTGGGAGGCGGAGGTTGCAGTGAGTCAAGATTGTGCCACTACACTCCAGCCTGGCGACAGAGCGAGACTCAAAAACAGCCTCAAAAACAAACAAACAACAACAAAAGTTAAAAGCATTAGCAGGCCAGGCGCGGTGGTTCATGCCTGTAATCCCAGCAGTTTGGGAGGCCGAGGCAGGCAGATCACTTAGTCCAGGAGTTCAAGACCAGTATGGTCAACATGGTGAAACCTCATTTCTACAAAAAAATACAAAAATTAGCCAGGCATGGTGGCATGCACCTGTAGTCCCAGCTGCTCGGGAGGCTGAGGTGGGAGGATTGCTTGAACCCGGGAGGCGAAGTTGCAGTGAGCTGAGATCATGCCACTGCACTCCAGCCTGGGTGACAGAGTGAGACCCTGTCTCAGACAGACAAACAAACAAACAAACAAACAAACCAAAAAAGCATTAGTGAAGAAATAGCAATAGATTAGATTGTTGAAAATAAAATTAGAAAATATATTAAAATGAGCACATATATTTCAATTGATATTTATGTATGTAATTTTACATACTCAGAAATGTAACCTAGTAGATACGTAGATATTCTACTACTAAGAAAGGAGAAACTTTTTTTGGTCTTACAATTAACGGGAATGTAAGAAAGCTTTGAGAAGGTTAGCAATTTTCACACCTGTGTTTAAAGAGGACAACTCTAACTTGGTTCATGTGGATTCTTAAACATACCAATCAAACCAAGGACTGCAAATGTCCTAATACGATATGAAGCTTAATGCATGCCTAAGTGAAATGTTTACCTGTCTTCGTAATAATTACTATTGTTGGGCTGGGCATGCTGGCTCACACGTGCAATTCCAGGACTTTGGGAGGCTGAGGCAGGTGGATCACCTGAGGTCAGGAGTTCGAGACCAGCCTGACCACTATGGTGAAACCCCCTCTCTACTAAAAATGCAAAAATAATAATAATAATAATTACCATTGTCAAAGGTATCAGTGATTATTATGGTTCTGCTCATCAAATTCAGATAACTTAGAGTGGCAAAACACCATTGATGTAATTAACTACTGGAGAAGTCAGAAATCTACTTCAGCATCACCTTTCTTATTATCTTTTGACATGATGGTACATTTGATGAATATTTTTATACATATATAAATTTATAGAAATGTATGTATAATCTGGTTTGCCAACATCACATACTTTATCAGCAAAGTGAAAAATCCTAATTGGTTAAAAAAAAAAAGGTCATGAATAAGGGCTAGGTGCAGTGACTCATGCCTGTAATTCCAGCACTTTGGGAGGCCAAGCGGGGAGGAGTGCTTGAGGGCAGGAGTTCGAGGGCAGGAGTTCGAGACCAGCCTGGGCAACATGTTGAGTCCCCAGCTACTCAAGAGGCTGAGCTTGGAGGATTGCTTGAGCCCAGGAGTTGGAAGCTGCAGTGAGCTATAATCATGCCACTGTATTCCAGCCTGGGTAACAGAGTGAGGCTCTGTCTCTTAAAAAAAAAAAAAAAAAAAAAAAAAATGCCATGAGTAAAAAGTAAGGAAGCATTTGGAAGAAAATATGCCCTACCAAGTTTGTCTATATCCAGAACCAATGACTATTTGGTTGATGTTTCATGTTGAGATGCCTTGATGGAGTTGCTTTACTGTCTTATTAAATGATGTCAATAAAAGGTTTTCACACATTTTTATCGAGATTGGACTGGTCTGTCACTGACAGAAGACTTATCTTCAGATTAAGCTACTCTTTTCTAGGCCAATCTTTTTCCTTTTGCTAATTAAGAACTGACTCTTCTGTAATCCTTTTATTGACCATGAAGGGTGGTAAGAAGGAAGTCTCAAGGAGAAAATGTTGGAGAACTGATGCTGTAATCTATTCTAAGCATTATTTAAAGTTGGCAAAGAAAAATGTGGGACATAGTGTTCTCAGTGTTAGCCATTTTTATTCTACTAGCAATTTTCTCCAAGATCAGAACATCTTGAGGTCTCCAGATTGGAAAAGAATCAATTTTTGTGGCAGAGTGAAATCAACCTTTTTCAAATAACCAAGCTGTGGTGTTGTAAATTCAAAAATAATCTCCAAATAGCTGCAGCTTTCAAATGTTCTTACAAATAAAACATTTATAAAAAAAAACAGTTTTATCCACTTCTGAATCCTAAGACAAAGAATTAATTAAACTACCTTCATGGAGAAGAGAAACATTTTTAAAAATCAAATGCATTCTGATATAAAAAATTACAAACACTTGCTTACTTCAGATTAGAAAAACCAACTAAAGTGATGCCCATAAAAATGGTGAAATTACATTATGAGCTTATAGAAGAACTGATCTTAACTATCATATCCAGTATTAACTTTTTGAAAACAGAATAGTCATCTTAAAGACTTTTTACTATTAAATATAATCCAACTTTAACAAACATTTAAAACAAATGCTTGTGTAACCACCATGCACGTTATGACAAATAATACTGCTGCCTCTCCAAAGCAACTCCATAACCCTCCCCCAGAGACAACTCTCAGCCTGACTGTGGCAATCACTTCCTTGCATATCTTTTACTTAATATATAAATATGCACCTAAATATGCATTCTGAAATACCATTGTGTGAATTTTGCCAATGGCTACTGGCTACTACATTGAAACATGCAGATATAGAACACCTCGTCATCTCAGAAAGCTCTTCTGGACATGCTGCTCTAGAATGCCAACAACTTCAGAGCCCAGGCTATGACGCCTTCTTCTTACCTCCATGCCCTGCCCCGAACCACAATGCCTGATACAGTATTCTTTTGACAATTGCCTGTTGGACTAGACTGCCTCCAAGGAGGCTTAGAGTCCAGTGGTGAAAATAGAAAATAAGCAAAATGTTAAATGAGGTTCGAAAGGCTGAGAACATGACAAAAGTGGCCAATGCAATAGTTTTCCAATATCCTAAATATGTGAGAAGGAGACTATGAAACAAGTATTAGTGATCATTCACCTTCACCTTATGAATGGGGGCAGGTGATGTGGGCGGGAGCAGGGGGGCGGTGGCAGAGAGAGAAAAGAGGAAAGAAAAAGAGATTCCTTCAGATACATTTGGAATGTTCTTCTATCACTCCCAGTCTCCATTCATACTGTAATGTGGGATAAGGAGAGGATTGCTTTCTCTTCATCATAAACCAAGTAAGAAAGGTATTAAGGAGACGACTTAAAGAGCTTGCATGTGTCTCCTGGAGCCTGGAGAACATAGAGACGTCAAAAGTGTAATATTTGGAATCCCTGGCTCTTTGACTTGCTGACTATGTGACATTGGGCAAGTTGGATAACCTCTTGGCATTTCAGTTTCCTCGTTTTAAGGTTTGGATATGACAATACCTATTTCACAGCGTTAACATAGGCATTAAATGAGAAAATCCATGCAAGGTACCAATAATAGCAAATTACTTCACTTCATTTGAACTGGGTCTGCTGGTTGGCAAATTCCTTGTACTATAAATCTTTGAACATGGTTTTAAGCTCAGCAGCTTTTGGCAGCTAAGCAGAAAATCTGGCTTTCTGCCAAACATGTGCTCTTTATTGTAAAATATGGAGTGTTGTTTCTGGGAGACACTTTGCTGGGCTCAGGACTCCTCCCCCTCCTCCTTGCACTCAGATATGCCCACGTCACAATGATCATCAATGGAGTGTGAGTAGAAATGGTCTGTAATACTTCTATACAGCCTTTCCCTTTTTCCTCCCTTCACACATTCCACCTTATCCACCACCATTTTGCTTCCGGTAGCAGGTAATTGAGTTATTAATTATCTTTAGTTTCTGACATGCTACTATTTCATTTTTTTTCCTTTTAGCTTCCATCTCCACACCCTTGCTGTTTTTCCCCATATCCCACAGACGGCTGAACTCTGATATTTTGGTATATCTTTCGATACACGTGTATCTTAGAAAACTCTATTGTGCTGTGTGTTTCAAATTAATACAAGTAATACGGTGTCGCAGGTCTTATAAAACGTATATGCATGGATTAAGGAATTGCATTATCTCTCATATCCTATTAATTTTTGTAAGATATGAGGTTATATTGTACTAATATTTTGCATATGTTTTTCTATTCATAGAATGTGAATCTAAAGTAGAGAGGCTGTGTCTATGACTGGTGCCTGGAATAGTTCCTAACCCGAGGAAAGCACAGAATTCAGCTGTGGAGTAGATATTTGAAAGAATACACAAGTATAAAATTTGAAAAAGTTAATTGTTTTAGTTTTTTCCCTCTAGAAAAATCCTTGATTATCTAAGTTCCATGTGTTTTCAAATAAAACTGAAACACTGATTTGCAAGAGTATTGCCTGCTGAAGGATACTGCGTGGTTCGATGAGTCCTATTTCACCCATTTAAATTCAAAGCTATAATCTCACATGAATAAGGAATAAATTATAGTTATAATTAACTCTTAATTATATTCATGTACATTTGTATTGAATGCATCTTATGTAGTGCTCATTATTGTGCACTGAATTTGCATGTTAATGAATATAATTTATATACAATTAAAATAAATTAATCATCTGAATTTTATATACTTAAGTTATATAGACTTACAATTTTATAGTTATATAAAATTACCTTTTATTTATAGGAAATACATCCAGGTTTCATATTGATATTATGAAATACACAAATTGATTCTCCAGATTGTGTATTTAAAATATAAAAAAATTCGTTGAGACACAATCTTGCTTTGTCACCCAGGTTGGAGTGCAATAGCAAGATCACAGCTCACAGCAGCCGTGACCTCATGGGCTCATGCAATCTTCCTGTCTCAGCCTCCCAAGTAGCTGGGACTACAGGTGCATATCACCATACCTGGCTAATTTTTTGAATTTTTAGTAGAGACAAGATCTTGCTATGTTGCCAAGGCTGGTCTCAAACTCCTAGGCTCAGATGATCCTCCTGCTTCATTCCCTCAAAGTGCTGGGATTACAGGTATGAGCCAGGCCTTTTTATAGTTTTTAATTTTAATTTTGGGGGGTGCATAGTAGGTATATATATTTATGATGTATAGAGGATATTTTTGACATAGGCATACAATATGTAATAGTTACATTAGGGTAAATTGGGTATCCATCCCTTCAAAATTTATCCTTTGTATTACAAGCAATCCAATTATACTCTTTTAGTTATCTTAAAATGTACAATTAAATTATTATTGACTATAGTCACCCTACTGTGCTATCAAATACTAGGTTTTATTCATTCTTTCTAACTATTTTTTTGTACCCACTAACAATCCCCACTTCCCCCTGTGCCCACCTCCTCACTACCCCTTCCAGCCTCTGGTAACTGTCTTTCTACTGTCTATCTCTGTGAGTTCAATTGTTTTAACTTTAGGCTCCCACAAATAAGTGAGAACATGTGAAGTTTGTCTTTCTGTGACTGGCTTATTTCACTTAATATGACATTCTCCAGTTCCATCCATGTTGTTGCTAATGATAGGATCTCATTTTTTTTTATGGCTGAATAGTACTTCATTGTGCATATGTACCACATTTTCTTTATTCATCCTTCTGTTGATGGACACTTAAGTTGCTTCTAAATCTTGGCTATTGTGAAGAGGGTTGCAATAAACATGACAGTGCAGATATCTCTTCAATAACCTGATTTCCTTTCTTTTCAGTATATAGTTAGCAGTGGAACTGCTGGATTATATATTAGTGCTGTCAGACTCTATAACATTTGATAATCTATTGACACTGAAGACCTGGTTAAGTATCTGACATAATATTTTATCCTTAACTTCTTTTTATGGAAAAATTTAAAAATATACAAAATTAGAGAAAATGGCATAATAAACTATTATTATTCATACCCAGTGTCAGTAGTGATCAATCCATAACCAAATCAGTTTTATCTATTTCCCCACCCAATCATACACTCCCATTTATTTTGAAGCAAATTCCAGATAGCATAGCATATAAGTCTCTTAAAGTTATGGATTCTCCAGTTGGAAACACAGAAATCACCTGCCTTCTGCATTGGTCTTGCTGGGAGCTGCAGACTGGAGCAGTTGCTGTTCAGCCATCTTGCCAGATTCACTGGTTCATCTCATTGGGACTGCTTAGACAGTGGGTGCAGCCCATGGAAGGCGAGCCGAGCAGAGTGTGGTGTCACCTCACCCAAGAAGTGTAAGGGGCCTGGGAATTCTCTCCGTTAGCAAAGGGAAGCCATGAGAGACTGTGCTGTGAGGGAAGATGCTGTCCAGCTCAGATACTATGCTTTTCCCATGGTTTTTGCAACCCGTAGACCAAGAGATTCCCTCAAGTGCCTAGGCCACCAGGGCCATGGGTTTCAAGCACAAACTAGGTGGCCATTTGGGCAGACACTGAGGTAGCTGCAGCAGTTTTTTTTTTTGCACCCCAGTGACACCTGGAACCCCAGTGAGATGGAACCATTCACTACCCGGAAAGGGGGCTGACGCCAGGGAGCCAAGCGGTCTTGTTCAGTGGGTCTCACTCCCACAGGGTCCAGCAAGCTCAGGTCGACCTGGGACCCTGTAGCTTGATTCGGGGAGGGGCACCAGCCATTACTGAGGCTTGAGTGGGCGGTTTTCCCCTCACAGTGTAAACAAAGCCACTAGGAACTTCATACTGGGCAGAACCCACCACATTACAGCAAAGCCACTGTAGCCAGACTGCCTCTCCAGATTCCACCTCTCTGGGCATCTCTGAAAGAAAGGCAGCAGACTGAAACTCCCATCTCCCTGGGACAGGGCACTTGGGGGAAGGGGCGGCTCTGGGTGCAGCTTCAGCAGACTTAAATGTTCCTGCCTGCTGACTCTTAAGAAAGCAGCAGATCTCACAGCACAGCACTTGAGCACTGCTAAGGGACAGACTGCTTCCTCAAGTGGGTCCCTGACCCCCCTGCCTCCTGACTGGGAGACACTTCCCAGCAGGGGTCAACTGGCACATCATTCAGGAGAACTCCAGCTGGCATCTAGCGGGTGCCTCTTTGGGACGAAGCTTCCAGAGGAAGAAGCAGGCAGCAATCTTTGCTGGTCTGCAGCCTCCACTGGTGACCCCCAGGCAAATAGGGCCTGGAGTGGACCTCCAGCAAATTCCAGAAGACCTGCAGAAGAGATATCTGTTAGAAGCAAAACTAACAAACAGAAAGCAATAACATCAACATCAATGAAAAGGATGCCCATGCAAAAACACCATCCAATCAACAGCATCAAAGATTAAAGATAGATAAATCCACAAAGATGAGGAAAAACCAGTGCAAAAAGGCTGAAAATTCCAAAAACCAGAATGCCCCTTCTCCTCCAAAAGATCACAACTCCTCACCAACAAGGGAACAAAACTAGATGGAGAATGAGTTTGATGAATTGGCAGAAGTAGACTTCAGAAGGTGGGTAATAACAAAGTCCTCCAAGCTAAAGGAGCACGTTCTAACCCAATGCAAGGAAGCTAAGAACCTTGAAAAAAGGTTAGAGGAATTGCTAACTAGAATAACCAGTTTAGAGAAGACATAAATGACCTGATGGAGCTGAAAAACATAGCACAAGAACTTTATGAAGCATACACAAGTATCAATAGCCAAATCGATCAAGTGGAAGAAAGGATATCAGAGACTGAAGATCAACTTAATGAAATAAAGTGTGAAGACAAGATCAGAGAAAAAAGAATGAAAAGGAATGAACAAAGACTCCAAGAAATACAGGACTATGTGAAAAGACTAAGCCTATGCTTGATTGGTGTACCTGACAGTGACAGGGAGAATGGAACTAAGTTGGAAGACATACTTCAGGATATTATCCAGGAGAACTTCCCCAACCCAGCAAGACAGAACAACATTCAAATTCAGGAAATACAGAGAACACCACAAACATACTCCTCGAGAAGAGCAACCCCAAGCACATAATTGTCAGGTTCACCATGGTTGAAATGAAGGAAAAAATGTTAAGGGAAGTCAGAGAGAAAGGTCAGGTTACCTACAAAGGGAAGCCCTTCAGACTAACACCAAATCTCTCTGCAGAAACCCTACAAGCCAGAAAAAAGTGGGAGCAATATTCAACATTCTTAAAGAAAAGAATTTTCAACCCAGAATTTCATATCCAGCCAGACAAAGTTTCATAAGTGAAGGAGAAATAAAGTCTTTTACAGACAAGCAAATGCTGAGAGATTTTGTCACCACCAGGCCTGCTTAACAAGAGCTCCTGAAGGAAGCACTAAACATGGAAAGGAAGAACTGGTACCAGCCACTCCAAAAACATACCAAAATATAAAGACCAATGACACTATGAAGAAACTGCATTAACAAATGTGCAAAATGAACAGCTAGAATCATAATGACAAGATCAAATTCACACATAGCAATATTAACCCTAAAGGTAAATGGGCTAAATGTCCCAATTAAAAGACACAGCCTGGCAAATTGGATAAAGATTCAAGACCCACCGGGGTACTGTATTCAAGAGACCCATCTCACGTGCAAAGACACGCATAGGCTCAAAATAAAGGAATGGAAGAATATTTACCAAGAAAATGGACAGAAAAAAAAAACCAGGGGTTTCAATCCTAGTCCTGATAAAACTGTCTTTAAACCAACAAAGATAAAAAAAAGACAAAGAAGGGCATAACATAATGGTAAAGGGATCAATGCAACAAGAAGAGCTAACTATCCTAAATATATATGCACCCAACACAGGAGCACCCAGATTCATAAAGCAAGTTCTTGAGACCTACACAGAAACTTAGACTCCCACACAATAATAGTGGGAGACTTTAACACCCAACTGTCAATATTAGAAAGATCAACGAGAGAGAAAATTAAGAAGGATATTCAGGACTTGAATTCAGCTCTGTACCAATAGGACTTAATAGACATCTACAGTACTCTCCACCCCAAATCAACAGAATATACATTCTTCTCAGCACCACA
Source organism: Piliocolobus tephrosceles (assembly GCF_002776525.5). NCBI lineage: Eukaryota > Metazoa > Chordata > Mammalia > Primates > Cercopithecidae > Piliocolobus > Piliocolobus tephrosceles. Next base: position 101,511,332 of record NC_045436.1, on the reverse strand, counting down.
TAGCACTTATTCTAAAAATCAACCACATAATTGGAAGTAAAACACTCCTCAGCAAACACAAAAGAACAGAAATCATGACAAACAGTCTCTCAGAACACAGTGCAATCAAATTACAACTCAGGATTAGAAGAAACTCACTGAAAACTGCCCAACTACATAGAAACTGAGCAACTTGCTCCTGAATGACTACTGGGTAAATAACGAAATTAAGGCAGAAATAAAGAAGTTCTTTGAAACCAATGAGAATGAAGACACAACGGGCCAGATTCTCTGGGACACAGCTAAAGCAGTGGTTACAGGGAAATTTATAGCACTAAATGCTGATAGGAGAAAGCAGGAAAGATCTAAAATGAACATCCTAACATCACAATTAAAAGAACTAGAGAAGCAAGAGCAAACGAATTCAAAAGCTAGTAGAAGACAAGAAATAACTAAGATCGGAGCAGAACTGAAGGAGATAGAGACACAAAAGAACGCTTCAAAAAAATCAGTGAACCCAGAAGCTGTTTTTTTGAAAAGATTAACAAACTAGATAGACTGTTAGCCACATTAATAAAGAAAAAAAGGGAGAAGAATCAAATAGACACAATAAAAAATGATAAAGGGGATATCACCACTGATCCCACAGAAATACAAACTACCATCAGAGAATACTATAAACACTTCTATGAAAATAAACTAGAAGATCTAGAAGAAATGGACAAATTCCTGGACACATACACCCTCCCAAGACTAAACCAAGAAGAAGTCAAATCCCTGAATAGACCAATAACAAGTTCTGAAATTGAGGCAGTAATTAATAGCCTACCAATCAAAAATCCCCAGGACCAGATGGATTCACAACTGAATTCTATCAGAGGTACAAAGAGGAGCTGGTACCATTCCTTCTGAAACTATTTCAAATAACAGAGAAAGAGGGACTCCTCCCTAACTCATTTTGTGGCCAGCATCATCCTGATTCCAAAACCTGGCGGGGACACAATAAAAAAGGAAAATTTCTGGCTAATGTGCCTGATGAACATCAATGTGAAATTCCTCAATAAAATACTGGCAAACTGAATCCAGCAGCACATCAAAAAGCTTATCCACCTTGATCAAGTCAGCTTCATCCCTGGGATGCAAGGCTGGTTCAACATACAGAAATCAATAAACGTAATCCATCACGTAAACCAATCCAATGACAAAGAACACATGATTATCTCACTAGATGCAGAAAAGGCCTTGACAAAATTCAATACCCCTTCATGCTACAAACACTCAAACTAGGTATTGATGGAACATATCTCAAACTAATAAGAGCTATTTATGACAAACCCATAGCCAATATCATGCTGAATGGGCAAAAATTGGAAGCATTCCCTTTGAAAACTGGCACAAGACAAGTATGATCTCTCTCACCACTCCTATTCAACATAGTATTGGAAATTCTGGCCAGGGCAATCAGGCAAGAGAAAGAATTAAAGGGTATTCAAATAGGAATAGAGGAAGTGAATTTGTCTTATATTTAGAAAAACCCATTGTCTAGCCTCAAAACCCCCGAAGCTGATAAGCAACTACAGTGAAGTCTCAGGATACAAAATCAATGTGCAATAATCACAAGCATTCCTATACACCAATAATAGACAAACAGAGAGTCAAATCATGAGTGAATTCCCATTCACAATTGCTATAAAGAGAATAAAATACCTAGGAATACAACTTACAAGGGATGTGAAGGACCTCTTTAAGGAGAACTACAAATCACTGCTCAAGGAAATAAGAGAGGGCACTAACAAATTGAAAACATTCCACGCTTATGGATATGAAGAATCAATATCATGAAAATGGCCACACTGTCCAAAGTAATTTATAGATTCATTGCTATTGCCATCAAGTTACTATTGACTTTTTTCACAGAATTAGAAAAAAGCTACTTTAAATTTCATATGGAACCCAAAAAGAGCCCATGTAGCCAAGACAATCCTAGGCAAAAAGAACAAAGCTGGAGGCATCACACTACCTGACTTCAAACTATACTACAAGGCTACAGTAACCGAAACAGATATATAGACCAATGGAACAGAACAGAGTCCTCAGAAATAACACTACACATCTGCAATCATCTGATCTTTGACAAAGCTGACAAAAACAAGCAATGGGGAAAGGATTCACTATTAAATAAATGGTGTTGGGAAAACTGGCTAGCCATATACAGAAAACAGAAACTGGACCCCTTCCTTACATCTTATACAAAAATTAACTCAAGATGAATTAAAGACTTAAATGACTTAAATGTAAGACCTAAAACCATAAAAACCCTAAAAGAAAACCTAGATAATACCATTCAGGATATAGGCATTGGTAAAGACTTCATGACTAAAACACCAAAAGCAATGGCAACAAAAGCCACAATTGACTAATGGGATCTAATTAAACTAAAGCGCTTTTGAACAGCAAAAGAAACTATCATCAGAGTAAACATGCAACTTACAGAAAGGGAGAAAATTTTTGCAATCTGTCCCTCTGACAAAAGGCTAATATCCAGAATCTACAAGGAACTTAAACAAATTTACATGAAAAAAAAAATCACGTCAAAAGTGGGCAAAGGATATGAACAGACACTTCTCAAAAGAAGACATTTATGTGGCCAGTAAACATGTGAAATAAAGCTCATCATCACTGGTCGTTAGAGAAATGCAAAACAAAACCAAAATGAGATACCATTTCATGCCAGTTAGAATGGTGATCATTAAAAAGTCAGAAAACAACAGATGCTGGAGAGGATGTGGAGAAATAGGAATGCTTTTACACTGTTAGTGGGAGTGTAAATTAGTTCAACCATTGTGGAATACAGTGTGGCGATTCCTCAAGGATCTAGAATCAGAAATACCATTTGATCCAGCAATCCCATTACTGGTTATATACCCAAAGGAGTATAAACCAACCTACTATAAAGACACATGCATGCGTATGTTTACTGCAGCACTATTTACAATAGTAAAGACTTGGAACCAACCCGAATGCTCATCAATGATAGACTGGATAAACAAAATGTGGCACATAGAAGCCATGGAATACTATCCAGCCATAAAAAAGAATGAGTTCATGTCCTTTGCAGGGACATGGATGAAGCTGGAAACAATCATTCTCAGCAAAGTAACACAGGAAGAGAAAGACCAAACACCGCATGTTCTCAACCATAAGTGGGAGTTGAACAGTGAGAACACATGGACACAGGAAGGAGAACATCACACACTGGGGCCTCCTGGGGGGTGGGGACCAAGGGGAGGGAGAGCATTAGGACAAATACCTAATGCATGTGGGTCTTAAAATCCAGATGGCGGGTTGATGGGTGCAGCAAACCATCATGGCAAATGTATACCTATGTAACAACCTGCACGTTCTGCACATGTATCTCAGAACTTAAACTGTAATAATAAAAAAGAAAAAATAGAATAACTATTGGGAACTATGGTCAGTACCTGGGTGATGGAACCATTTGTACCCCAAACCTCAGCATTATGCAATGTACCCATGTAACAAACTTGCATATATATCCCTGAATTGAAAATAAAAGTAGGAAAAAAAAGCTAAATAATCTTTAATACATGTAACAATACTGTTATCATGCTAAAAATAAAAAGAATTCTCTAAAATCTTCAGATTTCAAGTCAGTGTTTACATTTCCAATTGTTTTGTAACCGTCATCTCTTTCAGCTTTTTTTTGGAATTAGAACACAAATAAAATCCACATATTGTAAGTGATTGCTTTGTCTCTCAGTTCTATTTTAATCTGTAGGTTCTACTTTCTTTCTTGCTCTCTTACTTGAGACTTATTTGTTGAAGAAACAAAGTTGTTTATCCTATAGATTTTCTCAGTCTGGATTTTACTGAGTTTGCAGTTCGGTTTGGGTTTGCAAAATCATGATATTCTAATTTTATCGTTCCTTCTTCATTTATGTCTGTAAAGAAAAACTTCTCATTTGTTATCCAGTGGTATAGTTTATAAAGGAAAGAGAGGATAAATGCTTGATTATTTTTATTTAGGTAAAGTTCAAAAATAATGAATTGGTTCTTTAATATTCTCAATGTTAGGAAATTTGTATGTGTGTGTGTGTGTGTGTGTGTGTGCATTGTTTTGTTTTTGGTATCATTAAGAATGAATAAACTGGCCAGGTGTGGAGGTTCACACTTTTAATCTCAACACTTCAGGAGGCTGAGGAAGGAGGACCACTTGAGCCCAGGAGTTCAAGACCAACTCCCATCTCTACAAAAAATAAAAAAGTTAGCCGGGTGTGGTGGAGCACACCTGTAGCCCCAGGTACTGAGGAAGCTGAGGTGGGAGAATCACCTGAGCCCAGGAGGTCGAGAGTGCAGTGAGCTGCGATTGTGCCACTGCACTCCAGCCTGGGCAACAGAGCAAGATCCTGCCTCTAAAAAAGGCACACACACATGGATTTAAATGTATTTTAAAATTTTTTATTATAAAATAACTTCAGTTACAGAAAGTTCCACAAGATGAATCTGTAGCTCATTGAGTTATTATATGAAAGATATACTTGAAATCACCACCCAGGTCGAGAGATAGAGGTCGAGAACTCACGCTAGAGTTCCTCTCTTGCTCTATCGCAGTGAAACACCTTCTAAGAAGTAACAACTATCCTGAATTTTATAGAAATCATTTCCTGGACTTTGTTTTTTTTACAGTGTTGTTACCCAAGTGTTTTTTTTACAGTGTTGTTACCCAAGTGTGTGATCTTGACACTGTAATTTAGTCTTGCCCATTAAAAAAAGATTGCTGTGTATTTTAAGTCTCAAAATCTTTTAAACTGTACTTCAATTTTTTATTTTTTTTCCTAATAATTAATCTGTTGAAGAACCTGGAGTATTTGAATTGTAGAGTTTCTCACAGTCTAAATGTTACCGATCACATGTGTAATGCAACTCAAAAGAGTCCTGCTATTCATATTTCCTGAAACTTGATGACTGGATCCAGAAGTTTGATCACAACGAATTTGATCCCTTTAACAGACTGTAGGTGATATTGTGTTCTTTCACCAGGAACCACATAGTCTGGTTGTCTTTCTTTTCATGAGTGAAGTAGACATTGATTTGCAATGCCTGGATAAATTCATTGCGAGTTGTAAAATGGTGACTTATTTCATTTTCTATTTGCTTATTTATTCAGATGGAGTCTCACACTGTCACCGGGGCTGGAGTGCAATGGTGTGTTCTCAGCTCACTGCAATCTCCGCCTCCCAGGTTCAAGTGATTCTCTTGCCTCAGCATCCCGAGTAGCTGGGATTACAGGCACCTGCTGCCACACATGGCCACTTATTTGAATTTTTAGTAGAGATGGGGTTTCACTATATTGGCCAGGCTGGTCTCAAACTCCTGACATCGTGACATCGTGATCTACCCGCCCTGGCCTCCCAAAGTGTTGGGATTACAGGCGTGAGCCATCATGCCTGTCTCTTTTAATTTATTAATTGGAATATGTATTAGGATTCTCCAGAGAGACATATACAGACATATGTATCAGGAGCCAACTCCAATAGGGCTCTACTGGCCAAAGATGGAGCTATGTTATCTTTAAGATAGATAGTAACTGCAACAGACTGAGACCTATCAAATAATTTTAAATCTGTGAGTTCATAATAATATTACATAACCAACACCAAAACATATTCTAGTAAGATAGACATATACAGATATACCCCTGTAGATGTCTCTCTGGTGAACCCCGACTCCATATATATATCTGTATCTATATAGGATATGTATACACAGCTATGTATATAATGTTGGATTTTTTCCAGAGAGACATATACATAGGATACATATACACACGCATAGGATATGTATATACATATACATATATATATCTGTATATATCCATGTATATCCCATATATATATTATAGGATATCTGTGTGTGAATATATATATACACACACAGATATATCCTATATATAGCATATATTTATATATATACATATATACAGATATCCTATTTATTTGTATTTATATATCCTATCATATGTATATTTATTTATATGTTCTATTTATATAGATATATATGCGTGTATATACATCTGTGTATATATCCTATATGAATAGGATATATAAATATATATAATAGGATATGTACGTTTATGCATATAAATAGGATATATATATATCATATTAATTGATAAGGGACTTATTAGAGAAATTGGCTCATGTGATTATGGAGGTTGAGAAGTCCCACAACATGCAGCCTGCAAGCTGGAGACCCTGTGGTGAGGATAGTGTGGCTCAGTCCAAGTTTGAAAGCCTCAGAACGTGGGAAGCTGATGGTGTAACTCTCAGTCTGAGGCCCAAGGTGTGAGAACCTGGATGTCGGGAGGGGTAGGCTGGTATAAATCCTGGAGCCTAAGGGCCACAGAAGCTGGAGCTGTCATGTCCAGGGGCAGGAGAAGAAGAGTGTCTCAGCTCCAGGAGAGAGAGAGGAAATCATTTTCTGTTTCCTTTTTTGTTCTATCTGGGTCTCCAGCAGACTGGATATTGCCTGTCCATACTGGGGGCAGATCCTTCTCACCAAGTCCACAGACTCACATGCCAAGCTCCTCTAGAAACACCCTCACAGACAGGCCCAGAAACAATGCTTTACCAGTTCTCTAGGTATTCTTTAATCCAGTCAAGTTGACATCTAAAATTAATCATCACACAATTCTTTTACAAAGATAAGCTTCCCCTCATGTCTAATTTGGTTTAATTCATAGAGGTCTATACAAATGCCTCATTCTTTCTACTTACTTACAAGTTTTCAAAGTCATGAAGTGGCTTCCTGTTATCATCCCAAGGTGATCAATTAGTATTCTATTTCATTTTTGTAATATCATTATGAACTCAGAGATCTAAAATTATCTATTTTAAAGACTACATTCCTCCATCTTTGGCCTATTCGAGTTGGCTCCTGAGTCCTTTGACAGAATCTTGGTAATCTTTGATAGCTTTCCTGGAATCTGGGATGATAAGATGTTCCAAACTCATCTTGCGTATTTTGGGTCATAGATCTGGGATCAACCAATTTCCCAACAGGCCCCAGATGCTAGATCACACTCCGGGTTCTAGGGGTCCTAGCTACGACTGTGTTTTTAGGTCTCTATGGCGACAGAGCTAAGATACACATGTAGGATGTGTTTTGTGTGCATGTGTCTTTATAATAATTCCTGAGTAAATTCTAATCTTTTCCATTTAAACTCAGGATTAAGAACATTACTCTTTATTTTTATTTTTATTATTTTTTATTTTTTTTGAGACAGGGTCTCACTCTGTCACCCAGGCTGGAGTGCAGTGGCATGATCATGGCTCACTGCAGCCTCGACTTCCTGGGCTCAAGCGATCCTCCTGTCTCAGCCTCCTGAGTAGCTGGGACTACAGGTGAGAGCCACCACGCCCAGCTAATTTTTTGTACTGTTTGTAGAGACGAGGTTTCACCATGTTGCCCAAGCTGGTCTGGAACTCCTGGCTCAAGGTATCTGCTGGCTTCGGCCTCCCAAAGGGCTCTTACACTTCTGTATCAAATTTGTATCTCCTTTCTTTCACACTGAGAATCCTGATTCTCATGAACGCATTGGTTAAAGAAAGAGAATAATTCAAAATTGCTAATATGCTTTATTCCACGTTACATATACAACATTCTCAGAATAACAATAATACTGCCATCACTAGTATAATTATTGAGAACAGTTGAAATTATTTTTGCATATATGCTCTCCATTTGCCCCACCTTTGTAAAAGCTGCACTATATCAATGCTAAGTATTTAATCATTATATACTGTGCTGTCTCCCATTTAGCCTCACTTAATTACATTTCTGCAAGTAACTATATGTTTTATGCTTATCACCTGTTCTTATGACAATGCCTCTCTAGTTATTTTGGTTGTCTGAAGCTCTTTATCTAGTAGATTCCCCAGCAATGGTTTGAGGAAATAATATTCCTTGAATTCTTGCCTGTTGATAACAGTTTGCTTTAGTCTTTCATACCTAAAAGTCAGTTTTGCTGACTTACAAAATCCTTGCTTCACATTTTCTTATTTTGAATGCCTTAAATATATTACCTTATTCTTCCTGGCATGAAGCATTACTGTCAAAGTCTTAACGATAATCTAATATTCCTTCCCTTATGAATCTCTTGTTGCTTTTGCCTAGAAGCCCAAAGGACTTTTTCTTTATCTTCAAAGTTCAGTAATTTTATTAGAATATGTTTTGATGCTGGTCATTTTGGGCCCATATTCTCAGGTACCCGATATGCTCTTGAAATAAGAGTTTTTAATCTTCTTTTTTTAAATTCAGGGAAACTTCCTTGGATGATGTGTTTGTTATTCATTTGTTTTTTAGTACTTCTGCTGTTCTCTTATTTTTGTTATTTTCTTTAGGACTCCTATAATCTGTAATTTGGATGTTCTTTGCCAGTCTTTAATATATGTGACTTTCTCCCAAATTCTTTTTCTTTATTTTTTTTAAATTTAAAATATTTTCCTCTTTTTTGTCTTCTACTTCCATTGAATAATTACCTATTATATTTATTCTCTGTTGTGTTCCTTCTAGATTAGTCTTCATTTCTAAAATATCTTTTTTCTTTTGTTCCAATATTTTCCTGAGTCCAGATATTTATTTTCTGAGTTATTATAGTTTCCATGTATTTTTTTTCACCTATTGTGTCATTTTCTTGATACTTCTTTGCTATTTTAAAAATAGAAACTTATGGTTTTAGTTTATTATTTAATTATGTCTTCTAAGCAAACTTTCACTGTTTAGCAGGTTGTTATTCTGCTCCTATGGGATTTAACCTTCATAGATTTTTTGCTGTTTGTTTTATATGAAATTGGTTTTCCTGTACTTTTAGAAAGTTCAGGGTAACTTTCAAACTTCACACGGCTCCCTCTTCTGTTGCTTTCATGTTATGTTAAAAAAAATAGCAGTTTTCTAATATTTCTTGGATCCATTCCCCTCTCCCATACTTATCTATGTTTTCTCTGTTGTCTATATCCTGTGCAATTTTTATTCCACTCCCAGAAGTTTCTCCTCTATGTGAGTCTGTCTTAGAAAGCAGCTATAGTGGCTCAGAATCCTTAGGGGCTAGACTGCTCTAGATCCTTCAGCTGTGCTATGAACCATTGGCACCCATCAGCAATAATTCTTGATGGCTTTGAGTTCTGCTGTTCTTATGTTCATCAGATTTCCTGTTGCTTCTCTCTGCTCACTCCTGCATAGACTCTCTAGGTCTTGTGACAGTTGGTTATTTGTCCTTAGTCACCTTGGAGTTAGTGGATATAACTTGTCACACAGGGTGTTAACTAATCAAAAATGGCCTCAACATTTCCTCTGCTCCCTACACATATGCATCCTAATCTGACACCAAAAGGTACAGAGTATTTCTTCTTATGAATCTGAGATCTTCTTGTGACTGACTGACCAACAGAATATGGAAAACTGATATTCTAGGAACTCTTGGCCCCCAGCCTTCAGGTTGTGAGAAGGCCAAGCCAAGGAGAGGCCATGTAAAGAACTGAAGTGCTCAGAATGACAGCTTCAACTGAGCTCTCAGGCAGCAACTATGAAAGTGGCATCTGAAATGTTCTGCCCCAACTGAGTCTTCAGACGACTATAGCGCTAGCTGTGAGAGATAACAAAATGGTAGTTGTTTTAAAATGCAAAATATTGAAGTGGTTTTTAATATAGCAATAGATAACGAAAATGCCTGGTTTTATTGTAAATTGTTATCCACAGTTTTTAATGTTGTTATCTAATTGCTCCTCTGTTTTTATGTAGGGATTTGAAGAGAGTCTAAAATAATGTCTTGTAATGCGATCTGCCCAAATCTGCCCAGAATCCAATTCTGTCATAAGATTATAAGGTTCTTCTAGCATAGATCTCAGTCAAGACCCATGAAACCATCAGAGAGTGTAATTCAGAACCAGAGCAAAACACAGGGAATTTGTAGCTTCCCCATATGGACTTTGGCTTTCTAATCAACCCTAAATGAAAATAGACATCTCTTTCCTCATTGTGCACACCACCCCCTCACCATGTTATAGTTCACACTAAATACGTTGACAATCCATATATCTGACATTAGTTGCCTGAATAAATTGGGCACTCTAATTTTCTAGATCCATGTTAGGAGCATCAGCTAAACTGTTTTTTTTTTTTTTTTTTTTTTTAACAATTAAAGCATTTTTTAAAAAGTCACAGTGAGTTATGCAGATACTGTAATCAACTTAATAGTTTGGCTAATTTTCTAGCCAATCCACTCAGTCATTCAAAGAGTACTGAGTGCTTATTAAGAACTGTTCTAGGTATCCAGGCACTGGTCTGATTATAGACCAGTAAACAAGTAAACATCCCTACTCTTGGGGAAATTAAGGTCCAGCAGCTCATATTCTCTAAATACCTGTTCAGTGGTCATCCTGCTGTCACTTAAACACATGCCTTGGAAATTGCCAAACCCATTTCCAGCTCCCTACAACTTTTAGTACACTTCCTCGAAAATGTTTTGGTAAATATCATTTTATCCATTTCATTACATTTTCAGTGGTGGCATAGAATTCCTTCAAGAATAGTTTCCTTGGATGCTACGCAACTACTATTCCTCTTAATCCAATTCTGATTTCAAAGAGTCATTAAAATGTGGCAAACAGGGGAAATGATTAAGCGTTAGATTTAAATTTTTTGAATAACACAATAGTTACTAAGGGGGGTACTTTAGTGGATGCTTTATTAGATGAGTAGGAGTTTGGGATCTTTGTGTGTATATGGAAGTGGGGAGATGGGAGGAAAAGGAGGTGAGTAGTAGAGGTTGTTAAAAGAGGAAAAAGGAAGAAATAAAAGCCCATATTCTCAAAACCAACAATTTAAGAAACTCTAGTATTTTAGTAGCTTTCTCCATGTACAACCTGGAAATGTACATTAACAGGAAACTTTCTACCCACCCCTGCCTCCGCCTTTCCCATCCTTGGGTCTGCTGGGATCTGTCGGTGGGTAGAAGACATTGTCATTGTTTATAATGTTCATAAGCCTGCCTGAATGTGAATGACATATATTTAGAAATCAAAATAAAGCTTTGGGAAGATCTTCAATTTAATGGAAACTAGTCTAGTCATTTGGGAACCACAAGAGCTTTTTAGGGAAAATCTGCCTCTGCCAGCTGGAGGAAGTGTGGGTGTACCGGGGTCCCGGTGATACCTTGTGATGTCAGTCACCCCCAGGCTGAGGTTGATTGGCTATGAAGAGCTGCAGCAGAGTTTAAATTCCTGCACCATCAGAGAAGTGTCCAGAATATCAACACAAGATTGGCTTCATTGGGCATAGATTTCCTCCATGAGAACGTCAACCTGATTTTTGAGACTTTTTGAAAAAAGTCTTTGTGAACTAAGGAGGGTAAGCCATTTATATCATTTAATTTTTTAAAATGACTTTTGCTGGTTGTTTGGAAAATATTAAATATGTATACATGTTTGAGGCATTATACCATGTAGAAAGAGATGAGAGAGCTGCGCTTTGGGTAAAAACAGTTCATATTTTTGTGCCTGTTGTTTATGCCACAGTAAATAATGATATTAAAATGACATGTTAGGTCAATAGAGCCAGGTGTTTTTCTTGGTAATGCTTTAATTATATCTCCGCATGATGCTTCTAAAAGGGAAAGTTTATAGAACAGGAGGCAGATGGAAGGTCATTTTGAAATTTAGTTTTAATTAGCAAAACATACAAAACTTTTACATTTAGGTTTCATGAATATGGGAATGTTTAAGGCCTACAAGATTGTGAAGAAAAATCTAAACTGGATGGAAGGACTTTCAAAATAGTTTTTTTCAACTAAAAAATGTAATGTTATTCACCTAGAGAGCATCTAGTAATATTTTTTATGAACTGCATAAGTAACTAAAAGATGATTAAACTACTGAAATAACTGAGGGTGTCATCATTACATTTTTTGTATTGTTTAACTGGGTATTCACGTTAGCATGATGCCTTGGATACAGTCAGAATCCAATAAATGTTAGTTATAATTGCATTTAAAAATATTTTTTAGTGTAGAGAACTTGTGTATATGTTCCTGCCCATGTGTATTTTTATGTACTGTATTTACTGTACTTCTTCATCTGCATGACATTTAGAAGAGTCCACGTGTTTCAGCAACTTATCTTCCTTAAGAGCAGTAACTTGTGCTTAACCATACTTTCCGTTTAACTGAGGCTTGACTAACCTATTTTAACCTTGTTTAAAAATGTGAACAAACTATTTTCTAAAGGGTATTAGTCCACTTATCTACCTGAAAATAGTGATGTAAAGCAACATGCCTCAGATGCTTAGAGGCCTTCCAAATCTATACTTAATTTTGGGGGCACCTCAGAGTTATTTTCCTGTGGTTAAAAGCATATAATATTGGATTCATTGTAATTGACCTTAAAACACTTACAATAGGAAGGATTGGAAATTTTTTTTTGGTTTGTTTGTTTCTCTGGATTCCTGGTCGAGTTCATATCCTGGCCAAGTTTGACTCTATTTTCAAAGAGTAATAAGAAAACAAATTCTAGCAGGTTCTAGTTAGTTGGATTCAGGGTAATTTCATTTTTGTGAAACCAGCTTATTTTATTATTACAAATTGCTGTATACTCAGCACCTAGAAAAGTGGCTAGCACATTGGATGTTCATAAATATTTATTGACTGCTAATGAATGAATGTATCATTCAGTTGTGTTCTTGAAGATAACAATATTAACACAAATAAAGCAAATTAATATGATGAATTGTTTTCCAAAAGAAAAAAGAGCCTATGACTTTTCAAACCTTTATTTTCTTCCTTTGGCCTATTTCCTTCATTTTGGTTTACATAAAAGAAGACATACATTTTACAAATGTATCTTAACCTTGAGAAAATTCTAGAACAAATTTCCTTACTTAAGAGCCCAAAGAAGTTTTGGCTATATCTGAAGTCTTGACTATAGTTTCCCTCTCCACACTCTAAACATTTGGCTCTTTTCAACTCTATGAAAACAATTCAAAAAGTCAGAAATTCTCTAATACACTGCCTTCCAAAGGGATGGAACTCAGGTTGTTGATTTCCTTTTGTTACGTCATCTCACTGTAGAATGACAGCACGTGGAACGTAGAAATAACATTAGCCAATCCTTAAAGAAGAACTCAAAGTTCTGGACTTTTAATTGCAGACTTGTAGCTGTGGTTCACAGTTACTATTCAGAATAGGGGTACTGCCTATCTGCTTCTACTGTTTTTTGAATAGTAGCCAAAATGTTTATAAAAAGTTTGGAGCTCTTGTTTGGAAAGCACTTCACAAAATTATAATTATTTTTATCAAAAATACCAAATGCAAACCTAATATGGGGTTTAAGATCTGACTTTCTTTAATGCTTAAGGTTGGACTATATTCTTTGGGTGGCAACATCAGCTCTTTCAGAACTCTAGGGTATCTTTTATTTTAGTTTACTAGACTTGCATCTGGGAAATTACTGCTTTAGGTCAGGGTGCTAAATAGTATTTCTAGAATCCTGAGCAAGTTAGGGCATCTTTCTTATGCTTTAGAATCTTCCATCCCTAAGAAACTTGAGCACTAGGGGCATGCACTTCTTTGGGAAAAAAACACAACATTCATTGGTTTAGAATAAATGCACAATGGCATCCCCAATTTTCTAATTATTTAGATGAGAGAAGCTAAAGAAAATACAAGAGAATTCAATAGTCATTGACCTTCTGTCAAGGCTCTAACATTTGCTAGTTTTCAGAGAATCATGAAATTATAACCCTATGCAAATTTCACTTTGAAAATTAAAATGGTGAGCTATCTAATTTTCATTTGATCTGTGAAGCTAAAACCATTGACAGGATTATTTTGAGAATATAATATTTGAGAAAATTTTGCTTTCCTGAAGAAATAAACCTAACAAATTTAAAAAACAGTTTTGATTGTGGGATCTAAAGAGACGTAACATCTATTAAATTAAGCTTGATTTTGGTGTAGTTAAGTATTTTCATATGTTTTTCTTTGTTGATACTAATTGAAGGATTTTAAAAGAAATTAAGATAGTATCAAACATAAGGACTGATATACACTATGCTGAATTAGAATAAAGAAAGTAGCACAAATTAAGAATAACTATGCTGAGGAGAGATAATGCCTATAATATACATGAGAGGTTGTTTGAGTTGTGTGAAGGTAGAAATGAGAAGCCTGTTCAGGCTCCTTATCTTAGAATTTCTATTATTTTCTTGAATACATTAAAAATAAGATTAAATGACTTCTTGAACCCAATGTTTCAGATAATATTCAGCATATTCAGGCATTATTGTTATACATATATATACACATATATACATACATATATGTATTGCATACATATACGTGTGTGTGTATACGTGTATACACATATACATATGTGTGTGTATATGTGTATACGTACATGTATATGTATACGTGTATATGTACATATATAGTATACATATATACATACACACATATGTATATGTGTATACACATATACACACACGTATATGTATGCAATACATATATGTGTGTATATATGTATATATACATATACATATAATTTTTTTTTGAGACAGGGTCTTGCTCTGTCACCCAAACTGGAGTAGAGTGGCACGATCATGGCTCAGTGTAGCTTCAACCTCCCTGGCTGAAAGAGTTCTCCCCACTCAGCCTCCTGAGTAGCTGGGACTACAGGCATGTGCCACCATGCCTGGCTAATTATGGTATTTTTATTTCGTACATCAAGTGTTAAACCCTCTTGTGGAACTTTAAAAACAAACCTATTCCTGTGCCCACCCAAGTGAATGGATTTATTGCCCTGGGATGGGATTTGTGCACTGGCATTTTTAAAACCCCTCCCAGGTGATAGTAATATACATTTAGGGTTGAGAATCTTTGGCTTTTAACTCCTATCATTAGTTTAGGGGCCAAGGGAAAACTTACCCCTCACCCTCTGAAGGTTCGCTGAAAATCAACTGACAAAAGATAGATTAATAGGAGAAAAGGAACACAAATTTATTTTTATGTGACACAGGAGCCTTCAGAACGAAGACCTGAAGATACAGGAGAAACCGTCCATCTTTATGCTTATGTCCAACAAAACATGGGCAGCCATGTAGAAATATGATTGGACAAAAAGGTTTTAACCTTATATTAGTAGACCAAGTCGGGTGGCCCAGCCATACCTGTCCAGATTCTTCTTGGCCTCTCTGTGCAGCATTTCTTCCTTCTTGATATGGGACAGTACCTTCTCTGGAATGGGGGTCTTATGACCTACAATTAAACTAGGTGGGTCAGAGAATTTCTTTATGGCCAGTTGTTACACAGAAAGACAGGGGGACTTAGGGTAATATTTTTAGGTGTTATTGCTGGCTTTGGGGAAAAGAGGTTCTGGTTTCTATAACCTGCCTTTGGGAAGAGGGATTCTAGTTTCCATGGTTAGTCTCAGGGGAGAATGAGGGACCAGAGATAGGAGGGCAGGGGAAGATCAGAGAGAAGTTTTTGCTTCTGAGGCCTTCATTGTGGAGTATTGTTTTCTGAGTTGCTACACTAGTAAACTATTGCAAATCAAAGAAAATGATTGAGTTGAGTCTCAATTAGTTTTTGGAGACTTATCTTGTCAAAATTGAGGAGGCACCTGGGAAAAAGGAACACAAAACCACCAGAAACATCTATGGTCAATGTTTCTTTACAAAGAGGGTCTGGGGACTTCATTATTTAAAGGGGAAAGAGCAGACAATAGAAGAAAGAGGAAGGGGATAAAAAGAATGGGTACATAAAAGAGGCAAGTGGTTGCATTCCTTTGGGTCTTTGTTTAGTGTTCACTGAACCCAGATTTTATATGTGAAAGGGTAGAGGAATAGTCAATTATGCATTTGTCTCATGCTCAGTGAATCTGCATTTTTACATAAGATAAAGTAAACATAGACTAGAGGAAGCTGTCAGACATGCATCTGTCTCAGGTGAGAAGAGGAATGACTTTTAGTTCTGTCCTTTGTCCTGAACTTGTGAAGGTAAGCTGTTAATTTACATGGTGAGGGTGAAATTCAGCCAGACTGTTTTAGGGTAAAGATCTCAGGGCCCACAGGAATTTCCCTGTGAGAAAACTGTGAGGGAGGTATGTAGCTTTTTATCCTTGTAGCTATCTTTTTAAGAACAAAATGGGAAGCAGGTCTGAGTGACCCAGTTCCTAGGTTGACTTTTCCCTTGGGCTTAGTGAGTTTGGGGTCCCAAGATTTTATTTTCCTTTCACGGTATACGTTTAACATTTAAAGAAATGAAACAAATCAACAAAAGTGAAATAAACTTGCAGGATTATTTGTGAAACATATGGAAGTTCATCAGACAAGTATGCTAAGGCAGCTACCAGGGCTTACTAGTGCAGGGTAAATTGCGTTCCTTAAACCACTTCAATAAATTTTTACTTTAGCATCTAGTACATCTATTTTTAAATACAGAACAAAGTGTTTTCCAAAGCAACAGTTCTTGAAGTGTGAAATGAAGTTACCCTTCAGAAAAGCAGTTTGATTTGGCATGTTTCTCTCAGCATGATTTACAAGTGTGTCCCAAACCTCTAATCTTCCCCAAATCCTTCAGTACTGTGAATGCCAGCAAAAATAATTTAGCATAATCATGTATAATGTATGATTAAATGTGTCACAGTAGATATTAAGAACTTTCTGAAGTTGTAATATGCAGCCTACTCTAGCGCATCTCTTTTAGATAAAAAAAAAAGTGAAAACAATCTATGTTGTGTAGACATTATTATGCAGTCATAAACGTGACCTAGAAGCCATTGTGTGTGTGTGAAAACAAATGCCCACCGCCTATCACTGGTGTCAATAAGTGTAGTTTTTAGGGAGAATACATTTGCTAGGGTGCTCAGCCATACCAAGCTGCGTAATTATTGTAAAAGTGAATGGATAGAAATTTCTGTATTCCTCTTTCTTTACTTTTTCGTCAATTTATCATACTTTATGCATTAGTGTTTGTAGATCTCCTCATTGGAACCTTTTCAATTTATTTCTTAGGAGTGAGGTTTTTAAAAACTACTTTGTTGAGTTATCATCTATACACCACATACTTCACTAATTTGAAGTGTATAGCTCAGTGGTTTTCCGTATATTCACAGAGTTGTGCAACCTTCACTACGATACATGGAACAGTTTCATCACCTCCAAAAGAAATCCTATACCCATTAGCTGTCACCCCTCAACCTCCCATCTGCACAAGCTCTGGGCAACCACTAATCTACTTTTTGTCTCTGTAGCTTTGCCTATTCTGGACATTTCGTGTATATAGAAGCATTCCAATGCGGCCTTTTTATCTGGCTTCTTTCACTTAGCATAGTGTTCTCAAGGTTCCCCTACTCTGCAGCACGTGTCAGTACTTCATTCCTCTTTATGGTTGAATAATATTCTGTTTTATAGATATAGTAAATTTTATTTATCCATTCATCAGTTCATGGACATTTGGATGAATTTTTAATAGGAAGAAACTGTTAAAAAGTTGAAGCTACTTTATTTCTTTAACATAGAGAGAAACATCTGTGTCCTTCGTTCCAGGTAGACGTATCACATCCAACTATGAAGATCAGCATCCTGCTCACGTTCCTTTGGGGATTATCCTGCGCTCTCCCAGTAAGTATTATGGTAAGGATATGTGAAAAAACCCTTTCATACTTAAAACTCCGTGATTTTCATTGGCTATGAACCAAGATGGCTGTATATGTTCCAGTCCAGTAAAAATAGTAGTTTCTTAGAAAGCTGTTTTCTTAAGAAATTTCATTTAAGTTGTTTTTTATTCTATTCAGTTGCCATTCATATAGATATCATTCATATTTTTCTTCCCTTATGAGCAGTGGTTCATAAAGTGTCATCCTGGAACCAGCAGCATCAGCGTCAACTAGGACCTTGTTAGAAATCCAAATTCATGGACCCTACCTCAGAGCTGCTAACAGACTCTTTAGGGATAGGAAACAGAAATCAGTGTTTTAACAAGGCCTCCAGGTGATTCTGATGCAGCCTAAAATTTGACTATCCCTACTCCTATGTATGAAAAGTGTTAATAACTGTTGCTTCAGAAAATTCTCTTTGGATTTACCATGTGTACTGAATTTTCTAGGTAGCCAGGTATCAAAATAATGAATCTGAGAGTTCTGAAGAATGGAAGGTGAGTAGAAATATGACTTTTTGAAATATTTTAATTTTCATTTATTATGAGTATAACCAAATTGACTTCATTGCAAATGTTGAAACTGCTAATGACTTCATGAGCATATCAATAAGCTAAACTATAGAGTTCATAGATGAAAATAATGCTGCGATTCCAAGTTAGTAGTATAATCTGGCAAGGAAGCATATTTTCTGTTAGCTTTCTTCTTGTAATGGATGTGTAAAATAGTACCAGGGGATGCATGACAATGAACCAAGAGTTTTCAGGAGATATTATGACTTGAAATCTGTTTTAACAAGAGTTATCTGGTGGCAAGAGGTCAAGTCCTGGGAGGTGAGAAAAGAAAGAAGAATGAGAGGACACTACAGTCTCTGGAATGAGAGCTAATGTTGCCGGCATGTTATTGTATTGAGAATTATTAACTCTCAATAACTCAAGAATCATTGCCAGGCACAGTTCTGAGTCTTCTACATATATTAACTTTCTTAATTTTCACACCTCTGTGAATTAGGCATTATGTTTTATTCTCACTTTACAGACGAGAAAACTGACCACAGAGAGTAACTCAATCTGTCCTGGTTACGTGGTTAATTAGTGTTAGAGCCAGACTTTGATATTATGTCACTCACTCTAGCTCCAGAAAAAAAAAAAAAAAAAAAAATCCACATTCTTAACCAGTGTGTTACTCCCTCTCAGGAAGGAGCCAGGTCTAAGAGGTCAGAAAATTCTCAAGATTGGCACTAAGGGTTAAAATCTTATGTGAAATCAGAGCATTTTGTTCACTACCTTGTTTCCTACTGGCTTTTACATATGATAAAGCTTGGGCCCAGTGCTTTTGGTGGTGGCCAGATAATGTCAGCGACCTGAGGTGGGGTCTTGTCCACACCTGAGTCTGGAATAGACTTTGCAGTATTTGTTATGAACTTTCTTCAGAGATATCCATAGGCTGGTTAATTTAAAAGCAGACACTGTAGATCCTCTCTCTCATTTAACTGAGACACACAAACATGCTCTGTTCTCAAGTCGAGCCTTGGCATGAGAAAAATAACAATGTCTTGCTCCCTTCCACCCATTAATTCCAAATGATAACTGACTGGAGCACAGCCTGCCATTGTGCCTGCCTGCAGTGTCACAGGCCAAAGGCAGAGTGATTATAGCTCCTTTCTCTAAGGAGATATCCCCAGTCCAGCACCGCTGAGATGCACTTTGAAGACATATCAATAGCAGCTCCTCCCTGCTCTACTTCGCGCCTTGGGTGTTCCACACGGGACTTTGCCCTTCTCAAAGGGCAGGGGGGAGAAGTGGTGGGGAGGAGTACCAGAAGTTGCTAAGGCATTCTTATAGTGCTTATGAGACTAAAGATAGTGAAATAAATCAGAAGTATGACTAGTTAAATTTCTGACTTAGCATTTGTTTTTAAAACCAGGGCTGTTACATGACTCGAGAAAGGTTTAATGGCTTTCTCAATTCAGTTTTTTTTACTATTAAATTTTATATGGTGGATGTTCTCAAATGGATTTTTTCTTTAGTTTATATCATGTTGAATAAATAGTTTTCGAGATACTTCCATAGGCATTAGCTGGTTTCACCCTCATAACTACCTTGTGGGGTAAGCACAGTGGGTGTTAATTTCCTTAATTTATGAACAAGAAACTGGGGGTCAGACACATGAAGTGAATTGCCTACCTTCACCTAGAGTAACCAACCATCTCGGTTTACCTGGAACTTAGGGGTTTCCTGCAACATATGACTTTCAGTGCTAACACCAAGATGATTGGTTCTCAGGGCTAAAACCAAGATCAGTGAGTTAATTGAGACTTACATCTGGATTCTGAGTTTCAATGCTGCTTTTCATGTGTTACATTTCCTCTAGGTTGTATCAACGGCCAGGTTCAAAGACAGCATATTTATTTCTGTAAATGAAATATCAGAAATACAAACTTCGTCTAGTTCTCTTATATCCCAAGATCTTTTCAAGCCATTAGTCATTTTACCTTCCGTTTTGAACTATTTCATCATAAAATTTCACTAATTACTCATGTAAATGTAAGACCTCTACCAAGAAACTAAAAATAATCACCTAAAATTATTGTAAATAATTATAATAATGAAATCCATCTGTGAGGGAGTAATTTGTTTTCCTTCCTTTTCTTTTTTGCAGGGTCATTTGACTCAGGCACCAACACCTCCCTTGGTAACTATCTCATTTACTTTTGTCATAAACATCTCATGAAGCAACTTTAACACTCTTCCAGCTGCCTTTTACAATTTTGAAAGTAGTAAATCCAGACTGGAAGCAATTGATGTGTATCATGTTTTTTTCTTTCCTAAGGAATTACTAAAAAGAAAAATAAACATTTTTCCCCTTTCAGGAGAGCAGTGAGTCATCAGAAGGAAGTAAAGTTAACTCAGAGGAACACGTAATTAAACAGACCTTTCTTAACTTTTCAGGCTACTTAGGAATGGAAGGAAACGATGTTAGATTAAATTACCTGGCAACAGTTCTAAATATAATATTTTCTAACTATGAGTTATGCTGGCTAAAGAGTCCCATAAAATAAGAAGAGAAAAATGAGTAAAGAGAATTCACATGCAGACATGCTATTCATCTTATTTTCATCACTGAGGCTAGATTGCTGGCATTGTGGCCCCAAATGTCTCTCCTAGTTAAAAAATAAACACACACAGACACACATGCACTCACAAATGGTCACTGACCATGTCAAACTTACTCATCAACTGAAACTGTTGCTTTTACAATTGGAGCAGTTCAGATCAGGTGAAGAAGTGCCTGGGAACTTCTCTGTGTCAAGGATCCTGCTTGAAGACAGAACAGGAGAGCCCTGAGGAAACTTTAAGTAAAACAATTGCTTCATTAATGACTTTCTCTTTAAAAATAGTCCCATCTGTGGGACCGGGCTCTGGGAGTGAGAAAGGCAGACTCAGTTTATATCCTTTAAAGCTGGCATTCTTTTTCATTTTTCTAAGACTAAGTGTTGTTACTTTCTTAGCTATGCTATTGTTTTAACCAAATTCAATCCTGTGGGACTCCAGAGAGTCCAGGAGCCAGGTTTCTCCCCAAAACTTTGTTCCATGTTGCATTCTACACTTAGCCAGAGTTGGAAGATGAATTATTAGCCTGTTTATCCCTATTTACTTGAGGTTATCAAAGGAACGTTCTAGAAATTTAAAAGCATAGAACTGGGGAAATGCTGTTTGCTGGGGACTTTGTGATTTGTTGCCTCAAGGGTCTCTAAGCTCTCAAGTTACGGTAGCAATCCCTGCTTGAGAAAGGGTTAACGAAGTATGGTGATTCCTGCAATTCCTGCTTGTGAGTTGGGTTAACGAGGTATAGCAGGTTAAACCCATGCTCAGTTCCACCATACCAGCATTAAACTCCAGTGCTAGGAAGAGAGGTCAACAGCATATACACAAGTACTCCCAATTACAGACTCAGACGTTGATCAGTCGGGACATGTTAAACAAACAAACAAACAAAAAAACTAGCAGGTATGCTCTGTTGTAGGGTATGGCAAAGAGAGCAGATATTTTGGGAGCATAATGTGTGAAGACTCACTGTCCTTCCTTACTGGTACAGTGCATCCAATTATTTTACTTACAGGGCTCACCTCTCTGACTTCCCACTCAGCACTAAGCTGCCTTGGTGGTCGCACTAGTTGGTGTCTTCCAGCTGAATCATCTATAGGCAACTTTCTGGTTGTACCAATGAGGTAGAAACATGGTTTGGGTGAGGTATATACCTTACTATAATATTTTATTTTCATTTTAGCTAAAGATTTTATCCTCCTGTCCTAGTACATTTTTCCCTCCAGATGAAAAAAAACTGGGGTCATTTTAAGATCACTCACTATTTTTGAAAACTCTGTTTTATACAAAACACTTTCATGCATGAGCATTATAAACCAACTCTTTAATTCACAAACAATTACCTAAGAGGTTTTGTTGTTGTTGTTGTGTTTGTTTGTTTGTTTGAGACGGAGTCTAGCTCTGTCACCAGGCTGGAGTGCAGTGGCTCGATCTCAGCTCACTGTAACCTCTGCCTCCCGGGTTCAGGTGATTCTCCTGCCTCAGCCTCCTGACTAGCTGGGACTACAGGTGCGTGGCACCACGGCCAGCTAATTTTTGTATTTTTAGTAGAAACGGGGTTTCACCATGTTGGCCAGGATGGTCTTGACCTCTTGACCTCGTGATCCGCCCACCTTGGCCTCCTATTGCTGGGATTACGGGTGTGAGCCACAGTGCCCGGCCCAAGAGTTTTTGTTTTTGTTTTTTAAAGAAATTATATATACAGTATGATTTGAATTTCATAAATGTGATTTCCAGAAAGCTTTTTGAGAAAATGTTAGCAGCATTGAGTGAAGTGTGCCTATATAAAATGGAACCACTTGAGATTCAACTTCTCTTCCTTCCTGTTTAAGCTCTGGTGGAGATGTTATAGAGTAGTAAAACTGACCATTAGAGGAGGGGAAGTAGGATGAAGGAAGCAGAAAGACTAGACAGGCTCTAGATAACTCCTTCTCTATCAGTTCCTGGAATAATGATCATATCTGTTAACCCCAAATTCTAGGCAAATGAAGACCCCAGTGACAGCACTGAGTCAGAGGAGGGCCTGGGCTCTGATGATGATCAATACATTTATAGGCCAGCTGGTGGCTTCTCCAGGAGCACAGGAAAAGAAGGAGATGATAAAGATGACGATGAAGATGACAGTGGAGATGATACCTTTGGCGATGATGACAGTGGTCCAGGGCCCAAAGACAGACAAGAAGGAGGAAACTCCAGACTGGGAAGTGATGAGGACTCTGATGACACCATACAATCCAGTGAAGAGGGTGCCCCACAAGGGCGAGACAGTGCCCAGGATACCACCAGTGAGAGCAGGGAACCTGACAATGAGGACCAGGTGGACAGCAGGCCTGAGAGTGACAGTGAAGAGCACTGGGTGGGAGGTGTCAGTGATGGGGAGAGCAGCCATGGAGACGGCTCTGAGTTTGATGATGAGGGAATGCAGAGTGATGACCCAGACAGCATCAGAAGTGAAAGGGGAAACTCCAGGATGAACAGTGCAGGCATGAAATCAAAAGAATCTGGAGAAAACAGTGAGCAAGCAAACACTCAAGATTCAGGTGACAGCCAATTGCTGGAGCATCCCAGTAGGAAAATTTTTAGGAAGTCTCACATCTCGGAGGAAGATGATAGAGGTGAACTTGATGACAACAATACAATGGAAGAAGTCAAGAGTGACTCTACAGAAAACAGCAACTCCAGAGATGCTGGCCTCGGCCAACCCAGGAGAGACAGCAAGGGTGACTCTCAAGAAGAGAGCAAGGAGAATATGTCCCAGGAAGACAGCCAAAACGTAGATAGCCCCAGCAGTGAGTCCAGCCAAGAGGGCAACCTGCCATCTCAAGAGAACAGCAGTGAGTCTCAGGAAGAGGTGGTGAGTGAGTCCAGAGGAGACAACCCGGACCCCACAACTAGTCATGTAGAAGACCAGGAAGACAGTGACTCCAGTGAGGAGGACAGCTCGCACACACTCTCCCACTCAAAACGTGAATCCAGCGAGGAGCAAGCAGACAGCGAATCCAGTGAGAGCCTCAACTTCTCAGAGGAAAGCCCGGAGTCCCCCGAGGATGAGAACAGCTCCAGCCAGGAGGGCCTGCAGTCTCATAGCAACTCAGCAGAGAGTCAGAGTGAGGAAAGCCAGTCTGAGGAAGACGACAGTGACTCTCAAGACAGCAGCAGATCCAAAGAAGATAGCAACTCCACGGAGAGCGAATCAAGCAGTGAGGAAGACAGGCAGTTGAAAAACATTGAGATAGAGAGCCGGAAATTAACAGTTGATGCCTATCACAACAAACCCATTGGGGACCAAGATGACAATGACTGCCAAGATGGCTATTAGCATCAGCTGTCCTAAGAAGCAGCTGTCACATAAAGGAGTCTTAGGGGCTTGAAAGTGTATCATGATAACTATAATTTATTGATGTGTTGATCAAAAGAATAACCAGATGCCATTTTTTTTTCCTGAAAGGAATTGCTGGACATTATACTTGTTTCTAGCATGTCATCATTTCATAGAGGTTTAAATACTGTGGAGTAACAGCAGATAATCCAAAGAGGCTAGAAGCAAGAAAGGATCTGCATGATAACTTTGCAGCTGAGATAGTTCCTAACTCATCAACCTAACAAACAAAGCTACTGGGGGTCTGTGATGTACCAGGCACTGTGCTAGGTGTTGAAAATGTAAAGCAGGTTAAGACTTGCTTCTTGCTCGTAGGAGCTTATAGAAGAATCTAGAAAGCTACAGAGTTAAAGAGGGATATGTATAGGAGAAACAAGAATTGTTACAATCCAGTATGGTGAGTGCCAAGACAGAGCTATGAACACGATATCTATCTGGGAGCACTGAGAAGGGTGACCAATGCGTTGGAGAACGAGGGAGGGCTTCACAGCAGAAGGCACTGGAGTTGGAAGGTTGCATAGGGTTTCCTCATTGGAGACTGGGGAATTCTATTCTTGGGATAAATAATAGTAAATTCTATAGGATTAAATACTTAGTTTGCAAAAGCACTTTGAAATTATGGCACAATGAGTTGTTTTGGATAAGAAAGTATTTTTTCTCCCAATTAATTTACCAATTCACCATTTTTTTTTTTTTTTTTTTGTAGAACTCCCATAAACATCACCTTACTGATCACTGGTGATGATAAGAAGGATTGGGTCAGGAAGAGTGGGAGAAAGAAATTCCTCTTTACATGGATACTTTTTAGCTTTATTTTTCTAAAATCAGTTTGTGTGCAATGCTAGAAAAAAACTGTTCTCTGAGTCCTTTACAGAGAAAAATTCTGTATATAAGATTCAATTGATTTTTTGCCAAATATCATTTGAAATATTACCTCAACATAAAATACTTGTTTTGTAATAAAGATTACAATACCCAAAAAAAGTGCTTATTTGTAATCGTGGTGTTGATTATTAGGATTTATTTATGTTAAGCAACTCTTTCTTTAAAACATTCCCAAATTGTTCATTACCTTCCTCCTATTAAAATGCAAGATTTTCTTAAATTATTTCCTGAAAATTTTATTTGTAATTCAGGTAGCATTTGATAAAAGTACTATGTGTTGCTTATGATATTTCACTAACTATACCTGTTACAGAACAGGAAGAAAAATGAAGCAAACTCCCAATTTTTGTTTGAGGCCACACTAAAAGTTCATGATGTTCAGGCTTAACATTAGTTCCTGCTGGTCTCTCAGACTCATTTGTGTAAGCTCTGGAAGCTACAGAGAACCATATTCCTTATATTTTTATTTCTTTGAAAGAAATGACTTCATCTCAGCACTTCTACTTTACAAATGTGTTTTTACCCACACTTCCACTAGAGTACTTCAGAATTCCCCACAAAATTATTAAAAGAATCAAGAAGACTTCCTGGCCAGGCGCAGTGGCTCACGCCTGTCATCCCAGCACTTTGGGAGGCCGAGGTGAGCAGATCACTTGAGGTCAGGAGTTCAAGACCAGCCTGGCCAACATGGTCTCTACTAAAAATACCAAATGAACCAGGTGTGGTGGCACTCCTCTGTAGTCTCAGCTACTCAGGAGGCTGAGGCACAAGAATTGCTTGAACCCGGGAGGTGGAGGTTGCAGTGAGCCGAGATCGTGCCATTGCACTCTAGCCTGGTAAAGAAGAGCAAGACCCTGTCTAAAAAAAAAAAAAAAAAAAATCAAGAAGATTTTCTAACTTTCAGTCTCACCCTTCCCATCCTTCACATTACTCTGTTCCCTCACAAGGTCAAAGGTGTGTTTACTTGGAGAGATTTAAAAATCGTGTGTGTGTGTGTGTGTGTGTGTGTGTGTGCTGTTCTCTAATACTTCCCCTTGAAATTTTTGAGTTTTTAATTTAGTAGGTCTGGAGTGAGACTCAGGGCTCTGCATCTCTAAAAGGATTCCAGGAAATTCTGATGGAGCCCATCCAATATCACTATTTGGGGTCTCCACTTGGATTCATTATCTGACTCCATTAACCTACAGGTTCCTGCCAACCCGTTGCTCCTCCTGAGAAGAACTGCCCCATGCTCAGTCCTCCTCGTTGCCTGAGGCACAGGTGGCCATGTTCTAACCACTCACATGCCCCACCTCACCATAGGGGACTGGAAAGAATGAGCACCTGACATGAGGCGAGCCTGGCTGGCAGCCTCCAAGGAGCCATGTTGCAAAGGCTCTGCCTGAACGCTGATGGTGGGGGCTTGAAGTCTAAACTTATTTTCCTTCTCTGCAAATTTGAATATTTAGGGAAAGAGATGTCAGAAAGCGGTTAGAACAAAAACAGAAGGGAATATACAGAGAGGCAGAAATGGAGAGTGGGCTAAACCCCATTAATGTGGCACACAAAATGGAAAATTATGGAGCTCCTGATGCTGAGGGGCAAAATAATCAAATTCCTGCCTGTAAGTTGGACTTGACTCTCCTGTTGCCCCCAGACCTTCCTGGATTCTGGGATGTTTTGTCTTCTTGAATGCCCCCTGCATGAGAGCACCCACCTTTCTTGAGGCAACTTGAGTGAGTCTTTGTTCCCGGCAACCAAAATGCCTAATGAACAGAGACTTAGAAACTTAGGTTATGTTAGCTAGTGTTCCTAGGTTCTATAACCCAGTGGTCCCCAAGCTTTTTGCTGTCAGGGACCAGTTTCGTGGAAGACAATTTTTCCAGGGATGGGGGGTGAGGAGGATGGTTTCAGGGTTATTCAAGTACATTACATTTATTGCACACTTATTTTCTATTATTATTACATTGGAATATAAAATGAAATAATTATACGACTCACCATAGTGTAGAATCAGCCCTGAACTTGTTGTCCTGCAACTAGATGGTTCCATCTGGGGTTGATGGGAGAGAGTGACAGATCATCAGGCATATACAAAATTCACAATAGGGTTCCCGCTCCTATGAGAATCTAATGCCAATGCTGATCTGACAGGAGGTAGAAATCAGGCAGTAATATGAATAATGGGGAGCAACTGTAAATACAGATGAAGCTTCACTTGCTCGCCTGCCTCTCATCTTTTGTAGTTGTGGCTTAGTTCCTAACCAGGGTATGAGGAGCCCTGTTATAACCCCTTTATCCGGATAATTCACAGGACTTTTAGAAGAAAGAACAGTGATAAGAATTTCGGCTATGTTCATGATAGAAACCTCCTCTGGGGCAGATGTAGGAGAGTTTTCCTTTAAGTTCCCATTGACTCATTAAATGTGCTTGCTATAGGCATTGGTGCATCTTGCAGTTGGAAGTGGTAGAGACACATTATTCAAAGGAAAGGTGGCTGGACTTGACCTTTGGCTTTCAAGGTGTACAAGTTTCCTCATGGAGTTCCTCTTGAAGTCTGTAGTAGATGAGTCCACTTGGGAATCCAAATTATAATTAGCAAATAATTTTAAATTTATAATGGGAAAGAATAAGAATGAAAAGCCTGCATGGTGAGCATAAATGGGAACAGAGGGAGCTATGCAGTGTGAATGTTTAACAGCATTGGGCTAAAATAAGACGGTGCCTCTACGATGCTCCCTGGAAACCTCACAGTAGGAACTGAAACATTCTCTCTCCCTGAAAAGTGCTCTAAAATGTCATGATTAACTTTTGCCTCAGTGGTTATTTTTCTAAGCTTGTGAGGGCTGATCCACTCTTCATTAAATTGCCCATTCTTTATTTAAAAAGCATTTTAAACTGAAAAGTAATAACTGCACATATTTGTGGGGTACATAGTGATATTTTGATACATACAATGTATAGTGATCAGATCAGGGTAACTAGGATATCCATCACCTCAAGCATTTATTATGTTTTTGTATTGGGAACGTTCAATATCCCCCTTCCAGCTATTTGAAACCATACATATAAATATATATATATATATATACACATGCACACACACACATACACACACACTCACTTTTTTATATATTATGTATATATTTTGTATAATATGTATATATATATACATTCTTTTTTGTCAGACAACCAATTTCTTTTTTTAAAGGTAACTTTTATTTTAAGTTCAAGGGTACATGTGCTGGTTTGTTACATAGGTAAACTTGTGTAATAGGGGTTTGTTGAACAGATTATTTCACTACTCAGGTATTAAGCCTAGTACCCATTAGTTATTTTTCCTGATCCTCTCCCTCCTCCCACCCTCTACCCTCTGATAGGCCTCAGTGTCTGTTGTTCCCCTCTATGTGTACATGTGTTCTCATCATTTAGCTCCCACCTATAAGTGAGAACATGCAGTATTTGGTTTTCTGTTCCTGTGTTTTGGTGAAACTGTATATTATTTGTTAAATATAGTCATCCTGCAGTGCTATAGAACACTAGAATTTACTCCTTCTATCCAGCTGTAATTTTGCACCCCTTAACAACTCTCTACCTTCTTCCTACCCTTCCCAACAGCTAGTATCCTCTGTCCTACTTTTTACTTCTATGAGATCAACTATTTTTAGCTTCCACATGTGAGTGAGAACATGTGGTCCTTAAGCTTTCTGTTCCTGGCTTATTTCACGTAACATAATCTCCTCTAGTCCCATTCCTGTTGCTGTTAATGACAAGATTCCATTCTTTTTAAGACTGAGTAGTATTCCATTGTGTATGTATACCACATTTGTTTTATCCAGTCATCTGTTGTTGGACACCTAGGTTGATGCCATATCTTGGCTATTCTGAATAATGCTACAATAAACATGGGGATACAGATGTCTCTTCAATATAATGATTTCCTTTCCTTTGGATGAATTTCCAGTAGTGAGATTGGTGGATCACATGTTGGTTCTATTTGTAGGTTGTTGAGGAACCTCCATATTGTTCTCCATAGTGGCTGTACCAGCCTACATGCCCACCAATATTGCCATTCTTTCTTAAAGTAGTACAGTCAAGTTGCTTTCTATGGAGTCTGGCTGGCCTGGGAGCCATTCTATCTTGTCTACATGATTTCACATATCTATATAGCTCTTAAAATTTAGTTTCTACATGGCAGTCTTATTTTACTCATCCTAATTCTCTGGTGAGGTGGGCACCCAAATTATTTGGCTCCCAAATAAATACAAACTGATGGTTTCCAACTCATTAACATTCATTATTTCAATGAAGCGCACACGCTATGATCCAGGCATTAGGCGTAAACAAGGTTGATCTAAGGAAGTAAATGAGAAAATAGGAGAGAAACACATTCCTAGTAGAGGGAACACCAAAGTAAATGTACAGAATTGTTTACAGCAAGTTAAGATGTGATTTTTAAAAATCTGGAGTCACTGATGCTTGGGGAAGAAAGAAAAAAGGAAAATGGTAAGAGAAGAGATTGGAAAGGTGAGCTGGGATCCAATGGGAAGATATCTGAGTAACAGACTAAGGAGAGTAGTCTTCATTTTTCTTGAGAGCTTTCCCAGCACTAGGTTTTCATACACGAGATATTACACATAGCACAAATGTTTTTGAGATGGATATTATAAACTTTCTCCCCCTTAAAAATAGATGTATAAAATAAAGGAGAGCAAATGGAGCATAGGAAATCTAAGTTAATTACTCTAGTTCAAAATCCAAGAAATGGCAGGGCCTAGATTTCATTTCAGTTCAATGATAAGGCACTGAAAGTTTTAAGCAGTGGACTAGCATTCATGAATATGACCTTATCTGCTCAAAATAAAATAGGCAAGGGAAATGCTATATTCCCTGGTTGATCTCAACACTTAAAGAACCCAAGAGCCTCTCAGTCACTTCCTAATGGCTTGTTTTCCTAGTTCTGTTATTTTGAGAGAGCCACGTTTAGTAGAGTTCATTCTTATTCTCCCAAAGTTTCCTCATGAAGATATAGATCACAGTGATAAGAATTACTATTTAAGCTTTTGCAAAACAAAACAAAAAACTGCAGTGGTGATTTTGGAGAAACTCTAGAAAACTTTATTTCCAAAAATGGAAGGTTATACTGGAGTCTTTAACAAACATGGTTTAGTGCACAGCAGAACTCAGTCAGCCTGGAAGCTGCAGATATTGCCACAAAGCACTAGACACTGTGGCTTGTACTGCTGATCCTACTGGCAATAACTCTAGATGCTGCCAATAACACTGGAACTACTGATGCCCCTAATCTCCAGCTGTCATTGCTGCCAGAGACCTTTCTCCATAGGCCCTGGTTTGTTGTATCACAAGTTCTTAATTCTCCATTCGAAGAAGAGCCTATACCAAGTGCCCATGTGCTAGTTACAAGTTAATTTAGAAAGAGAGCATCTTGCATTTTTAGCATCTATATCACAAGGTATATTTTGTCTCACATGCAAACGTATAAAGGGATGATGTACACATCATATGTAAAAAAAGAAGGTTCAGGTGCTGAGTGAGCAAAAAGATTAAAAAAATGTTTCATTGATGAAGTGAAGAACCATGTCCATGCCAGAAGGAGGAGCAGCATTTAATGATGTGGGAATAGCCAAGTCAACTTCCATGGTGGGGAGGTATGATTCGTGTTGAGGAAGATGGGAGGCATAACACTCATCCCAAGGGGAGTGTGTAAAACACCAAGGGATTCTCATAGAGAATAGAGGAGCCTTGAAATGCAAGGCAACTGACATTTATTGCATAGGTCCTGTGCTAGATGTCTCACGTTAGGCCAGTGCTCCAGGAATTTCACTGATGGGTCCTGGAGACACAGATTCATGATTTTTATGTGTACTTTGCCAGGTTGCTGTGAAAAATGGGAGGATATCCGTGTATATATAGTTAAGGCATTCTAAAATTGAGCTTCATAGGGAGAGGATTTCCTAAAATCCCTAACATTATTGATCTATGTAAATAGAGAATCAATGATTTTCATGAGATTTTCAAAGGAGTCCATGAGTATACTTCTGGAATCCATTCAACTGAATAAAGTAATGACATTTACAATCATAAGATCTGTCTAGACCTTGTTCTGTTAAACTTTTGTCTTTTTGAAAATCCCAAGTCAATGCTGAACTTAAAGAGTTAGAAGTATACTGTGATCCATATTTCATGTGTCACTTACTAGGGTTAGTAGATAAAACTATGTATAAAGAAAAATAGTGTATCATAAAATATCTTTCTGATCAAATAAACACAAAATTTAAGCTTTTGAAGAGTTAAAAGGCATAATGAAAATACCCTTAAAATAAAAGTATAAATAATATCATTTATTTATAATCCAGTATATTTAGATTGAGTTTATGAAGATGTTGTTGAGACTGACAGTTTCCACAGTATCTATTCTCTTCTTCTTTGTATTAGAAATAGAAACCTTTGGTTTTCAGTTAGGTATACAACTGCCTAGATGGAAATTCCAATTTCCTAGCCTTCCTTACATCAAGGAATACAAATGTGGCTAAGTCCTGGCCAGTGAAATGTGAGTAGAAGTGATGTGTTATGCCTTCTTCCTTTTCTGTCTTCCCATTGACTGGAAATTGGCAACTATTGGAATAACCTTTTTGTACCAAAGGATATTTTCTTCTTGGTTGTTTTATGAGGGAGAAACAAACTTCAACATTATTTGATGAACTGTATTTTAGGATCTCCTTATTACAGAAGCTTAATCTCTATCCTTACTAATATCTATGTGGTATACAAAAAATGCACTAAAGAATCAGTTAAAATGAATAAAATATTTAGTCTTTGCAAATTTGGGTAATGAATGCCCTAGCATATACACTATTCCATGGGAATAAATTGAGGTTATACCATTTTAAGAACCTGCTAGATTACATTTAAAGGTAGAAAGATCTCAAATTAACAACCTAACATTGCACCTCAAGAAACTAGAAAAGCAAGAGCAATCCAAACCTCGAGCTAGCAGTACAAAATAAATAACAAAAATCAGAGCATAACAAAATGAAATTGAGACAAGAAAGTTTTATAAAGGATCAACAAAACAAAAAGTTGGTTCTTTGAAAGGATAAAAAAAATTGACAGACCACTAGCTAGATTAACCAAGAAAAAATAAGGAGATTCAAATAAGCACAATCAGAAATGAGAAAGGTGACATTACAACTAATAAAATAGAAATACAAAAAATCATCAGAGACTACTGTGTCATACACATCTATGTGCACAAACTGGAAAACCTAGAGGAAATGGATAAATTCCTGAAAACATACAACACCCCAAGATTGAATAAGGAAGAATTAGAAGTCCTGAATAAACCAATAATGAGTAATGAAATTGAACCGGTAATAAAAAACTTCCAACAAGCCTAGGACCAGATGGACTCACCACCAAATTTTACCAGATGTATAAAAAAGACCTGGTATGAGTCTTACTGAAATTGTTCCAAAAAGTCAAGGAGGCAGAATTTCTCTCTCATTCTATGAAACCAGCATCACCCTGATACCAAATCAGACAAGGACACAACAGAAAAGGAAAACTACAGGCCAATATCCCTGATGAATGTAGATGCAAAAATCTTCAACAAAATACTAGCAAACCAAATTCAACACCACATCAACAAATAATTCATCACAATTGAGTGGGTTTTATTCCAGGAATGTAAGGATGGTTCAACATTGGCAAATCAATAAATGTAATTTACTACATAAAAGTAAGTAAAAACAAAAACCATATGATCAAATCAATAGCTGCTGAAAAAAAGGCATTTGATAAAATCCAACATCCTTTTATGATAAAAACCCTCAACAAACTAGCATCAAAAAAACATGCCTCAAAAGAATAGGAGCCATAGAGCCATATATGACAAAATCACATCCAACATCATACTGAATGGGAAAAAGTTGAAAGCATTCCCTCTAAGAACTGGAATAAGACAAGGATGTCCACTCTCACAACTCCTTTTTCAACACAGTACTAGAAGTACTAGCCAAAGCATTAAATCAAGTAAGAGAAAGATATGAAAAATATGCATATTGGAAAAGAGGTAGTAAAATTATCTCTGTTTACTGATGATATATCATATACCTAGAAAACCCTAAAAACTCCTCCAAAAGACTCTGAGACTTAAGCGACTTCAGTAAAGTTTCAGGATACAAAATCAACATACAAAAACCAGTAACATTTTTTATACCAATAATATTTAAGCTGAGAACCAATCAAAAACCCAATCCCATTTACAATAGCTACAAAAAATTAAAATACCAAGGAATACATTTAACCAAAGCAGTGAAAGATCTCTATAAACAGAACTACAAAACACTAATAAAAGAAATCACAAATGACACAAACAAATGGAAAACTAGCCCATGCTTATGGACAAGAAAAATCAATATTATTAAAATCGCCATACTAATCAAAGCAATCTATAGTTTCAACACAATCCCTATCAAATTACTAAAGTCACTTTTTTTCACAGAATTAGAAAAACAATCCTAAAGTTCATATGGAATCAAAAAAGGCTGACTAGCCAAAGCAATCCTAAGCAAAAAGAACATAGCTGGAGGTGTCACTGTATTAGTCCATTTTCATGCTGCTGATAAAGACATACCCAAGACTGGGCAATTTACAAAAGAAAGAGGTTTAACAGACTTACATTTCCACATGGCTGGGAGGCATCACATTCATGATGGAAGGCAAGGAGGAACAAGTCACATTTTACATGAATGGCAGCAGGCAAAGAGAGAGAGCTTGTGCAGGGAAACTCCCCCTTATAAAACCATCAGATTTTATGAGACTTACTCACTATCACAAAAACAGCATTGGAAAGAACTACCCCCATGATTCAATTACCTCCCACTGGGTCCCTCCCACAACATTTAGGAATTCAAGATGAGATTTGGGTGGTGAGAGAGCCAAACCATATCATTTTAACCCTGGCCCCTCCCAAATCTCATGTTTTCATATTTCAAAACCAATCATGCCTTCCCAACAGTCTTCCAAAGTCTTAACTCATTTCAGCATTAACTCAATAGTCTACAGTCCAAAGTGTCATCCAAGACAAGGCAATTCCCTTCTGCCTATGAACCTATAAAATCAAAAGCAAATTAGTTACCTCCTTTATACAATTGGGGGTACAGGCATTGGGTAAATTCCAAATGGGTGAATTTGGCTAAAACAAAGAGGCTACAGGCCTCATGCAAATCTGAAATCCAGTGGGGCAATTAAATCTTAGAGCTCCAAAATGATCTCCTTTCACTCCATGTCTCACATCCTGGTCACGCTGATGCAGGAGGTGGGCTCCCACAGCCTTGGACAGCTCTGCCTTGTGGCTTTGCAGGGTACAGTCTCCCTCCCAGTTGCTTTCATGGGCTAGCATTGTGTCTGCAGCTTTTCCAGGCACATGGTGCAAGCTGTCAGTGGATCTACCATTCTGGGATCTGAAGGACAGTGGCCCCCTTCTCACAGTCCCACTAAACTGCGCCCCAGTAGGGACTCTCTGTGGGGGCTCCAAACCCACATTTTCCTTCCACACTTCCTTAGTAGAGGTTCTCCATGGGGGCTCCACCCCTGCAGCAAACTTCGGCCTGGGCATCCAGTAATTTATGTACATCCGCTAAAATTTACACAGAGGTTCCCAAACCTCAATTCTTGACTTCTCTGAAGTAACAACCCCAGCTGTACCTTGGCCCCTGTAGTCATGCTGGAGCAGCTGGGATGCAGGGCACCAAGTCTCTACATTGTACACAGCAGAGGGACCCTGGGCCTGGCCCACAAAACCATTTTTTCCTGCTAAACCTCTGGGCCTGTGATGGGAAGGGCTGCCATGAAGAACTCTGAAATGCCCTAGACACATTTTCCCCTTTGCCCTGACGAGTACCACTAGGCTCCTTGGTACTTATGTAATTTTTTGTAGCTGGCTTACATTTCTCCTCAGAAAATCGGATTTTCTTTTCTATCACATTGTCAGGTTGCAAATTTTCTGAACATTTATGCTCTGTTTCCCTTTTAAAACTGAATGCCTTTGGCACCCAAGTCACCTCTTGAATGCTTTGCTGCTTAGAAATTTATTCCATCAGATACCATAAATCATCTCTCTCAAGTTCAAGGTTCCACAAATCTCTAGGGCAGGGGCAAAATGCAACCCATCTCTTTGTTAATACATAACAAGAGTCACCTTTGCTCCAGATCCCAACAAGTTTCTCATTTTTATCTGAGACCACCTCAGCCTGGATTTCATTATCCATATCATTATCAACATTTTGGTCAAAGCCATTCAACAAGTCTCTAGGGAGTCCCAAACTTTCTTACGTTTTTCTGTCTTCTAAGCCCTCCAAATTATTCCAACCTCTGCCTGTTACCGAGTTCCAAAGTTGCTTCCACATTTTCAGGTATCTTTTCAGCAGTGCCCCATTCCACTGGTGCCAATTTACTGTACCATTTTCATGGGGCTGATAAAGCCATACTTAAGACTGGGCAATTTATAAAAGGAAGAGGTTTAATGTACTTACAGGTCCATATGGCCGGGGAGGCCTCACAAACATGGTGGTAGTCAAGGAGGAGCAAGTCATGTCTTACATGAAGGGTGAAAGGCAAAGAGGGAGAGCTTGCCCAGGGAACCTCCCCCTTATAAAACCATCGGATCTCATGAGACTTATTCACTATCATGAGAACAGCATGGGAAAGACCTGTCCCCATGATTTAATTACCTCCCACTGGGTCCCTCCCACAACATGTAGGAATTCTAGATGAGATTTGGGTGGGTACACGGCCAAAGCATATCAATCACATTACCTGACGTCAAATTATACAACGAGACTATAGTAACTAAAACAGCATGGTATTGGTAAATAAATAAATAAATAGACACATAGATCAGCGGAACAGAGTAGAGAATCTGGAAATAGAGCCACATACCTACAATCAACTGATATTTGACAAAGTTGACCAAAATAAACAATAGGGAAAGGACATTCTATTCAATAAATAATACCAGGGAAATTGGCTAGCTATATGCAGAAGAATGAAACTGGATCCCTATCTCTCATCATATATAAAAATCAACGCAAGATATATTAACAACTTAAAAGTAAGGTCTGGGCAAGGCACGGTGGCTCATGTCTGTAATCCCAGCACTTTGGGAGGCCGGGGCAGGTGGATCACAAGGTCAGGAGATCGAGACCACCCTGGCCAACATGGTGAAACCCTGTCTCTACCAAAAATACAAAAATTAGCTAGGCGTGGTGGCACGTGTCTTTAATCTCAGCTACTTGGTAGGGTGAGGCAGGAGAATCACTTGAACCAGGGAGTCGGAGGTTGCAGTGAGCTGAGATGGCTCTACTGCACTCCAACGTGGCGACAGAGCAAGACTCTGTCTCCAGTAAAAAAAAAAAAAAGAAGAAGAAGTAAATTTTGGGAAACTATAAACATCCTAGAAGAAAATCTAGAAAAAATTCTTCCAGATACTGACCTAGGCAAAGAATTTATGATGAAGAACCCAAAAGCAAATATAACAAAACCAAAAACAGACAAATAGTACTTAATTAAACTAAAGAGCTTCTCCACAGCGAAAGAAATAAACAATAAGCAGACAACTTACATCATGGGGCAGAATATTTGCTGCTGACAAAAAATTAATATTTAAACTCTACAAGGAACTTAAACAACTCAACAAGAA
Source organism: Piliocolobus tephrosceles (assembly GCF_002776525.5). Taxonomy (NCBI): domain Eukaryota; kingdom Metazoa; phylum Chordata; class Mammalia; order Primates; family Cercopithecidae; genus Piliocolobus; species Piliocolobus tephrosceles. Next base: position 101,474,555 of record NC_045436.1, on the reverse strand, counting down.
AAAAGCAAATAACTCAATTAAAAACTGAGCAAAGGACATGAATATTCTTATCAGTAGAACTGATAATAAGATAATGGGTAGGGTGGCTTCATATGAAATTGTCTGGGCTACAGCTTGCAATGGGCTGATTAATCCATAATTTGAAATAGATGCTCATCCTGATCATAGAATAGAGTGGCCAAAAAACACATGAAAAAATGCTCAACACCACTAATTATCAAATGCAAACTAAAACTACAATGAGTTATCTTACATCAGTCAGAATGGTTTATCAAAAACAATTTTTAAAACCACAAATGTTGGCATGGATGCAGAGAAAAGGAAATGCTTATATGCTGTAGGTGGGAATATAAATTAGTTCAATCTCTATGGAAAACAGTAGAAGTATGTCCCAAGGAACTAAAAAGAAAACTACAATTTGATCTAGTAAGCCCATTACTGGGTATCTACCCAAAGGAAAATAAATCATGATACAAAAAAGACACCTGTACTTATGTTCACCACAGTGCTATTCACAATACCAAAGTCATGGAACCAACCTAAGTTTCCATCAACAATTGACTAGATAAAGAAAATGTGATATCTCTACACGATGGAATATTATGCAGCCATAAAAAAATAAAATTATGTCCTTTGCAGCAACATGGATGGAGCTGGAAGCCATTATCCTAAGAAAACTAACTAGAAAATGGAAACGCAAGTACCACATGTTCTCAATTATAAGTGGAAGCTAAGCAATTGGTACGTATGGACACAAAGATGGAAGTAATAGACACGGAGGACATCAAAAGTGGCGTGAGTGGGAGAGAGTGAGGTCGAAAAGTTAAGTATTTGGTACAATGTTTACCCTTTGGATAATGGGTACACTAGAAGCCCAGATTCCCACCAGTGTACGATCTACCCATATAACAAACATGCACGTGTCCCCCCGAACCTAAAATAAAATTTAAATTAAAAAAACAATCTGCTAGATACCGTTTGGTAAACTGCTCCATCAGAAACTATAATTATTGGTCAGAAATTTAAAGTGAGACATTAATTATGCAGTTGCAGTTTGCAAATCTGTCCGTTATAAATGAATGTCATGAAAATGAGATCAGAATGTAAGCTTGCTCCTATTCCATTGTAGTCTGCCTACTAGTACTAGTTCTCAGCCCTGGATGCACATCACTTGAGGAGCTTTTAAAGACTGTTATTGCCTGGGCTCCATCCTAGAGATTCTCATTTAACTGCTCTGAGGTTAGGCCTCTGTAGTGGTGCTTTTAAATTCTAAAGTACAGTCAGCATTGACAACACCTGCTATCATATAATAGTTACTTCTGGAAACTTTTGGCCGTTCTTGGGTCCCAAGCATAGATCAAATATTGGAGATAGAATGTTAAACAAACTCTGATCCATTTCTTAAGATGGGTTAAATTTTTAGCTCAGTCACATAGGCGAGATCTACTGCTTCTTCTTCCAACACATTAATAGGCCCAGCATTTCAGTAACTGGCACTTGTAGCTTTGATCAGCTCACATATGGTGACTAGCGAAGGCATAACCAGTCATCTGAAAAAATGTAAGAATAGTTTAATTTTTGGTAAACCGGACAACACAAAGTCAATCATAATGTAATGTTTCTGAGTTTCACTCTCATTGGCTTTCCATTAGCATCTATCTTGTCATCAAAAGAAATCTCACCTAAGCTTGTGAATGGTTTCCCTCTGTCCTTGTACCACAGTACAACAGATGGAAGAAATTACAGCAGGAAAAATAGCTACAGACCGGAGGTCTCATGGTCAGACACATGAAACAGAAAGTCTGGCCTTCCCTTTTCGGCACAGATCATAACTATTATTTTAAGCAACCGAATGCAAATGTAGAGTTTGCTCAGAGGCCTCATTGTGTAACTGATATGAAAGAGACCGCCACCATCCTTTTATGCAGCACAAGCTATCCTTTATAAATTGTAGGTCTAGCAGATTGGCTGGAAATCCCCCGTGGGGAGGAAGGAAGCACGCTAAGCTGGCCTGACTAGCGGAGGGCGAGTGGGGAGTCTGACTGGGTCATGCGGTGGGCTCACATCCACCCCCAAGTAGAATTTCAACCCTTCCTCATCTCCTTCCTGGGTTCGGTGTTTCCCCACTTAAATCATGCTTCCACTCCAATCCCAGGCAATATCAAAAGAGAGTAATAAATAGGGAATTTACGTAGATGCAGAAAGGACAAGCTTTGCTATGTTTTAAAATGAAGACAATATCAGTAAGAGAAAGTTTTGTCTGTCTTTTAGATATTTCACTCTGAGGATGGACCTCTAAGGACCACTGTCCTTTATCATTTCCTATGCAGGACTTAAGGGATGTGAATTACTCTCCCCACTTTTCTCTGCTATAGCTTCACCAAGGGGTAAATTTGATGGAACCAGATGACCCTGAGGGATGAGAAAGGAGTAAAATGAGAAGGCATGAAAGGAGAGAAGAGAAGAAAGAGGAAGACAGAGAAGGGAGACCAGAGACATCCTTATGTCCATGGGAACTGGATTCCACATGGATTAATAATTGTCAGAGGACCAAAGTAAAGAACTGTTTTCACTGTCCTCTGGAGATTATATATGTGCTTGATGCTGCAATGTTACAATTTTCTAATTGGGAGTGGACTGTACCTTCCTGACTTTTCAAATGCAGTATTAAGGAGAGTATTGAAGACAGGGAGAGATTCAACAGCAAGCCTCAAGGTTTATGGCAAATTGAAATCTAATCCATATGAGGTCAGTGGATTAGAGCCCAGAGAAGGTTCTATAGAAGGAAGTGGGACAGGGGCTTCAGACCTTGGCCAAAACTAGATTAATACGGTTAGGATTATGATACATGGCAAAGGTACCATAGAGAACATGCAAATGCTTTAACATGAAGAGTTCCATAAGGAGAAACACAGCTTGACTTCCTGGGATCCCATTCCACAAGCATGCATGTTTTTCCACAGTTGCAATTACAGCAATTTTATTTTCCTCATTTAATTTACATATTCTTAGATTTTTACAGTTTTTAAGGTGTCATACATTACTTAATTACTTGTCCATCTTTCTTCTCTTTTTCTTTTGCTATTCGTGATGAAGCAAGGAACAACTTTAGGGAAATATCATTTTGCTACTTAAAACACTAGATTGCCTCTTGTAAATAACTAAAGAAAAGAGCATCCATTACCAAGAGTAACACTGAACAACTTTTCCCTCTAGCAAGATGCCTTTTAATTTAATTACATTTATTTTTCCACCCAGTTTGAATGGAGAATCCAGAGTCATATGTGCCCTAACCCCCATCTATTGCTAAACACGTAGGCTATAGTTTCTTGATTTAATGCGGGTGATTTAATGGCACCAATTGAGAGTTAAAATGTGAATTACTCAAAGACAGCATCATTTCCTAAATTGCAGCCTTCCCAGAGTTCAAGTCTAAGAGTTATAATTTAACAATACCTTTATGACATAAGCTATAAAAATATCATTAAACACAATTGGAACTTGTTTATATTTCTTATTAAAAAAACAGGATTTTTAAATATACCTTTAAACCCTGAAATCCAAGAATATTTGAATAGGTAATCCAATTCTGTAATTTCTCTAACTCCCAGTAGGTGGCGATGTTGCTCGCTGGTGTGGTCCCTGAGGGCCCGGAAGAGTCACATTCAGAGCACAGGCGTATGGTCAACCTCGGACAAGATGAAACATGGGCAGTTCTTGCATCAGAGGGATGCAGTCTTTTGTTAACCACTAAAAATTTCTAAAACTATTTATTAAACTGAGTTAGCTTCACTTAGTAAAATTAACTTATCCCCCACGTCGCCCCCTCCCTACAACTGCACACAGTTCCATCTGATTATACAAAAAGTCTTAATTCCTTAATCTGAAAATTAAGAGCTTTCACACACTGATTCCAATTTATTTGTCTGTCAGTGGTGAAGGAGTTAAGAACATGACGTCACAATATGCTGCTCTGAAATACTGATTATTTGGAGTTGAAGGTACTTGGAAAACAGCAGGTGCAAGAAGGTCACTCTGACTTTCCTTCTGTTTCTTAACAGCAGGCGATGAAAGTCCCATGTGAAAGATGTCCTTCCTATTCCAGAGGGAAAGTTCCATTCTTGTCAGCCGAGGAAAGGTGAAGCTGAGGGGAATCTGTACAAACAAACCTTATTAAATTAACCCTTATCTTCCTAATCACATCTCCGCTTAGTTAACTCCCCTAGCCCAAACCCCTTGGCCTTGTCACATTTTCACAATTTGCTGCTCTTTGTTCAATTCAGTATTGAAATCTTCAACTGTAACTGCATCTTGGGGGTCTTCATTTTTTATGAGGGCTCTTGTGCCATGCAAAACTTGTATTAAATACATGTGTATGCTTTTCTCCAAGTAGTCTGTCTTATGCCAATTTCAGTCTCAGGCCCAGCCAAAAACCTCTAAGTGAGTAGGGGTAAATTTGGCCTCTCCTACAGTGGTATACAGGATGGATACAAATAGGGAAAGACAGGAAGCAGGGAGAACAATTAGGAGATTCCCACAGTGTTTTAGTTAGAGCTATTTAAATTACTGAAATTTAAAAAGGAGTTCATTATAAAGGATTGGAATGCAGCAGCAGGCCTGAGGAGTAATAGCAACAGGGAAAGTGACCACTATCAGACCTCTGCCTCTAATTTCTGTCTTCGCTCTTATCTATATATTTGTTTCCTTTTTTGTTTCCTTCTCTCTCTTAAAGATGGGTACTCTCTCTCTTTTTGTTTTAGACGGAGTTTCGTTCTTGTTGCCCAAGCTGGAGTGAGTGGCAAAATCTCGGCTCACTGCCACCTCCGCCTCCCGGGCTCAAACGATTCTACTGCCTCAGCCTCCTGAGTAGCTGGAATTACAGGCATGTGCCACCACACCCGGCTGATTTTTTTGTATTTTTAGTAGAGATGGGTTTCTCCATGTTGATTAGGCTGGTCTCAAACTCCCAACCTCAGGTGATCCTCCTGCCTCGGCCTCTCAAAGTGCTGGGATTATAGGCGTGAGCCACCGTGCCCAGCCTCTTTTTTTGGTACACACGGGAAGAAGATGATGACCAGCAACCTGGATCCTACATTTTCCATCATCGCAGAAACTGATTATTTTGTTAATCTTAGGGAAAGATTTTGATTAGCCTAATTCAGACTGATCACTTGTGACCAGTGGAATACGATCAAGTTGTTCAAAATGTTTGTGTCCTAACCATGCAGATGGGAGAAGCAGGTCGGTTCCTGGAAGATGAGGCTGGGCTGCAAAGACCTGACAATGTGCCCCGTACATATTGAGGCCTAGATGTAAGGTAATGCTGTTCTGTGCCATGGTGATGTGGAAGTAATAATAAAAAGAGGACATACGTAGGAGACATTTGGGGGAAATAATTTGTACAACCTGGAGAATGATTAGATAAAAGGTGAGAGAAAGCATCAGAGAACTCCAAGTACTACAAATCAAAACAAGAAAAAGGAAAAGGTAGAACTATGGGGGATGACACGAATGCGATGGAGTGATTTGAAGATGCAGAGGGTTTTGAACTGGCTTGGAACGTCCACCAGGATTTTTGTGGCAGATCGTAATATAGGTCAAGAAGGATTTAAATTTAGTTCTTATATTCTCAAATTGACAACTCAATGAATTGCTTTAAGTTTTGAAAATTTACTTTCATGAGAGTCAGATCTGAACTGGCTTCTCTATTTTGGCAGAAGCACCATCATGAATCTCAGAACCTTTAAAAAGACACCCAAGAGTAGCAATTTTCTTTCTGGGAGTACAGATTCTATTTCTGACATGTAATTTTCCTTATACCGAACACCAAAACTGGGGACTTGAATCATAAACATGTTTAACATTCAGAGGAGACATTAGTAGGATCCTTTTAAATATTGAAAACATAATGAAATCAGGATCCCAGTCCAAATAATCTGCCTTTTTTTTAAAAGGCAAAAACAGATAGTGTGGGAGACTAAATCCAGGAGTTCTTGATTCAAATCTAATTTGGGCTCAATTTAACTAGGACCTCTGTATTATTTTTATTTTATTAAAGAAATGTTATCCATATTACTCAGACTAGACAACCAATAAGAAATAGAAAAGGATTATAACTAGACAGAATGTATAGATATACTACATGCTCTTTTTACACTTAGAGAATTGATGATATTGTCACTGTTGCATTAAAGGTCTGTGATTTGGGAGAACAAAGGCGAATTTTGACTAGCCTAACTTGGACTTATCATCTGTGACCAGTGGAATACGATCAAGTTGTTCAAAATGGATATGTCCTAACCATGCAGATGGGAGAAGCAGATTGGTTTCTGGGGGTTAAGGCTGGGGCTGCACAGACCTGACAATGTGCCTCATAATTATTGAGGCCTAGATGTGAGGTAATGCTGTACTGTGCCACGGAACCTAAAGAAGTTAATCCAATGCCCTATCCCACTAGGTAGGCACTGAGCTATCTTGGGCAACTGACTTGCTTCTGTATCACAATTTGCTATTTCACTGTCTAAAATCAGTGTCTACACTGAGGAATCTTGGCTGATCTGTGGCAAGGGCTACTCATTCATCCATTCCTTAAACACTGAGTTTATGTAGTGCTTATTTAAAGCAAGTTTGGGGAGGGTTTGTCTCCTTCATGCCTCCACCCTCTTTGTTCAAAATCCTTTCCTTTTTCTCCTTCACTTTTTCATTCCTCTGGGTTGTCTTGTATCCTATGTCTGCTCCCATACAGGTGAAATTACTGATTTATATCCTAATCAATTTCCTCACTTTTCCTTTAAACTTCTCTTCCACTTCCTACCCAATTTTTGCCCATTCTATACAATGTATTTATTTTGTTATTGTCATGGTAAATACTCAGGGACAGGGAAAGTTTTAGTTATTTAAAGTGGCCTATGTACTTTAGAAACAGAAGTGTAAAATCTGTGAGTGTATTAGTCATCTGTTGCTGTGTAACAAGTTATCCCAAAACTTAGTGGTTTACAAAAAAAATGTTTATTATCTCACAATTCCTATGGGTCAGGAACCTGACCTTGGCTTAGCTGGGTCACCTGCTTTAGGGTCTTTCATAGGCTGCAGTCAAGGTGTCAGCTGGGTCTATAGTCATCTCAAGTCTCAACCAAGCACACTCATAAGGTTGTTAGTTAGATTCCGCTCCTCCCGCTGAAGGCCAGAGTTCCTTGCTGGCTGTTGGCTGGAGGCCACCCTCAATTCTTTGTCACGTGGCCTGTCCATGGGGCAGCTCAGAACAAGAAAGTCAATTTCCACTGGTGGGAAGCAAGCAACAGGGTGAGCAAGACAAGTCATAGTCTTCCGTAATCTAATCTCAGAAGTGACATCTCATCCCTTTGCCGTATTCTGTTCATTGACAGCAAGTTTTTAGATCTAGCTCACACTTAAGAGGAGGGGATTACACAAAACCATGACTATCAGGAAGTGAGGATCACAGGAGACTATCTTTGAATTCTGCCCCACACCTAGCATATGCTATATAGTAAATAAAAGAAAGAATGTTACAATCCTAGTGGGGTATTTGAGAGATTATGCTCAGCTGCATTTTTTCCTATTTGCATACCTATGTTTGTGTGTGGCTATGTGTCTATGTTTGGGTACTTAGAGAAGAGTAGTTTATTTTCAGCCAGCAGGAGAGAGCAAATAACAAGCATTCCAAATCACATGCCCTCTCATGAGTTTCCCTCATCACCTGAGCCCAGGATCTCTGCACTTCTTCCTACATCTCCGCTATTCTCCCAACTCTCAGGAAATGGCTGTTTCTTCCACTTTGCAAAGAAAATAGAAACCAGAGAGTACAATCCCCCTGAGCACTCAATGCTCATATCTACAAACATCTCCAGCTCCCTCCGTCTTTATCCTTACTGCACGCTGATTTAAGGACTGCTTGCATTCTGTCCAGGCAGCACCATCTACCTGTGCCCTGGGGCCCAAATTCTTCTACCTTCTCAGGGCCACAATTCATTAGTAATTTTCTTTAAAAAGACAGGAAGCAAACGTTTCTTCTGCCCTGAATAATCCTTTGGTTAGTACCTTCTCTTACTCCATCCCTTTACAACCAAGCTTTCTGAAAGAATCATTTGTTTTTTTCTTTTTCTTTTCCTTTTTTTTTTTTCGAGACAAGGTCTCACTCTGTTGCCCAGGCTGAAGTGCAGTAGTGTGATCATAGCTTACTGTAACCTCGATATTCTGGGCTCAGTTGATCCTCCCATCTCAGTTTCCCAAATAGCTGGGACTGCAGGCATGCGTCACCATGCCAGGCTAACTTTTTGGGTTTTGTTTTGTTTTGTTTTGTTTTTTCCTGTAGAGATGGGGTTTGGCTATATGGCCCAGGTTGGTCTCAAACTACTGGGTTCAAGTGATCTGCCCGCTTTGGCCTCCCCAAGTGCTGGAATGACTGGCATGAGCCACTGCCGGCCTTTTTTTCAACTTCCATTCACTCTTCAACCCACTGCAATATGGTTTGTAGCCATCTCTCATTTGTAACGATAACAAGAACACAACTCCTTCTGCTGCCCCCACTCCTCCACCAACTGATCTTCATTTATTTGTTCCTCTTTGCAACAAAACTCCTCAGTATTTCAAATGTCTCTTTTAAACTCATCTTACTCAGTGGGTTGCCTCTACTGTTACAGTGAAATGCTGTTTCAAAGTCCTCAATGACATTGTTAAATTCAATGATCAATTCTCATTCCACAGCCTACTTGACTTAATGGCAGGATTTGGTGTGGTTGATCAGTAGACTCCTCTTGCTGCATTTTCTTCACTTGATTTTGAGGATAACACATATACTCAATTTTTCCTCTAACTCATTGGCCACTCTTTCAGTGACTTGTCTTCTCCATCTCTTAATATTGGAGGGCCCCAGGGTTCGGTCTTTAGTCCTCTTCTCTTCCACTTGATGAACTTAACCTGTCTTATGGCTTTAAATACCATGAACTGAGCACAGACTCTATATTTGCATACTAACTACCTATTCCAACAGAATATATAACAGAAATGTCAAACTTCCTATGTCCTAAACCGAACTCCTGATTTCTCCCCTACCCAAACTTGTTCTATCCATTATTTCCCCACCTCGGCAAATAACATTTGCATTGTTCCAGTCTCAGGCCAAAAATACTGGCTCCTTTCTTCATCTCATACCCTGTTCTGATGTGAGTTACTTGTTCTTCATGGACTTGCTTATGCGTGGTTTCATACATCATCTCCATCAGAAAACTCTGCTGGCACTATCTTGAGAAAATATCTAGAAGCTACTCTGTTCTCACCACCTTGGCTACCTGGTCTGACCAGCGCCTCTTGCCTAGAGGGTTGTATGAGCATTTTATTTAGCACCCTCTTTCCACCCTCACCCTAATATGCCCTCTCCCACACCCAACAGTCTATTCTCCTTCCTGTAGACAGAGTGAGTCTTTAAAACAGGAGTCAGGTCATGTCAGTCTTCTTGTCAAAACCTTCCAGAGGACTCACCATTTCACAATAAGTGAAAATCAAAGTTCCTACAACAGCTCACAAGGTCTTAGACGAGCAGAACTCTCTGACTCCAACTCCATTGCTTTTTCCTTACTCACCCTCCTCCAGCCTCACTGGCCTCCTCCATATTTTTCAGACATGCCAGGGATATCTGTAGCCTTTCCAGGAGCCACTTCTTCCACCTGAAATCTCTTCCCCAGATATCCTCATGGCTCACTCTTTCGTGTCTTTCATGTGTTTGCCTGAAGGTCACCTTGCCAACAATGTTGACTCAAGCCATCCTCCTCCATGCCCTCCTTTCGCCACCCCTTCCTTTTTACCCCATTTTATTTTTTCCCATAACACTTTCATCTTCAAAGTTAAATCAAATTTACTTTTCACTTATGGAATATGTTTATTTGTTATTGTCTAGAGTGTAAGCTTCATGATGAAAGGGATTTTTGTGTTTTCTTCATTGCTATATCCCTAGCTCCTGTAAGAGTACCTCGGAGTAGGTAGGTATGCTTTTTATTATTATTATTATTATACTTTATGTTCTAGGGTACATGTGCACAATGTGCAGGCTTGTTACATATGTAGTGCCATGTTCGGTGTGCTGCACCCATTAACTCTCATTTACATTAGGTATATCTCCTAATGCTATCCCTCCCCCCTACCCCCACCACACAATAGGCCCTGGTGTGTGATGTTCTCCTTCCTGTGTCCAAGTGTTCTCATTGTTCAATTCCCACCTATGAGTGAGAGCATGTGGTGTTTAGTTTTCTGTTCTTGCGATAGTTTGCTGAGAAGGATGGTTTCCAGATGCAGCCATGTCCCTACAAAGGACATGAACTCATCCTTTTTTATGGCTGCATAGTATTTCATGGTATATATGTGCCACATTTTTTTAATCCAGTCTATCATTGATGGACATTTGGGTTGGTTCCAAGTCTTTGCTATTGTGAATAGTGCCGCAATAAACATATGTGTGCATGTGTCTTTATAGCCCCATGATTTATAATCCTTTGGGTATATACCCACTAATGGGATGGCTGGGTCATATGGTATTTCTAGTTCTAGATCCTTGAGGAATGGCCACACTGTCTTCCACAATGGTTGAACTAGTTTACAGTCCCACCAACAGTGTAAAAGTGTTCCTGTTTCTTCACATTCTCTCTAGCACCCTGTTGTTTCCTGACTTTTTAATGATTGCCATTCTAACTGGTATGAGATGGTATCTCATTGTAGTTTTGATTTGCATTTCTCTGATGGCGAGTGATGATGGGCATTTCTTTCATGTGTTTGTTGGCTGCATAAATGTCTTCTTTTGAGAAGTGTCTGTTCATATCCTTTGCCCACTTTTTGATGGGGTTGTTTGTTTTTTTCTTGTAAATTTGTTTGGGTTCTTTGTAGGTTCTGGATATTAGCCCTTTGTCAGATGAGTAGATTGCAAAAATTTTCTCCCATTCTGAGAAACGATGGGGCTGAGACGATGGGGTTTTCTAAATACACAATCATGTCATCTGCCTGTTCACTCTGATGGTAGTTTCTTTTGCTGTGCAGAAGCTCTTTAGTTTAATTAGATCCCATTTGTCAATTTTGGCTTTTGTTGCCATTGCTTTTGGTGTTTTAGACATGAAGTACTTGCCCATGCCTATGTCCTGAATGGTATTGCCTAGGTTTTCTTCTAGGGTTTTTATGGTATTAGGTCTAACGTTTAAGTCTCTAATCCATCTTGAATTAATTTTTGTATAAGGTATAAGGAAGGGATCTAATTTCAGCTTTCTACTTATGGCTAGCCAGTTTTCCCAGCACAATTTATTAAATAGGGAATCCTTTCCCCATTGCTTGTTTTTGTCAGGTTAGTCGAAGATCAGATGGTTGTCAGATGTGTGGTACTATTTCTGAGGGCTCTGTTCTGTTCCATTGGTCTATATTTCTGTTTTGGTACCAGTACCATGCTGTTTTGGTTACTGTAGACTTGTAGTATTGTTTGAAGTCAGGTACCATGATGCCTCCAGCTTTGTTCTTTTGGCTTAGGATTGTCTTGGAAATGCGGGCTCTTTTGTGGTTCCATATGAACTTTAAAGTACTTTTTTCTAATTCTGTGAAGGAAGTCATTGGTAGCTTAACGGGGATGACATTGAATCTATAAATTACCTTGGGCAGTATGGCCATTTTCACTATATTGATTCTTCCTATCCATGAGCATGGAATGTTCTTCCATTTGTTTGTGTCCTCTTTTATTTCATTGAGCAATGGTTTGTAGTTCTAGTTCTCCTTGAAGAGGTCCTTCACATCCCTTGTAAGTTGTATTCCTATGTATTTTATTCTCTTTGAAGCAATCGTGAATGGAAGTTCACTCATGATTTGGCTCTCTGTTTGTCTGTTATTGGTGTATAAGAATGCTTGTGATTTTTGCACACTGATTTTGTATCCTGAGACTTTGCTGAAGTTGCTTATCAGCTTAAGGAGATTTTGGGCTGAGACGATGGGGTTTTCTAAATACACAATCATGTCATCTGCAAACAGGGACAATTTGAATTCCTCTTTTCCTAACTGAATACCCTTTATTTATTTCTCTTGCTTGATTGCCCTGGCCAGAACTTCCAACACTGTTGAATAGGAGTGGTGAGAGAGGGCATCCCTGTCTTGTGCCAGTTTTCTATGGAATGCTTCCAGTTTTTGCCCATTCAGTATGATATTGGCTGTGGGTTTGTCATAAATAGCTCTTATTATTTTGAGTTATGTTCCATCAATACCGCATTTATTGAGAGTTTTTAGCATGAAGGGCTGTTGAATTTTGTCAAAGGCCTTTTCTGTATCTATTGAGATAATCATGTGATTTTTGTCTTTGGTTCTGTTTATATGCTGGATTACGTTTATTGATTTGAGTATATTGAATAAGCCTTGCATCCCAGGGATGAAGTCCACTTGATCATGGTGGATAAGCTTTTTGATGTGCTGCTGGATTTGGTTTCCCAGTATTTTACTGAGGATTTTTGCATCAATGTTCATCAGGGATATTGATCTAAAATTCTCTTTTTTTTGGTTGTGTCTCTGCCAGACGTTGGTATCAGGATGATGTTGGCCTCATAAAATGAGTTAGGGAGGATTCCCTCTTTTTCTATTGATTGGAATAGTTTCAGAAGGAATGGTACCAGCTCCTCCTTGTACCTCTGGTAGAATTTGACTGTGAATCTGTCTGGTCCTGGACTTGTTTTTGGTTGGTAGGCTATTAATTATGGCCTCAATTTCAGAGCCTGTTATTGATCTATTCAGGGATTCAACTTCTTCCTGGCTTAGTCTTGGGAGAGTGTGTGTGTCCAGGAATTTACCCATTTCTTCTAGGTTTTCTAGTTTATTTGCATAGTGGTGTTTATAGTATTCTCTGATGGTAGTTTGTATTTCTGTGGGGTCGGTGGTAATAGCCCCCTTATCATTTTTTTATTGCATCTATTTGATTCTTCTCTCTTTTCTTCTTTATTAGTATTGCTAGCAGTCCATAAATTTTGTTGATCTTTTCAAAAAATCAGCTCCTGGATTCATTGATTTTTTTTGAAGGGTTTTTTGTGTCTCTATACCCTTCAGTTCTGCTCTGATCTTAGTTATTTCTTGCCTTCTGCTAGCTTTTGAATGTGTTTGCTCTTGCTTCTCTAGTTCTTTTAATTGTGATGTTAGGGTGTCAATTTTTTGTCTTTCCTGCTTTCTCTTGTGGGTATTCAGTGCTATAAATTTCCCTCTACACACTGCTTTAAATGTATCCCAGAGATTCTTGTATGTTGTATCTTTGCTCTCATTGTTTTCAAAGAACATTCTTATTTCTGCCTTCATTTCGTTATGTACCCAGTAGTCATTCAGGATCAGGTTGTTCTGTTTCCATGCAGTTGAACAGTTTTGAGTGAGTTTCTTAATCCTGAGTTCTAGTTTGGTTGTACTGTGGTCTGAGAGACAGTTTATTATAATTTCTGTTCTTTTACATTTGCTGAGGAGTGCTTTACTTCCAACTATGTGGTCAATATGGGAATAAGAGCAATGTGGTGCTGACAAGAATGTATAATCTGTTGATTTGGGGTGCAGAGTTCTATAGATGTCTATTAGGTCTGCTTGGTGCAGAGTTGAGTTCAATTCCTGGATATCCTTGTTAACTTTCTGTCTCGTTGATCTGTCTAATGTTGACAGTGGGGTGTTGAAGTCTCCCATTATTATTGTGTGGGAGTCTAAGTCTCTTTGTAAGTCTCTAAGGACTTGCTTTATGAATCTGGGTACTCCTGTATTGGGTGCATATATATTTAGGATACTTAGCTCTTCTTGTTGAATTGATCCCTTTACCATTATGTAATGGCCTTCTTTGTTTCTTTTGATCTTTGTTGGTTTAAAATCTGTTTTATCAGAGACCAGGATTGCCTCCCCTGTCTTTTTTTTTGTTTTCCATTTGCTTGGTAGATCTTCCTCTATCCCTTTATTTTGAGCCTATGTGTGTCTCTGCACATGAGATGGGTCTCCTGAATACAGCAAACTGATGGGTCTTGACTCTTTATTCAATTTGCCAGTCTGTGTCTTTTAATTGGAGCACTTAGCCCATTTACATTTAAGATTAATATTGTTATGTGTGAATTTGATCCTGTCATTATGATGTTATCTGGTTATTTTACTCGTTAGTTGATGCAGTTTCTTCTTAGCCTCAATGGTCTTTACATTTTGGCATGTTTTTGCAATGGCTGGTACTTCCTTCAGGAGCTCTTGTAGGGCAGGCCTGATGGTGACAAAATCTCTCAGCATTTGCTTGTCTGTAAAGGATTTTATTTCTCCTTTGCTTATGAAACTTAGTTTGGCTGGATATAAAATTCTGTGTTGAAAATTGTTTTCTTTGAGAATGTTGAATATTGGCCCCCACTCTCTTCTGGCTTGGAGAGTTTCTGCCGAGAGATCCACTGTTAGTCTGATGGGCTTCCCTTTGTGGGTAAATCCGACCTTTCTCTCTGGCTGCCCTTAACATTTTTTCCCTCATTTCAACTTTAGTGAATCTGACAATTATGTGTCTTAGAGTTGCTCTTCTCGAAGAGAATCTTTGTGGCGTTCTCTGTATTTCCTGAATTTGAATGATGGCCTGCCTTGCTAGATTGGGGAAGTTCTCCTGGATAATATCCTGCAGAGTGTTTTCCAACTTGGTTCCATTCTCCGCATCACTTTCAGGCACACCAGTCAGATGTAGATTTGGTCTTTTCACATAGTCCCATATTTCTTGGAGGCTTTGTTCATTTCTTTTTACTCTTTTTCTGTAAACTTCTCTTCTCGCTTCATTTCATTCATTTGATCTTCAATCCCTGATACCCTTTCTTCCAGTTGATCAAGCTTGTGCATTTGTTACATAGTTCTCATGTCATGGTTTTCAGCTTGATCAGGTCATTCTCTACTTTGGTTATTCTAGGTAGCCATTCATCAAATCTTTTTTCAAGGTTTTTAGCTTCTCTGTGATGGGTTCGAGCTTCCTTCTTTAATTCAGAGAAGTCTGATCTTCTGAAGCCTTCTTCTCTCAACTCATCAAAGTCATTTTCCGTCCAGCTTTGTTCTGTTGCTGGTGAGGAGCTGCGTTCCTTTGGAGGGGGAGTGGCACTCTGATTTTTAGAATTTTCAGCTTTTCTGCAGTGCTTTTTCCCCATCTTTGTGGTCTTATCTACCTTTGGTCTTTGATGGTGGTGATGTACAGATGGGGTTTTTGGGTGGATGTCCTTTCTCTTTGTTAGTTTTCCTTCTAACAGTCAAGACCTTCAGCTGCAGGTCTGTTGGAGTTTGCTCAAGGTCCACTCCAGTCCCAGTTTGCCTGGGTATCAGCAGCGCAGGCTGCATAAGAGTGAATATTGCTGAACAGCAATTGTTGCTGCCTGATTGTTCCTCTGGAAGCTTCGTCTCAGAGAGGTGTGAGGTGTGAGGTGTCAGTTTGCCCCTAGTGGAGGGTGTCTCCCAGTTAGGCTACTCAGGGGTGAGGGACCCACTTGAGCAGACAGTCTGTCCGTTCTCAGATCTCAAACTCCACGCTGGGAGAACAACTACTCTCTTCAAAGCTGTCGGACAGGTGTATTTAAATTTGCAGAGGCTTCTGCTGCCTTTTGTTTGGCTATGCCCTGTCTGCGGAGGTGGAGTCTACAGAGGCAGGCAGGCCTCCTTGAGCTGTGGTGGGCTCCACCCAGTTTGAGCTTCCAGGTGGCTTTGTTTACCTACTCAAGCCTCAGCCATGGTGGGTGCCCTTCCCCCAGCCTCACTGCCTCCTTGTAGTTAGATTTCAGACTGCTGTACTAGCAATGAAGGAGGCTCCATGGGTGTGGGACCCTCTGAGCCAGGCGCAGGATATAATCTCCTGGTGTGCTGTTTGCTAAGCCCCTTGTAAAGTGCAATATTAGGGTGGGGGTGACCCGATTTTCCAGGTGTTGTGTGTCACGGTTTCCCTTGGCTAGGAAAAGGAATTCCCTTCCCCCTTGCACTTCCTGGGTGAGGTGATGCCTCGCCCTGCTTCGGCTCTCACTCCGTGGGCTGCAGCCACTATCCTGCACCCACTGTCTGACACACCCCAGTGAGATGTACCCGGTACCTCAGTTGGAAATACAGAAATCACCCATCTTCTGTGTTGCTCATGCTGGGAGCTAGAGGCTGGAGCAGTTCCTATTCAACTGTCTTGGAACCGCCCCTAGGTATGCTTTATTAAAAATGGTTAACAAAAATTGAATTTCCAAAGCCCATTGGCTCATTTCATTTTCAATTTTACTACTTAGCATTTAATGATACAGAACTCTTCTTCTTTTATAATATTTTTCACTCTCCTGCTTCCCTGGTAACTTGTTCTCTTCCTGCCTTACCAGTTCTGACCGGTTTCTTTTTGTTTTTTTGTTTTTGTTTTTTTTGAAATGGAGTCTTGCTCTGTTGCCCAGGCTGGAGTGCAGTGGCATGATGTCAGCTCACTGCAACCTCCACCTCTGGGATTCAAGCGATTCTCATGCCTCAGCTTCCCTGAGTAGTTAGGATTACAGGTGCCCACTGCCACACCTGGCTAATTTTTGTATTTTTAGTAGAGACGGGGTTTCCATGTTGGCCAGGCTGGTTTCGAACTCCTGACCTCAGGTGATCTGCCTGCCTTGGCCTCCCAATGTTCTGGAATTATAGGACTGGTATCTTTTACAAGTTCTAATTTTCTTATCTATGGGTTTGTCATGATTCTGTCCAGAATTTTATACATTCCCCCTTCACAATCTTATCCACACACCTATGTTTCAATTACCATTTTCTCTTCAGCCTTTCTATCTCTCCAATGTTCCATAAGACACTATCGGATCTCCCACAGGTGTTTCATCATCAGTAAGGCCAATCTGAACTCATTAATTCAGATTTATTCTTTCTCATTTTCTTTTATTTTTATCTTCATGAATAGTATCATTATTCACACAGTTGCCCAAGCTGGAAATCTGGAGGTTATTCTCAATTACACTTTTTCTTTATCACTCACTATCGAATCTAATTGACTACACAGTCACATCAGTTTTACATTCTAAATATTTCATTCTAAATACATCAGACCATCATTATCAGCAATCTCAAACCATACAGGGGTGAAAATTACTTATGTGCAGTCCTCCAATCTATTACGAGAGAGACCTTTCTAAAAGCCAAGTCTGATGGTGTTGTTTCCTTACTTAACATCTTTGGATGTCTCAGTTAGCCTAAAAGCCCCTGACTTCCAGTCCCTCCTTCCCTTACTTCTCCATGTACATCATCTTTGTTGCTAAATTACCTGCTGTTACCCATATTTGTCATACATTTCTCTACTCTGTGTCTCTCTACAGGCTGTGCTTGAAGCACTGTTTCTCACTTTCTGCTTTTCCTTGGGCTATCTTCTCTATTTAAAGCACATTCCCTTCCCTTCTCCACTCAGCAACTCCCATCCATCTTTATTTATTTATTTATTTTTGAGACAGAGTCTAGCTCTGTTGCCCAGGCTGGGGTGCAGTGGCACCATCTTGGCTCACTACAACTTCCACTCCCTGGGCTCAAGTGATTCTCCTGCATTAACCTCCTCCACCATTTAATTCTCCTGCCTCAGCCTCCTGAGTAGCCAGAATTACAGGTGCATGCCACCACGCCCAACTAACTTTTGTATTTTTAGTAGAGATGGGGTTTCTCCATGTTAGTCAGGCTGGTCTTGAACTTTCATGCTGCTGATAAAGATATACTCAAGTCTGAAAAGAAAAAGTGGTTTAATGGACTTATAGTTCCAGATGGCTGGGAAGGCCTCACAATCATGGCAGAAGGCAAGAAGGAACAATTCGCATCTTATATGAATGGCAGCCGGCAAAGAGAGAGCTTGTGCAGGGAAACTCTCATTTTTAAAACCATCAGATCTCATGAGACTCATTAACTATCATGAAAGTAGCCCAGGAAAGACCTGCCCCCATAATTCAATCATCTTCCACCAGATTCCTTTCACAAGATGTAGGAATTGTGGCAGTTTACAATTTAAGATGAGATTTGTGTGGGGACACAGCCAAACCATATCAGGTGAGTAGAGATTAAATGCCTAAACCTGGCACACCAAGCAACTGTATAACCTGATCTTCATGTCAAAAACTGGATGTTACGTGTTTTACAAATCACAAAGTTGGACTTGTATAGGATTATTTTATTACTACATGGAGATGGTGTATGACAGTGGTCCCCAACCTTTTTGGCAGCAGGGACCAGTTTTATGAAAGAAAATTTTTCCATGGATGGGGTGAGGGGGTGGATGTTACTGATGGTTTAGGATGGAACTTTTCCACCTCAGGTCATCAGGCATTAGGTTCCCATAAGGAGTACACAACCTACATACCTTGTATGTGCAGTTCATGATAGGGCTCACCTTCCTATGGGAGTCTAATGCTGTGGCTTATCTGACAGGAGGCAGAGTTCAAGTGTTAACACTTACTTGCCTGTGTTCACCTCCTGCTGTGCGTCCCAGTTTCTAATAGACCACAGACTGGTATGAGACCACGTGTAAGCAAGATAATAAAGAACAGGCAAATTACCTAAGTAGGTGGCTAGCATCTCACCAGGCTCTTGTAATGAAATTCCCTCCCTTGGCACCTTCAGGCCTAAGAGCGGCAATGGTGTCCCACTATGGCTAGTCTCTGGGTGCCTCACCATTCTGTTGGGATCCTTAGGCCTGCCCATACATCTATAGGTAATCTCTTCACTACATTCTTAAGTTAAACTCTTTTGAGTGAATGAATTATCTACTACCTACTATGACCCTGACCCTGATTTACTGCACAAAATACATACCCACATGTACACACACACACACACATACACACACACACAATATTACACACAATATTCCCATTATCCAGGATTATGCCAAAAAAAAAAAAAAAAAAAAAAAAAAGGGGGGGGGGGGGGGAGGGTGGGGGAAGGAGCCTGAATGAGTCAAGAGAAATAGCATGCTGTTTTAGAAAACAGATAATCTCTGGAGTTACATGCTCTGAGATTTAATACCCAAAGTCATTATCTGACTTTGGATAAATTTATTTTCCCCTTTGAACCTCAATTTCTTAATCTGTAATGAAGAAAATAAGATTATCTCATTAAGTCATTGTGATGATTAAATGAAACAATGTGTAATAATACATAAAGCACCTAAGATACTACATGTAATGTGTCATCTAACTAGTTGTACGAGTACAGTAGGGGATCATTTATCAAGGAATATAAACACTAGAAGTAGCCAAATGAACTTCTCAAAGCATTTGCTTTACGATTATGTATTCTGAAAAAAATCAGAACAGTTTGAATAACTGAAGAACAAGTCAGGCCGGGCATGGTGGCTCACGCCTGTAATCCCAGCACTTTGGGAGGCTGACGCGGGCGAATCATGAGGTCAGGAGTTTGAGACCAGCCTGGCCAATATGGTGAAACCCAGTCTCTACTAAAAATACAAAAAATTAGCTGGGTGCAGTGGCAGGCACCTTTAATCCCAGCTACTCAGGAGGCTGAGGCAGGAGAATCACTTGAACTCAGGAGGTGGAGGTTGCAGTGAGCCAACATTGCGCCACTGTACTCCATCCCGGGCAACAAAGTGAGACTCTGTCTTGAAAAACAAAACAAAACAAAACAAAACAAAACAAAACAAAACAAAAAAACCAAAAAAAAAAAACCAAGTCACTATGGTGCGTCTTGCTGGGTAATGGTGAATTTCCACCAGACAGTAAAAGACTGTTCAGTGTTAGAATCCACACTGCCCTTGCAGAGTGTTGGGGATCCCAGTGGATCAGTTCAGTGACATCTTGGTAATCTGGCTGGGACAGCATGACTTATGAGACTGGCTGTTAAGAATGTGAGTATTCTTTATATGTTTTATCAGATCATCATTATTCTGGGAAGTAAAATATCAAAACTGTGGAAATAACCATTAATTGAGAAGAGTCTGAGTCCTTGGCTTTCAAAATTAACAATTTTCTACCTCATGCACTTTACAATTGCTGGCTACTGATAAAACCTGCACTCACCTTGAAGTGCATAGTGGATTATTTTTCCCCTAATAGAATCATGGACACTTAGTGGGATAATTGTATTTTCATTTAATTTAGTTTAGCTCTGTGTTGTTACTATAAAAGGATTCGAGGCAGCTTACAAAAATACACAAATGGGAAAAAAGTAAATAGATGAGCAAACCTGAGTGAAGGGAAATGAGGGTAGGAAAATAAAATAAAAGCCAAGGGAACTGTTAGTATGTAAAAAATCCAAGTCATAAATTACTATGCACTTATTAAAGCAGGGCCACAAGCAGGAGAATTGCTTGAACCTTGGAGGCAAAGGTTGCAGTGAGTTAAGATCACACCACTGCACTCCAGCCTGAGCAACAAGAGTGAAACTCTGTCCCCCCCCAAAAAAAAAAAAAAAAAAGAAAGAAAGAAAGAAAAAGAAATTTCTAAGCAATAAAGCACTCAAGAGGTGGCTTGGGTGCTGTTGAAGGCATTCAGTTTTATAAGGGAAGCAGAGCATAAAAGTTCATAAAATTTGCAACCTGACAATGCAATAGAAATGAAAATCCCACTTTCTGAGGAGAAAGTCAAGCTGGCTACAGAAATTTGCATAAGTAACGAGAAGCTGAATTTTAGTAACCAAGACAATGGGGTAAATGTCTAAAGGGCATGTCAGAGGTCTTCAGAGCAGTCCATCCCATCACAGGACCAGAAGCCTAGAAGGATAAAGTGGTTTCATGGACTGGGCCCAGGGTCCCCCTGC
This sequence comes from Piliocolobus tephrosceles, assembly GCF_002776525.5. Classification (NCBI taxonomy): domain Eukaryota; kingdom Metazoa; phylum Chordata; class Mammalia; order Primates; family Cercopithecidae; genus Piliocolobus; species Piliocolobus tephrosceles. The sequence goes on along the minus strand of NC_045436.1, from coordinate 101,453,804 downwards.
TGGGTACAGGCTAGGGACTTGGTACCCTGCATCCCAGCTGCTCTAGCCATGGCTGAAAGGGACTAACATAGAACTAGGGCCGTGGCTTCAGAGGGTGCAAGCCACAAGACTTGGCAGCTTCCACATGGTGTTAAGCCCACAGGTATACAGAAGTCAATGACTGGGATTTTGGAATTTCTGCCTAGATTTCAGAGGATATATGGAAATGCCTGGATATCCAAGCAGAAGTTTGCTGCAGGGGCAGGAATCTCATGGAGAACCTCTGCTAGGGGAGTGTAGAAGGGAAATGTGGGGTCAGAGCCCCCACACAGAGTCCCTACTGGGGCACAGTTTAGTGGAACTGTGAGAAGAGGGTCACCATTCTCCAGGCTCCAGAATGGTAGATCCACTGACAGCTTGCCCTCTGCATCTGGAAAAGCCACAGACAATATCAGCCCATGAAAGCAGCTGGGATGGAGGCTGTACTCTGCAAAGCCACAGGGGCAGAGCTGCCCAAGGCCATGGGAACCCCCTCTTGCATCATTGAGGCCTGAATGTGAAACATGGAGTCAAAGGAGATCCTTTTGGAGCTCTAAGATTTGACTGCCCCACTGGATTTTAGACTTACATGGGGCCTGTAGCTCTTGTTTTGTCCAACTTCTGCCATTTGGAATGGCTACACTTACCCAATGCCTGTACCCCCATTGTATCAAGGAGGTAACTAACTTGCTTTTAATTTTACAGGCTTATAGGTGGAACGACTTGCCTTGTCTCAGATGAGAGGTTGGACTGTGGGCTTTTGAGTCAATGCCAAAAATAGTTGAGACTTTGGGGGCCTGCTGGGAAGGCATGACTGGTTTTGACATGTGAGGACATGAGATTTGGGAGGGGTCAGGGCAGAATGATATGGTTTGGTTGTATTGCCACCCAAATCTCACCTTAAATTGTAACTCCCACAATTCCCATGTGTCATGGGAGGAACCCAGTGGGAGGTGATTGAATTATGGGGTCAGGTCTTTGCTGGGCTTTTCTCATGATGCTGAATGAGTCTCATGAGATCTGGTGGTTTTAGAAATGGGAGTTTCCCTGCACAAGCTCTCTCTGCCTGCTGCCATCCATGTAAGATGTGACTTGCTCCTCCTTGCTTTCACCATGTTTGCGAGGCCTCCCCAGCTATGTGGAACTCTAAGTCCATTAAACCTCTTTTTCTTCCCAGTCTCCAATATGTCTTTATCAGCAGCATGAAAACGGACTAATACATTACCATAGTGGCAAACCGGAACCTTCTTTTTAGGGATGCCAATGCTGTCTTCACCAATGAATGTCTTGAAGAAGAAAGGTCTACCAGTCCCTCTGGAGGTTAGCATTAGAGAGTGGCTAAACATATTCAACATAATATATTCACTCCAATATTTTCACATTTTTAAGCCTTACACTCCTTTCTCAACACTATGCCAGAGAAGTTCTAGCATCTCAGCCATATTGGATATAGGCTACCACTGAGTCAAGGCTTTATTTAAAAACACAGGAAATCGTTGGCACCATTGCCAAGAGCTGGAGGCAGCACATTAAATCCAAAATCTCAGGAACGTGCACCCATATTGATGAATCTGGTCCAATGCAACAGTGTATTTCACTCTCCTTGCTCTAAAACCCTTGGAATCTACTTCCATGCAAGGTCCTCAGAATTGTCACTATAAATTAGCAAGACCCTACAATTTCCTCAGTGTCTATCCCATGTCCTCTTAGAGTAGACCTTCCTTACCTAGACTGTGCTGGGACCTACTATACATCTGGAAGCAAGAGGGGAGTGGTAGGGTGAATCCCTTCAAAATTTGGTACCCCTTCTTGAAGGAAAATGCTAAATGTGAAGGCTTTGAAATTATTTTATGCAGAGGAATTCTGTTCCCCTAGAGAAGGTGAATGGTTGCTTCAATTGGCAAAAATGATTCAGAGAGGTCTGCAAGGCTTTACTGTTCTCAGCATGGGCTATTTCTGCCCAAACTGCCCTATACTAAGTTTGAGAGTCCCAGTGCTTCCTAAATGAGGCCCTTACCTTAGCTTAACTTGACCAGATTGCCTATTTAACTGGTTTTGTAACTCTGTAACCTGTACAATCATGCCTTGGGCATGAACCTTAACCATATCTTCCTTACAGCTACATGAGACGAGGATTTTCTTTAGGTACATCAAAAGGGCATTCTGATTCTCCCCCTAAAACTTGATTTGGGAGGGTAAGGCTTTACGTTTATCTTTTTAAAAAAAAAAAGTTCTCCAAGGCAGTCAGAAGTAGCTATATAACCTCCTATAGATATGTTATTACTGTCAAAACAATAGTAACAAATGTCGAGCTACTTCATCTCCCAAATCCTGTTCTCCACTTGGACCCTGTCGCATGCTATTACTGCTGAGAATTTGAGTTAACATAATGCCTTTTCATGCCAAACTTACCAATGGCATATTTTCTCTTGTTAAGAAGATTATCTGGAACTCATGACAATCAGTCCAGAATCTACTTTGACAATCTGTTTCCTGGGGTCATGTCTAACCGATCGCTGTGTCAGTCAGGGTCCAAAGAGAAAACATGGCATTCCTAAAAAGACATAATGGAAGAGAATTTAATGAAAGGACTTTTTACAGAGGTATGGGAACAGTTAAGAAAACAAATTGGCCAGGCGCGGTGGCTCATGCTTGTAATCCCAGCACTTTGGGAGGCCAAGACGGGCAGATCACCTGAGGTCAGGAGTTCGAGACCAGCCTGGCCAACAAGGCAAAGTCCCATCTCTACAACAAATACAAAAATTACCGGACATGGTGACAGGTGCCTGTAATCCCAGCTACTCAGGAGGCTGAAGCAGGGAGAATTGTAGGAGGTAGAGGCTGCAGTGAGCTGAGATTTTGCCATTGCACTCCAGCCTGGGCAACAGAGCAAGACTCTGGAAGAAAGAAAGAAAGGAAGAAAGGAAGAAGAAAGGAAGGAAGGAAGGAAGGAAGGAAGGAAGGAAGGAAGGAAGGAAGAAAGGAAAGAAAGAAGAAAGAAAGAAAGAAAGAAAGAAAGAAAGAAAGAAAGAAAGAAAGAAAGAGAAAGAGAGAGAGAGAAGGAAGGAAGGAAGGAAGGAAGGAAGGAAGGAAGGAAGGAAGGAAGGAGAAGAGGGGAACGGAAGGGAGGGAGGGAGGAAAGGAGGAAGGAAGGGTGAAAGGAAGGAAAAACAACTGATGGTGAGGCAATCAGCTTTCTGCAACAATAAGAAGTTGTTACCACTCATAGACCTGAAGGATCAAAAGGAGGGAACCATGTAACCAAGCCTGGGAAGAAGTTGACCTCTGAAAGAAGTGCTGCCTGACAGGGACTGTCAAAATCATAGCAACATAGGGAGGGAGTGGGAGTATTAATACCTGATCCCAATCTTCTTCCAAACCTCTGATCTCCTGATATTGTTATTTCCCATAGGTCAAAATCAAATGGTAAGGGAGCAAGGATGATGTGGAGACTATCCATTAAGACAGCTCATCTGTTTTCCATTTCCAGGTGAAAGGAAAAGAAGAATATGGATACCTGAAATATTTTGCCAAGGCAAAACTTCCCATTATAAATGCTATCTACTTTTTAAATATTAAAATAGAGTGGATTATCTTTTAAGCACGTTCTCAAATTAATAAACTTTTTTTTTTAATCAAAGGCTATTAACTTTTTTGGTTAAAATTCTGCAATGTTGATAGATTAATACAATTTAAATGATAATACAGGATAGGGAGGTGGGAGAAAGTAAATATATTCTGAAGCTTTAGGAAAAATATATTTTAAAATGAGATTTGATTAAGATAAAGCCCTAAAGTAAGTGTTCTGACTACAATTTAACCTTTTTACTTTAACTTCCTGTAAGGGGAAATGTGCAGGAGAAATTTGCATACAAATAGTTACTTGAAAATAATGTTTTGATAAGCATAAATGAATATAAAACAACTTGAAAGGTTTCACATCACACTTAAAATGCTCATGTGTTTAAGGGAGTTAAGAGATACTAGTTGGAAAAAAATAACGTGCTTTGAATTTGATTCATATTTAGAGAGCAGTTGAAGAATGTCTCCCTCTGTAATTCCACAAAGCCACTAGTAACAATAGTAATTGTAACAGTTTATTGGAAGTACCTCTTAAAGTATCATCTAAATATAAACCCATGATGTTTTCTTTTAGCCCTGACAGATATACTTCTTTGATGAGATGGAGAGAAAGAATAATTTGGAAAAGGTTAAAGAGAAAATGTATATATAAAGTAGCCAAGGTGGCAGTTGAGGATAACGTACAATTTTCTTTCATATTTCCACTTTATACTTCCACTTTGCAAATATAAAGATTGCATTACCCCTATAAACAAATAATATCTATAAAAAGATAGGTCAATTGGGAAACTCATGACTTGGCATTTTGTTTTATCCTCCAATACTTCAATATTTGTGGCATTACTTAAAAACGGACATTATCCAACCCAGCCATAAAATAAAAACCCTGAGCATAAAAACATATAATAGAAGCTCTAGAACTGACTTTCACTTTTTCCCATGCTTTTAAGATAATTAAGCCCTAAAACTTTAGAAATTGTTTAAAATCTTTACATACTCCAATTGCCTTAACACTTTTAAAATTCTATCCAAGGCTAGTCCTTTATGAGTTTACTTTACTTACAAACATTTTAACATATTATCTATCCAGACATATTTTTACAACTTTTGATGAAAATATTTGTTGAGAAAGGATAGCAAAAGCAAAACTAAAGTTTAAAAGTTTTTAAACTGAGGTGTACTTTCATAGAGTAAATGCACATATCCCAAGTGCACAGCTGGATGAGATTTGACAAATATGTACACATATATAGCAGATACCACCATTAAGATATAGCATATTTCCATTACTCCAGAAAGCTCTTTTGTGCCTCGACCCAGTTAATTGTCAACTGCCCACACCCACCACAAGAGGCAGTAGATGTTCTGATTTTTATCACCATAAATTAGTGTTACAGGATCTCTGGGATGTCAATTTTCTTTCTGGCAACCCCTGTGGCCAGTGGTACGTTTGTACAAGTTCTTATCCTGTGTCCAGGAAGAATGAGGTAAGCAGACAAATGAAGGGTGAAGAAGACAAAGAGGAGCTTTATTTAGTGTTAGAACAGCTCAGAGGAGACCTGAAGGCAAGTCTTCCCCTTTGGTTGAGTGTTCAGCTCTCAGCAGAGAGGAGGCCCTGGAGAGGGTAGCTCCTCTCTGCCCATTGGTTGTCCAGTCCTGTGCTACTTCCAGCAGGGAGAAGGCCCTGGAAAGCATGGCTCCTCTCTGTCCACTGGTCATTTGGATGCCTCTGAGGCTCTCAGCAGAGAGGATAGCTCCACTCTGCAGCTGATTGTCCCTTTGTCTCATCTTCTGCCCTCTCTGGCTGAGCCCAGGGCTTTTATGGACCTCAGAGGAGAGGAAGTGGGTGCCCACTGGTCCTTGGGAGGCCATGGGTATCCAGAGGAGGCACCGCAAGTTCCCACTCTGGTCTGTGGGACTGGTAGCCTGGCCCCCAGCCTTCAGGCCCTCCCTAGCCTGAAGGAGAGGCCTTTACCAGGAACCCACCCCTACCTTCCACCCAGGAATCTGTGTGCCTCACACTGCCATTCATGGTCCAGGGGCTGGGCCCCAATGCTGCTCAGAGACTGGAGCAGTCACTGGGAGAGGAAAGAGTCCAGGCTGGGAGAAGAGAAAGGTTAAGCAGTGGAGCAGACACCCCCAGCCTGCAGGGACAGAGGGTATGGGGCTTCCTGGCCCCTGAGGGTGCAAGCTGCAGAGATGCCTGGGTCCTGTGCCTCCGCCTGGGAGGGCAGCGGCAGCTGCAGCTGCACTTGTGGAGCTCTGCCGCGCCAACTCAGAAGGGGCAGGGTTCCCACTTGTCCCCATCTCCTGCCTGCTCCATGGAGCAGGAGGCCTGGATCTGCAGTTGGATTTGAGAGGCTGCAGTGGCACCAGGATAATTTCCGTCCCAACTCAGAAGGAGCGGGGCTCCCACTGGCTCCTTGGAGTGTGCAGTCCCAGCTGTGCCTCTCTGCTGCAGCCAGCATTGTGGTGACTGAGTTTTGCCTGTTTTAGAACTTCATATTAGTAGAATCATACTGTATACTCCTTTGTGTCTGTGCTGCTTTTCATTCATAATGTTTCATGTGTCAGTAGCTCATCCCTTTTCATTGTCAATTAGTTGTATGACTATTCCACTATGCGTTTGTCCACTTTTCTGTTGCAGAATATTTCAGTTGCTTCCAGTCTTTTGTTATTATGATGAAACTATGACTAAAAATATCTTTTGGCCCTATACATGGGTATGGTGGAGCTAGCTCTCACTGGCTCAGTAGAGCTGATAATAGGTATCTCTTCCTAACTCTGTGTTTAGTGACGTTATGTTGGTAGCTTAACATTGGCCACAGTGGGAGTATTTATGCCACAGAAACTGGCAATGCTACAAATCAGGCTTTAAAATTTTTTCACTTTTATTAATTAATTTTAAAGTGGTGGTTAAACATTTATCGGTATACTACTGGATATATGTTTTCTTTCTTTTGAGTAGACACCTAGGAGTGGAATTGCTAAGTCCTATGTTCAACTTTATAAAGTTGATAGTTTTTCAAACCAGTATCATTTTACATTCTATCCAACAATGTGTGAGAGTTATAATCATTCTACATTGTCGCCAACACTTGATGTTGTCATTCAGTGAAAGATATCTGAAAATATCTTTATTTGCCTTTACTTTTGAAGAAAACTTCTGCTGGATTTAGACTTCTAATTTCATAGTTTATTTTTTAGCATTTTAAAACTGCCATTCCAACTGTAGTGGTATCTATCTCATTGTGATTTTAATTTGAATTTATCAATAACTTTTGTGCTAAACACTTTTTCTGTGGGTATTGACCAGTGTATATCTTCTTTTGTCAACTTTCCGTTAAAGTTCTTTGCCCGTTAATTTTATTGTGCTATTTGTATTAGTGACTTGTAGAACTTCTATATATATATATTCTGGATAAAAGTCTTTATCAGATATGTCTTGTGAATATTTTCTCATCTTTTCACATATTGACAGTATCTTTTGATGATAGTAAGTCTTGAAATAAGTCGTATAATCAATTTTGTTCTATTACAAGTTTGTTTAAACTATTCTAGATTATTCATATTTCCATATATACTTTAGAATCAACTAGAAGTTGACTGGGATTGCATTGGGCCTATAGATTAATTTGAGATTTGACACCAGCATCGTGCATCTGCTTGACATCTGTATCTTTCAGTCTATGCACATGGGATTCATAGATTGAATCTGTTTTTTAAGATCTCTGTTTTTAAAGACCTTCTTTCATTTCTCTCAGAAGTGTTTCATAATTTTTAGCCAAGAAGTTATCATATCTTTTGTTAAATATATCCCTAAACATTTATGTGCCTTAATGTCAATCATTCTAGAGATGTTCATTCTTTGAGTCCTAATATTTGTCATTTGTATTATTTTCTCTCTTTTTTCTTCAGTCTGAGTCTTTTAAGGCTTATCAAATTCATTAATGTTTCCAAAATGCCAACTTTTGTTTTCATTGTTCTGTTCTGTGTGTCCCTTTTCTTTTTTTTTTTTAAAATTAATTGCTGCTTATAAACGAACAAATATTTTATTCTTTCAACTTAATTTCAGTTTAGTTTACACTTGGTTTTTATCTTCTCTAAGTGAAAACATAAAACATGTATTTTAAATCTTTTCTTATGTTCTAACATAAGCATTTAAAGCTGTATGTTTTAAGTTAAGCACTGTTTTTAGCTATCTCTCAAATTGTTTTCAATTTTTTTTTTTTTTTTTTGAGACGGAGTCTCGCTCTGTTGCCCAGGCTGGAGTGCAGTGGCGTGATCTCAGTTCACTGCAAGCTCCGCCTCCCGGGTTCACGCCATTCTCCTGCCTCAGCCTCCCGAGTAGCTGGGACTACAGGCACCCGCCACCTCGCCTGGCTAGTTTTTTGTACTTTTTTTAAGTAGAGACGGGGTTTCACCGTGTTAGCCAGGATGATCTCGATCTCCTGACCTCATGATCCGCCCGTCTCGGCCTCCCAAAGTGCTGGGATTACAGGCTTGAGCCACCGCACCTGACCTCAAATTATTTTCTAATCTTCTTTTCTGAATTCTCTTACTTAAAATTATAGTATTTAGAAGTGGTTGCTTAGGTCCTAAACATGTAATAACTTCTTTCTGATATGCTTTTCATTTACTTTTAATTTTATTCCAAGTTAGTTAGATAACATGTTTTTTAATATCTCTTTTTTAAAAGATCTTTCATTTCTCTCAGCAATGTTTCATAGTTTTTAGCCAAGAAGTTATCATATCTTTTGTTAAATTTATCCCTAAACATTTATGGGAAATACTATATCAGACACAGTATCCCACTTCAGAGCCAGGTGCAGTGGCTCACGCCTGTAATCTCAGCACTTTGGGAAGCTGAGGTGGGTGGATCACCTGAGGTCAGGAGTTCAGGACAAGCCTGGCCAATATGGTGAAACCCCATCTCTACTAAAAATACAAAAATTAGCCAGACATGGTGGTGGGCACCTGTAATTACAGCTACTCAGGAGGCTGAGGCCTGAGACTCGCTTGAACCTGGGAGGTGCAGGTTGCAGTGAGCCAAGATCACACCACTGCATCCAGCTAGGGCAACAGATCGAGATTCCATTAAAAAAAAAAAAAAAAAAAAGATAATATACTCTGTAATACTCCAGTGTTTTAAAATTTATTAAACCTTGTTTTATGACCCAGTGTATGGCTCAGGTGTTGGATGTAGTGTTCTGTTAATGTCAGTGAGACTAAGTTGGTTGATAGTGTGGTCCAAATCAACATGCTTACTATTGTTTGTCTTTTATACTTCAAACAATTACTGAGCGAGGAGTGCTACACTATCCAACTGCAATTATAGGCCTGTCTATTTTTCTATTACTTTTGCCAGTTGTTGCTTCATTTATTTTAAAGTTCTATCATGAAGTGCATAGTTATATCTTCTTAATGTATTTCTGTTTTATCAACATAAAATGTCTCTTTAGTGCTGATAATATGCCTTGTTCTCAAGTGGGATACTATGTCTGATATTAATATAGCCTTTTCTAGCTTTTTATGATTAATGTTTACATGGTACATTTTTTTCCGTTCTTTTACTTTTAACTTACCTATGTCTTTATGTTTGAGGAGAATCCCTTGAAAACAGCATCTAATTGGGTCTTGCCTCTTTGTCTTTTGATTGATTGTTTAGTACCTGTACACTTAACATAATTCCTGGTATGGTTGGGTTTAAATCTACCACTTTACTATTTGTTTTCTAATTGGCCCATTTATCCCTTTTCTTTTTCCATCTTTTCCTTCCTTCATTTTAATTAAGAACTTCTTAGTATTACACTTCATCTCCTTTTTTGGCTTATTATTTCATTGTTTCATTTATTTAGTTGTTTCTATAGGGAATACAGTATACATTATTAACCTATCATAGTATAACTTAAATTGACAGTATACCACTTTATATATAATATAAAAACCACACATAAATATACTTCCATTTACCCTCCCCTCTGCTTTGTGTGTTTGTCATATATTTTACTCCTATACATTATGAATCCCACAACACATTGTTATTACTTATGCTTCAAGCAGTCAATTTCTTTTTAAAGAAATGAAGGAAAGAGAAAATTGTGTAGTGTTCTTTCATTCATTCATGTAGATTTGAGTTTCTGCCAGGTACAATTTCCCCTTAACTGGAATAAGCTTATTTAACATTTCTTCTAGTGCAGGTCATCACTTTTGTTATTTCAAAAATATCTTGATTTGCTTTACTTTTGAAGGAAACTTTTGCTGGATTTAGACTCCTAATTTGATAGTCTATTTTTTAGCATTTTAAAACTGTCATTCCATTGTTTTCTGGGTTGTATTGTTTCTGATGAGAAATTAACGATTGCTCTATTGTTACTTTCTTATATGTAATATGTTTTTTCTTCTAGATGTTTTGGAATTTTTATTTTTAATTTAATTTAAAGCAATTATGCTATGGTATGTCTAGATGTGATTTTCTTTGTGTTTATGCAGTTTTGTGGTTCATTTCTCAATTATGGCTAGATTCAGAAGTTGGTATTTTCAAAACCAAGTTTTTAAATGTTCACATCTTGCAGAGAAAATAAATTAATGTCTTCAGCGGCATTAGTTATTTGGTGCTGAACAATATTCTCTGTGGGTTTTTATTTTTCAATCAGTTTGGGGCTTTTTTGAACTGTTATTTCTTTCAGCATTTTTTTTTCTTGTCAAAATCGCCCTTCTCTTTCTAGGACTTCTATTCCACATGTTAGAGGACTTTATAACAATCCATAGGTCACTGAAGCTCTGTATATATATATTTAGTCAGCCTTTTTTCTTTTTTCATTCTGTTCTTTAATTTGGATATTTTCTATTTACCTGTCTTCAAGATCTTTTCTTTTACAGTATTCAAACTGCTGTTAAAGTTAGCAAATTTTTAACTTTCAGAAATTATATATTTTTAATTCTGTAATTTTCATTTGTTTCCATCTCTTTGGTTTCTATTTATTTGCTGAGATTCCACATCTGTTCATCTGAAGTCTTTGTTTATACTAGTTCCACCATGAATGTCATCTCTAGGTCTGTTTCTATTGCCATTTCTTCCTCATAGTTTGGTCATATTTTTAAAAAATTCTCCATGTGGTTAGTAATTTTTAATTTTTGTGCCTGACATGGGATGCTATATTGTTGAGATTCTGAATTTATTTGCCTTGCTATGAAGAATGTTGGTTCTTATTCTGGTAGAGGATTAAGTTACTGGCAGCTCAGCTTGATTCTGCTGAGAGGTTTGGTTTTCAGCTTTGTTAGAGTGGGTCTAGAGTACACTTATGCTAGGGCTAGAATAGTCCCTACTCCTAAATCATGACCTTTCTGGGGCCTCAATTTTGGGTTGTTGGCATTACCCGTCTGTCAGCACTATGTATTCTCTGGTATTTCCATTTAAGCCACAGAAAGCAGCCCAAAGTAGCTGTTTTTACCTAGGCCTTTTTGAATTGTACCATATGCATGCATAGGCATTCAGTCAAAGACTTAACAGAGGATATCGATGCAAATTCCCGGGGATTCTTCTCCACTAAGTTCCTTTATTTCTGGTAACCTGAGATGCAAATTTCAGCTCCTTCAGTAGACCTAAACTTCAATCTCCCTTTTATATGGCCAGCAAGACTGTTGCTCTCTGCTTAAGCTCCACTTTTTGGGGTCACAGTTTGGAAATTGCTCTCGGATAGTAAACTATAGTCAATAATGCATCCCCCTATGCTTCATGTGTCTCTCAAGGATCATAGCCCTCAGCTTTCTGCTGACCAAGGCTTGAAAAATCTTGATTAATATATTTTATACAGTCTCACATCTGTTAATAGTGGGATAATAGTCTAGTATCTATTCCTTCCATCATGTCCAGGACCAGAAGTTGGATTTTCAAAAATGTTCCCCACCAGCAATCTCTTCCCATTCCAGTTCCTTTCATAGACTGGTGTTAGTGGAATGTTCGTTCAGCTTATTTGATAAGGACATGAAAAATGTTAGTCCACAAGACAGAAGCTTATTTCTGTTTCATGTAAATTTCCTACTTGAATGGGAAGTTCCTTCTGTAAAGTTGCCAGGGGTATGAAATCCTTCTCTCTTGTGGATCTACCACTCCTCGAATCATGCTCATCTGAGAGGGCTCAGTACCTTGCTCTTACTCTAATTTGTTGAAAGGGAGAAAAGCAGAAGGAAAGAGTATACCCTCTTCCTTGAAAAACACAAGCCATAAGCAGCACATTACTCAAATCCCAGAGCTTAGTCTACAATGAGGGCTGGGAAATGGACTTTTCATTCTGCACAACCATCATCCCAGCTAACACTCAAGAGTTCTCTTATTAAAAAAGAAAGAAGAGATATTAAATACAAGTAGTATCTCTGCCATGAGACTACTTTCATAGGTGGATATGTATCTTAAAGACTCAGTAAAATACCATATTCTATTGTTTTATTTAAATTAGATGTCAAGTTTCTATCTAGCTGAACTGGTGGAGAGCTCAACTTCACTCATTCTTAGCAGCCTCTTCCCCGACTGTGATTGTGCTAAGTGTCTAGGGGAGTATCAAGTTTTGGGGAAGTCCCTCAAGTCATCGGTCATGAAGCTACACTGATTTCTGCTAAGATCATAGCCCCGGCCTGTAGAGCTGCAGAGACCCTTCAGTTTGATGCTCTGCTGCTCCTCACCTCTCTTGGCATACAATAACTTCAATGAGTTACAGCCCCAAGCCTAGGATCCTGCATGTCACATGCAGCATACATCTATTTATCTGTACTGCTCTCAAACCTTCAGCCTCAATCTAGTTGTCAACCCAGAAGAAAAATTTCTTTTTAGCCTGGGAAATCTCTCTCTCCTTCTTCTCTCTCTCTTTTTCTCTTTGTTTGTCTTGTTTTCTAAGAGCCACCTCCTTAAACTATTCTTTCAGTGAATTTAGGGTTTTAAAAACAAAAGCCAGGAAGCCATATCTCAAACCCTCCTCAAGGCAAGGAACATGTGAACCTCTTACCTACATGAATAGGGGAAGGGAAGAGGGAAAATAGTGGGCACAAACATACATTATTAACTAAAAGAAAACCACATGTTCTCACTCATAGGTGGGAATTGAACAATGAGATCACTTGGACACAGAGTGGGGAACATCACACACCCGGGCCTATTGTGGGGTTGGGGGAGGGGGGAGGGATAGCATTAGGAGATATACCTAATGTAAATGACGAGTTAATGGGTGCAGCACACCAACATGGCACATGTATACATACGTAACAAACCTGCACATTGTGCATATGTACCCTAGAACATATAGTATAAAAAAAAGAAAAATAGCACCAGAGCAGAGTGATTTCCTAAAATCAACTCAGATGATGTTCTTTCTTATTTTTTTTCTTTCTCCTCTTCTCCTCCTCCTCCTCCTCCTTCTTCTTCGTCTTCTTCTTCCTCCTCCTCCTTCTCCTCCTCCTCTTCTTCCTCTTCTTTTTGAAATGTAGTCTCGCTCTGTCACCCAGGCTGGGGTGCAGTTGCATGATCTTTTGTCACTGCAACCTCCACCTCCTGTATTCAAGTGATTCTCCCACTTCAGCCTCCCAAGTGGCTAGGACTACAGGCACACACCACCACAACCTGCTAATTTTTGTACTTTTAGTAGGGATGGTATTTCACCATGTTGGCCAGGCTGGTCTTGAACTCCTGACCTCAGGAGATCCACCCACCTCATCCTCCCAAAGTGTTGGGATTACAGGCATGAGCCACTGCACCTGGCCTCAAATTGTACCCTTTCAGAGATTATAGTTTTCCATTGTCTCCCCACCCCATCTCTCCATCACCTTGACGTCCTATTGAACAGCCAGATCCACCTTCACTTAACAGCATAACTTGTCAGCAGGGAAAGTATGCCTTTTGCAATTTGGATTCAATGAATGCATTTGTAGCTTCATCTTGTGCCAAACTGAAACGTTTCTATTTTGCTTTGTTACATTTTTGTGCCTTTATACTTCCAGTTTCTTCTGCTTGATATCTCCTACATGGCCTGCTTTCCAATATTTCATTATGAAAATTTCCGTTCATACTTCAAGTCTGTCTAGAATACTGTTTCTGCTGGGAAGTTTCCCCTAGTACCTCCAGGCACCTTGGAGTGTTTATGTACCTGAGCCCTTTACAGTGCGCTCATGCACAGATGAAAGCTCCCAGTAAATGAGACTCCTGTTCCAGACCCCCACTGACTCTTGGTCTAAACGACACCTAGAATACACATTGTGAAAATGCCTGTTTCCCGCACTGGACTGTGATCGTTTCAAGGGCAGCATGATATCTTATTCACAGATGCGTTCTTGCCTGACAGTATACTTGGCACATGAAGGTGCTGAAAGATGCTGCATTAGTTTCCTAGGGCTGCTGTAACAAATTACCACAAACTGGTAACAACAGAAATTGATTCTCTCGTAATTCAGGAGGCTAGAAGTAGGAAATCAAGGCTCTCAAGGGTCTCCCACTGTCTGTCTAGGGGAGGATACTTGCTTGCCTCTTCCGGCTTTTCATGGCGCCTGCTGTTCCTTGGTTTGTGACTGCACACCTCCAATCACTGCCTGCATCTTCACACAGCCTTCTCTTCTCTCTCTCTCTGTCTCTGTCTGTCTCTCTGTCTTCTCTTCTGCCTTTTATAAGGACACGTGTTGGATTTAGGGCCCACATGTAATCCAGGATGATGTTATCTCAAGACCCTTAACTATGTCTGCCGCAAAGACCCTTTTTCCAAAGAAGGCCACATTCACAGGTTCCAGTACACGTATCTTTAGGCAGCCCACTAAAAATGCTTTTTAAATGAATGAGTAAATTAAAAAGTGAAGTGTATATATACATGCATTTACATGCACAAAGGATGAAGACAAGAGATATTACTTTTTTACATCTTTATTTGTTACCCTCTATTTGTAAATTCACTTTGTAGATAATATATTATGCTTGTTGCTCTATGCATAATGAGAGTTCTATTAAGTAATCCCACAGTTCAAAAATGAGTTGTTAAAACAAAAGACACAATTTGGAAATCCATACAATCATTCCAACGATATTTTCTGACACAACTTTGTTTTTTTCAAAAAAGCATGTGAGACATAAATTGAGAGGTTACTATGTGACTAGAAGAAGGGTTTTCAAATAGGTATTTCTACATATAGTCACCTTACTCTTGGTCCCTCAAAACAAAGTCTACTTTTAAAAACAGGACTGGTAAGACTGACCAGTGTTTCTTCTTGTGGAGAGTTATATTTGTATATTTTCAAAGACAGAATAGGTTGGGAGGTTACAGACATAGAAAAATATAATGAAAAGATCCAGATTCATTTTGTTTGGTTTTAATATAGTCTTTTTCTCTTTCCACTTTCAATATGACTGAAAGATTTAATTTGAGTAATACCACAGGAACGTAGTTTTAACAAGGAGAAATGTTCAAATATTCATCTCCCTTTTCCTCACTTAAAAAAAGAATAATTTGCTATAATATATGTTGAAAGGTTTTTGAGACATTTCCTTCTCTTTGCTGGCATTTGTGGCCTTTCTTATGTAAGCAAATAAATATAAAACATATTGAAACTTAAATATATTTCTCAAAAGAGGGTTCCATGCAAAGTACTATTGTTCCTTCTTGCAAAACAATAGCACCACTTAATATTATTATAAAAATAATAAATTTAATATGTGTATATCTTTTTTGCCGACTTCTATATTTTGTTTCTCAATGTGATTTCTTCTGAGATACATATTGAATTTTTCTGAGAAACTCATGAGTCTTTAAAAAGAGCAAATTGGAAACATGGGGCATTGGATCCCAAGCCTTTACTTTGGGAGCACATGGACAGCTGGGACACCAGGACACTATAGTCAGTACTTAAGAAGGCCACAGCTTGGGAAAATGTAGTATACAGAATTGTCACAAGAATGCTCCTTCTGTTCAGTTTTCAGCAGAATTGACAGACTGAAAATTACCTTTTCTCCTTCCTTGCATCCCCTAAAAGCTTTGCATAGTCCCTTTACAATAATCCCCTTTTATACCAATCTCTCTCCCTTTTTCTTCAAGTCTTCCAGGTTGTTCTAGGACACCCAAGATTCACAAGTAGTATATTGTCGCTTCTTTCCCTAGCACTAGAGGCAGAATTCACCAATCAATCACAACATTCTTCCTTGTTAGGCCTAGATCGGGTCTCAAACACAGGCTTCCAGGGGCCATTTGCTTGCTCAAGTTGTACAAGAGACACAGATTTTTGCCATTCTTGCGCTAGTTCATGAGATGGTGTCCTTATCATGCCTAGCTCTTGCTAAACTCTTTCCCCAGGGAGGTTGTATCTTGCTTCCTGTAATCTCCTGTTGCTGAGAAGGCTCCTGCTTAGAATTGCAGTGCCACCACCTGCCTAAAGCAGTGCCTGCTGCCTGGCATCCCCTGTACCCTGGCCTGCTTCCTGGATCAGAGTCCCTGGTAGAGAGCCCCTCCTTGGTCAGATCTGAGATTTCTACCTCTTGACTACTCTCTTGCATTCCATGGTGGGGTAAGCCTCTTCATCTAGGGGCCTTTTCCCTGTGCCTGGCCTCCCTGTTCTGGCTTCCACTGTATTTCCAGTGACTGGGATTCCTGGGATCTAGACACATTTTGTTCCAAAGGACCCCTGCTACAACACTAAAAAATCAGTCCCAGTTGTTTCATTTACAATATACATTTTTGTTAGGATTAAATGCTGTAATTCTTTTGAGACAATTAACATGGTTCCTATCACATAATAAGCACTCAATAAATATTAGCTACTATAAGTTCTGTTATAATTGTCATTGTCATCATCACCATCATGATCATTTCTATTAGGATCTCCATCTTAATTTGAGAAAGGCTTTTTCTGCAATAATCAGGAATAGAACAAGTCCCAGAGACCATCTGACTGCTAATGGACTGGAGACAACATACCTAACCAGTGTTCAAATTGGAGCCCATAGCAAACATTGACGATGGTCATCATTTACTGAGGTCTATGTGTCAAGAACTTCTCACATAGTATCTTACTTAACCCCCGTAACAAGCCAATTGGGTGGGAGTTATAACTCCCATTTTATTGATGGGAAAATGCAGGATTAGTGAATCCCATGCTTAACAAAAATGATAGTGAAACTGATATTAGATCCTGCCCTTTTTAAACGCAAAACTCCATTCTTTTGCTCTTGAACATGTTAATTCTCTACAAACAGCCTGGAAGCAGAGCTTACTTTCTGGGATTCCAGCTAATCAAGTCTGATCTTATGGCCTGTATGTTGCCTGCCTAGCCATATTGTTAGGAAATTCCCAAAACTTTCCTCTTGTATCCTTACCTTTTGTTTTCTTTTTTCTCCTCTTCTAATCTGGCAGCCACACGCCTACTTCTATTTGTTCTTAGCCACTCTGGCTCCAATTTGCATCATCAGCCCTAAAGATCCAAACCAAGTTTAAAGCCTCCATTTAGCTTGCTTAGACTATTATAGCCCACTTTCAAGTGATTTTACCCTCTCCTTCAAATTCCTTTTACTCTCTTATTATCTGCAATTAGTGACACACAATTATTATTCTTAATTATTCCCTAATTATTTCAAATGTGCATTCATTCAACTAGTACATGTTTGAGTACATATTATAAATCAGACACTGAATTATGCAGCATGTATGGAGATATATAGACGAGTATGCTATTACAAAAGCCTTAAGGTAATTTTAGTTGAACAAATAAGAAATATACATAAACATTTATAGTAGTGTTTTGAGTTTAAAAAGTACCATGAGAAATAAAGACAGCTAAAATAATTCAGACGAGGGAAGACTTACTTCTACCAAGAAGGGAATGAGGAAGAAATAATGATTCATTTAACTGAGGTAGAAGATTCTGATACTGAGAGAGACAGCACTCTGGCAGGCACTGCCTGACACAGGTGTGGAGTTTGGTGAGGGCACTAATCAAGGAATAATGAGCCACTGTCATCTAACTGTGCTTTAGAGTGTATGGAGGAGAACTGTGGGATAGTGTACATGGAGGAAGTCCTTAAATATCATATAATGATATCATTGGGTAGAAGAGGGGGTCACTGGAAATTTTTGAAATGATATAATCAGAACTGTTGTTTTTGCCAGGCGCAGTGGCTAATGCCTGTAATCTCAACGCTTTGGGAGGCTGAACCAGGTGGTTTGTTTGAGCTGAGTAGTTCAAGACCAGCCTAGGCAACACAGGAAAACCCTGTCTCTACAAAAGATACAAAAATGAGCTGAGCGTGGTGTGCATGCCTGTGGTCCCAGCTACTGCAGAGGCTGAGGTGGGAGGATCACCTGACCAGGCGGCGGTGAGCCATCATGGCGCTGCTGCACTCCAGCCTGAGCAACAGAGTGAGACTTTGCGTCAAAACAGAACAAAACAGAACTGTTATTTTGCATTCCCTCCTCTAATTAACAGAAAGTCTACTAAAGTTTAAAATCATGTTTTCATATTTCATTCACATTTCCTTAGAACTTGGCACAACTATGGACACAAGTAAATATTTAATAAATAACCAATGAATGATAGGAAGCGGTTACATATGATAGCTCTTTTATATATTTTTCTTATCAATTTTCATGTTCATTGGAACATGAACACGAATTTTTTTATTCTAATTAAAAAAATTTTAAATTCTAACTTAAAAATAAACTAGAATTTTTTAAAATTAAAAAGTGTAGAGTCTAATTAGATGGCATGATATTTAAGCAAAACAGCCCTTTGTGTCTGAATCAGTCTACCAACCTAAAGACACTATTACAGGTGTTAACTTCGGCTTCAAGAATATTTGTTATAAGATGGTAAACTCTAGATAAAACGTTCCTTAAAATATGACTTTAATATTCATTATATTACCTCATTTTTTCTCCAGTTTGGATTTTTAAAATTTGTTTGCAGAAATTTTTTTCCTCAAATCTTATCAAGTACTTGGAAAATCGTGTCTTAAAAAGCCTTTTTCTTTGATTTTAAAAGTGTGATTCAATCATTTTACATACTCACTTTCAATGTTATGAAAAAGCTATCGGTTGGAGAGGATGTTTCACCAAGGCAAATCAACAGAACTGGCGGTTTGGACAGGGCCAGAAAGTCCAGGGAAACCAATGACGCACACTCTACTCCTGGCACACATGACTGTAGAAGCATCCAGGCTATTCAAAGGCCGTGAAAACAAACAAGTAAAACAGGCTTCCATTTCCTCTGAGGATTCCCCCATTGGAACCAAACACATCTTCCCAAGGCCAGCAATAAGGAGCTGAAAGACAGAAAGGATTTGGTTATTAGTTCGTACAAACCAGTTTCTTTGTAGAAGCCACTTTTGTTTGAGTGGGAAAGATTTTTTTCTTGCAGATTTTGCTGAGAAGTCATTGATTTGATCTGTGATCCTACGTGTACCTAGTCCACGGCTGAAGTCAGCCAAGGGGACTCTCATGTCTCCGATGGAGAGGTGGAATTCTGGAGGAAATGCACACCATTGTAGGTAGAGGTGGCCTGTTTACAGTTTATCCTGCCCAGAGTAAAAATGTACCTTCCTGGACTAAATTCCTTATTACTGGTCAGTTATAAAATATGCTTAAGGTAAAATGAATTTCTGCCCAGATAATACTTTAGGAGAAACAAGTAATTATAGGGATGTTTGGAACATTTATTTATAACTATGGAAACTTTCTTCATAAAAACTCAAAGTTCTCTCAGGAGAGGTTGCTGGAATGGTTGGATCTACCTTATTTGTGGGCAAGATTTAGCAGGTTGTGTTATTTGCAAATATATTCTTTATTAGGGTGAAACTATGTGTTTATTTTTAAATTTTCATCAATATTTCTTGCTTCTTTTCATTTGTCAAACTATCCTTGTTGCTTGTACAGGAGAGTACTGTGTGTACAGAGAGTTTTGTATACTTGAGAAATTGTTTGGTCTGCTCTTTTGGAAAAATAATTACACAGAGTGTCCAATACAGATATTAACATTGGCGACATCTAGTCCTGCAGCAATGCAGGGTCAGGAGAGATTTGTTTGAGCTGTACTTAGTGCATAAAAGACTATTTAGTTTTTTTCCTAAGCTCAGGAAGGACTATAGTCGCAAAGTGAGTCAACATCCTGCAGCATCCCACAATGTATCAGGCTGAGACGTTATATTTTCTTTCTTGTATGTGGTACTGTCTATAGTGTCTCCCTTCTTTCTAAATATGCTCTTCCCAGACAGAGTTGGTCTAGAGGTTGTTTGTACTGAGTGGTTTTGAGGGGGGTTAAGAATAGCATGTCCAAGTACATTATTATTATTTCAACCTTCTCTTGAAAATGCCATGCACTTTATGCATTTGCTTTTATGAAGTAAAAATGGTAATTCCCAGTGGAACTACACTGTGGAGGATGGGAAACAGATGCTTTGGTCAGCCTCAGGGACTGACCATAACATACTGTGGAAACACAAAAGAATAAGAAACCAATTGTATAATCTTCTGACTTTAATGAGCTGATTGACCCAGATGACATGCACGCACCTTGTTTCAACATTTTGCTAACACAACTTTGGGCTGGTTTCCCACTGCTATAAGGGTTTGGGGAACATTCTGAAATAATTGATTCTGTCCACCTGTTTTTACTTAACACTTTGGTGGGAAAGTGGTGTCATGGAGAGGAACCCCTCATTTAGATAAAGAAAAGCAAAGACTTGAAGGAATGACCGAATAATAGCCAAATAGTCAGATAATGAATTTGTTGCAAACACAGAGAAATCTTTAACGTTTCCATGGTGTGGGCTGGCATGTGTCTGAACTCCCCAGAAACAGAACTTGAGAAAAGGATTTGAGTAAAAATACCTTATTGGTAAGACATCCCAGGAAGCAGAGGTAGGAGTGTGGGAAATTTCTATGGAAAGGGGAAGGAAGTCAATAATAAAGATTAGGTTATCCAGCAAGATACTGATGCAGGTCACTGGGGCTCAGTCCTTCTGAGGAATTCTGGGAAGCAGTGAGGAGCAGGCTCAGAGTTGTTCAACTCAAGGAGCAAGGAAGCTGGGTCGGGGGTGGGCAGTGGTATCTATGAGCTTTCAACCTTCATTGGTTGAGAAGTGCCCTTGGGAACGTTAACTCCTCAGGACTTGCCACTTGCTGTGAGCAAGGCTAGAGCATTCTCCTACCGCCCAAAAGAACCCCCAGGGAGATAGTTGCATTGCCTTGGGCTAGTTCAGAAATCAGAGTTATTGGTTAGATGCAGACAGTATCTGCTGCAGAATGCTAATGACTTATTTACCCAAAGAAAATTAAAAAGCAAATGGATATGTTGATATGCATGAATAAATGAATACATTGAAATTTTGTTGAGGGATGTTATATTCACATGGTTTCAAATTACTTTATTATGAAATACTTATTAGTTAAAAAGAAAAAAAGAGTATAGTACAGAAGCCTTGCAAACCTCCTTAATCAAGTGATTAAATCTAACATAATCAATCATGAGACAAATCAAAACCATGTGCCACCTGACAGACACAGTGAGAACACAGAATTTCTTTTATGATGTTGCTGCAAAGAAGCATGATCTGACTCTGCTTCTGAAGGAATATCAGATGAACTGAACTGCGGGGATGTTCCATCATATGGAACAGGATCTGTCACCTTTAAAAATGTCAGTCAATAAAAAAGAAAACATGTTTTTCTTACCCTCACAACATTCCTGACACCAAAAGTATGATTTTCCCCCCACATCAACTAATTCTTTAATTTTCACCACACTCTGAGTGTCCAACAATGTTTTTTTTGAAACGGAGTCTCGCTATGTTGCCTAGGCTGGAGTGCAATGGCGCGATCTTGTCTCACTGAAAGCTCCCCCTCCCGGGTTCACGCCATTCTCCTGCCTCAGCCTGCCAAGTAGCTGGGACTACAGATGCCTGCCACCACGCCCAGCTAATTTTTTGTATTTTTAGTAGACATGGGGTTTCACTGTGTTAGCCAGGATAGTCTCGACCTCCTGACCTCGTGATCTGCCCGCCTTGGCCTCCCAAAGTGCTGGGATTACAGGCATGAGCCACTGTGCCCGGCCTGAGTGTCCTACAATTTAACTCAATTCTGACCCTGACCAGAGTTAGCACAGACCCCAGAGACTAAAGGCTCAATCCCACAGAAATGTCCTCCCTTCCCCAGATGCCAGTAGAAAGTAGTGGCTTCCCAGGTTACCCACTAATTCTGTCTGACTTGGCTACAAATTGGAGGTTGCCACAACTCCATCCTTAGATTAATAATTTGCTAGAACATCTCGCAGAACCTAGGAAACTGTTTACTAACAATTACTGATTTACTACAAAAGATATTTTAAAGGATACAAATAAGCAGTCAGATGAACAGATACATAGGACAAGGTCCAGGAAAGTCTCAAGCACGGGAGCTTCTGTCCCCATGGAGTCTGAGGTCTGCTGCTCTCCTGGCACATACACATGTTCTTGCTCAACCTACAAGCTCTCTTAATCCCATTGTTCAGGCTTTTTTTTTTTTTAAAGGGGGTTCCATTAGGTTGGCGTGATTGATTACATCATTGACCATTGGTCATTGAACTCAATCTCCAGCCCTTCTCCCCTCACAGGAGACTGGAGGATGAGGCTGAAATTTTCAACCCTCTAATCACAAGGTTGGTTCCTTTGGTAACCAGCCCTGATCCTCCAAGAAT
Source organism: Piliocolobus tephrosceles (assembly GCF_002776525.5). Classification (NCBI taxonomy): domain Eukaryota; kingdom Metazoa; phylum Chordata; class Mammalia; order Primates; family Cercopithecidae; genus Piliocolobus; species Piliocolobus tephrosceles. Next base: position 101,431,517 of record NC_045436.1, on the reverse strand, counting down.
TGCCTCCTTAGCATAAACTCGGGTATGGTTGAAAGAGCCTTTTATGAACAACAAAAAAGATTCCTCTTACCGCTATGTAACCCAAGAAATTCTAAGGGTTTTAGAAGCTCTGTGCCAGGAGCCTGAAGTAGGGACCAAATATATATAGACACACTATATATATAATATATATATATAGACAGACTATATATATAATATATATATAGAGAGAGACAGACTATATATATATATATATATAGTCATAGTTTTGAAAGTCCAGGAAAGACTAAGGAACTGTATCAGATTGAAGGTTCCTACAGAGAAATGACAACTCAGTGAAGCATGTGATCTGGACTAGATACTTTTTCTATACAGGACATTATTGGAACAACTGAAAAAGTTGAATGGAGTCTTGAGGTTAGTTGTAGTGATATATCAATGTTAATTTTCTATATAATATTGATGCTACATGTGGGTTTATAGGACAGTGTTCTTTTTAGTAGGAATTACACACTAAAGGATTCAGGGGTCATGGGGCATACTGGCAACTTATTCTCGAATGGTTCAGGGTAAAACAGTCTTTCTTGCACCATTTGTGTAATTTTTCTGCAAGCTTGAAATTGTTCCAAATTAAACAGTTTTTTAGATCAAATGATTAAAGAATCAAGGCACAATTATGTAAACTTTATCCGCCCCTTTTTCCTTTTAAAGAGTCTCTCCTTGATGGTGGGTGATCCACTACAGCCACATTGCACTACTACATAAGGACCTTAGAACCAAATTGAAAAATAGGTACCAGAGCTCCAGCTAAACTCTAGCCTGGTTGAGTAGTATTTTCATTTTGAATAGCTACAAGAGAACTGCCTGATGTCACTATTGATACTGAGGATGAATCTCCTTCCCAAATGTTTTTCTAAAACAAGTGAGAAATTTCATGGCTATTTTTAAACTAAGTTGAAAGAAGGAAAGGTAGGAATCATGAGGGACGCCATGGTAGATACTTGAATTTATAGGTTTGAGAATTTTTGTCAACATCTTTTGATAATAAATAACAGCTGTTCTTTTATACAAAGGATATCAGTATGTAAGGAGCAGGAGGTTAACATGGCTTACAATATCTAGAAATTCCCTAATTTTCTTTC